>NW_026057584.1:21320518-21436547 GCF_023721935.1 Panthera uncia
TCTTCAGGCTCTGTGCTGACAGTTCAGAGCCTGGAGCCTGCTTGGGAATCTGTGACTCCCTCTCTCTCTGCCCCTCCCCCGCTCTGTCTCTGTCTCTCAAAAAATAAATAACTGTTGAAAATTAAAACACACACACACACACACACACACACACACACAAACCAAAAAACAAACAAAAAAAACCCAAAATTGGAATTGCAAATCAAACCACCAGATCTAACTGTTGGCTTTTGTTTCCTTCTCCTTTCTCCCCTGACCATCCTGCCCAACCCAACGTATGTAAGTGAACGTACTAAGCAACTTGCAGGACTGGGGGATACAGAGATGAGTAACTCTTGGTTTCTACCTTCAAGTGACAGAATGCCTAGTAAAGAGATAATTACAGTGCTCCGTAATGAGCACTATATTTGAGGAATGCACAAAAGGAGGAACTGCTAAATTTGCAATGATAGTTAAGTATGATAAATGTTATGATAGCATATTAGTATGGGTGGCCATGGGAGTACAGCGTCGGAGCCTTAACCTAATTCTGTGGGAGAGGTCCAGAGGAGGTAACAATTAAACTGGCTTTGGAAGTTTGGGAAAGCCGGATGGAAAAGGGGAAAGAACATTTGAGGCATGCACAAAGATCCTGAAATATGAAAGAATGCGATGCTTGGCTCTTAGTTCAGACCTCAGGTCCAGGGGAGAGTGTGGGGAGGCTGAGTTGCATGTTGTCAAGGGTCTGATGTTCTATGTTGGGTAGTTGAGGTATTTTTCTATGGGCAACTGGGTATCAAATGGAGATTTAGGGGCACAGGAATGACCATATTTTGCTTGTTTCGTTTTAAGGAGTAGTAGTTCTGCTGAGTAAGGAGTTGGCAGGATGAGGGGTGCTAATGTAGTTCTATTCTTTGCAATGAATTTTTCACTACCTACCATGATATGTGGCACATGGAAGGTACCTAGTAAGTCCTTGGTGAAGGAATTAATGGATTGGCATTTCATCAGAGCTTAAGGATGACTATGTGTCTGCTTTAAACCTTGATCTTGAGTATAGCCCTTTGCAACTGACCACTCTCATAACTTAGGTCAAGACATCATACATCAAGGACACTAGATCAATCCACTCAGTTCACCCCTCTTCCTTGTATGAGGGGACCAGTGGTCAATAAAGGCAAATTGGACATTTAAATTCGATTTGAGGCAATCACCAGGGATCTTTTTTCAATTGTGGGCTAACCCTGCTTGGGTTCAGCTTCCGTTTTGAGTCTTGATTCTGTTCTATAGACCTAAAAGACTGAAGTTGATCTTCCTGGCCTGATTTCAGGTTCTGTCTAAAGACTCTGGCTGACATTGGCCCTTGAGCTTCTTTCATGAGTCAGCTCTCAGATACACTGGCTGCTCACCCTTGCTCTAGCCTTCAGACCTCGTCCTGGCTCCAGGCTGCTGAAGAGTTCAGACAGACCTGTCCCAGCCTCCGCACCAGGAAATACGTTGATCATACCTGTCCTGAGTCTGTTTCTCCTTGTGAAGATTCATTTCACATTGTTAAGAATCAAACACGGTTTCCCAATTCCCTTTCAACCAACCCCTCTCTTTCAACATACCTCCCTGAGCCACCCTCTCACTAACCCATTTTCTCATCTAATAATCAGCCTAGGCCATTTTGAACCAGTTTTCTGTTGAGAAATTGAATGTATATTTAAAACATTTGAAATAATTCTGAACTACAGAAGGGAAAAAAAAGTTTGTCTACTAACCGGAGTTTGGCGTGCAGTCTTGGGCAATATAAATGTCTGCATATTGTTCTTGAAAAAAAAATTATGGAAGTTAAAAAATATATGCAAATTAAAAAGAAAGCAATAAAAAAAAACCAGACTCTGAACTATAGTGAACAAATGGATGGTTGCCAGAGAGAAGGTGGGTGGGGGATGGGAGAAATAAATAAAGGAGATTAGGGCTATAATTATAGTGTTGGGCACTGAGTAATGTATAGAATTGCTGAATCATTGTATTGTACATCTGAAACTAGCATAACACTGTATACTTGAATTAAAAAAAGAGAAAAGAGAAAATATGCATTATACATACATTATACATATCAGGTTGTTTAACTATACTGAAAACAGTGAAATGAAAAGTTGTTAAATTAAAAGAAAATAAAGCTAATTTAATTTCATTTCTTAAGAGGGAGTAAGAAGTTAATGTAAGTAAATATGACTGGAAAGATTAGTAGTTGAATTATCATATCCAACCAACATGGGCACTTCAGAATTTTCTTCTTCTATAACACAAGCATGTTAGACTAAATGATCCTCAAATTTCCTTTTGTTCTCTGGTGCTTCTATGATAATGTAATTCATCCCTTTCCTCTTGCTTACAAGGAAACTGAGTCCCAGAGAATACAGATCGACCAAGACTACATGTCATAGCCTTAGTAGCAGAACCAAATTGGAAGGCAATTTGCACATTTTGAGGTTTCTCAGAGCCAGCCATCACACACACACACACACACACACACACACTAGAGAAAACCTTGTAGGGATTGTGTATTCATTATCCAGCTGCAATGGTTATCAACAATGGCCTAGTTTGTTTTATCTATACCCACCTATTGCTATTTCCTTGGCCCCAATTGTTTTCAACTAAATCCCAAATCTCTGATGATTTTGTCTGTAAATATCTAAAGTTAAGGACTCCTTTCTCAAATCTAATCACAACCTCAGTATCATACCAAAGATGTCCATAATTTCTCAACTTAATCAAATATCTTATCTATTTTCAAATTTCTCCAATTGTCTCAGATTTTTTAATATGATTTTTAAAAGTTAAAGTCTAAATAAGGTCATACATTATAGTTGGTTGATATACCTCTAGTCTCTTTTGATCTACATATTAGCCTTTCGTCTCCATTTTATTTTCTTATTGCAATGTATTTGTTGAAGAGATCAGATAATTCATCCCATCAGATTCTCCACAGTCTGGATTTTGCTGATTGTATTCCTGGAGGATTGTTTCACATGTTCCCCTATTCCTGTATGTCTTGTAAATTAGTTGTTGGCTATTAAGGCTTAATCAGATTCACGATTTTTATTTATTTATTTATTTATTTATTTCTGACAAGGATATAGTTTTAGTGGTGGTGTGCACTTCTATCAGGAGATATACAATGTCAGTTTGTCTATTTTTTAAAAAAATTGGTGGCCATTGATAACTATTACCAAGTTTATTAAGGGTTGCAAGATGATGATAGTTAAATTGTATCATCCCTCTTGCATTTAGTAGACGTATCAGCTACTTGGCTATTCCAGTGCGGTTTGAAGAGCCAAGGCCTGATAAATGTTTAATTCTTTCCCTTAATCTGTTTTCAGAAACATTAGTTGGTTGGTTAGCATCCTTCAAAGGTGACCCACTAATTTAAGGAATTATTTTTATGAAATAAGCACACTGCACGTGTTTTAATTGATTGCAGTCATTATGCTTATTGATGCTCAAAATTGTCCGTCCTCGGCCAGTGAGAACCTTTTTAAATTGTCTTCTGAGTCTTTTAGCAATCTCAGTGATCTTTGAGAGCTTCTTTGCTTTATAGTATGACAAGATGGTCAAGGCTCATCCTCTACATTTCCTTCCTTAGACTTGTAATCAGTTGTTTTCCCATAGGAACATGATTCTTTAGAGTTAGGAATGATTTATAGAAACAGCAATATGGGGTCTTAGGATTGTTCATTCCTCTTGGGTTGATCATTTCTTCTAGGTTTTTTTAGAGGACAGAGCTAGGAAATACATATTTAAAAAAACACATAAGTTCACACTGATACTTCAGATTCAAATTTAGGGCAACACGTTGTTAACTTACGGCTCTTGCATTTGTATTTCCTTTCTCTCATGTCAAAAACCCTGGTTTTTGATAACACACTAACACAATTACTTATTTGTTTAATCAAACAGTACATGTGTAACAGATTCAGAATAACAATACCTCCCACTCAGCTCAAGGATTTGATAATTGAAAGCAGTATAAGATTTGTTTGCAGTTCTGTTTGTCTTCAGGGTGTTATGTTCTAATAAGAATGTAGAGTCAGTTTCCAGTGTTTCGATGTCATTTGGAATGGTTCCTCTGTGTGGTTGCTTGCCTCTTACTTGATACACAGTTTCATTCACTGGATTAATTTTGCTCTCAATTTTTAAGGATTACATTTTGTTATGTTGGATTTGTTTTCTAGTTATGTAAAATATTTATATTGCTCCAGTATACATATCAAAGTATTGAAAGAAGTCTTGCTTTGTCCCAGTTCTATTTCTTCTCTCCTCATAGGTAACCATTAAAAAAAAATTTTAATCCTTTTATTTTTTTAATGAGCAAATACTTATCCTATCCTTCTCCTCCTTCTTAGTAAGCTACACCTTTTACAATTGCCTTTTTTACTTAATGATTTATCTGAAGATCATTTCATAATGCTATAGGTATAGTCTATTTCTTTTCACAATTGCCTTGTACTCCATTGTGTGGCTATATCTTGGTTTATTCAATCAGTCCATTATTGCGGTCGTCTGGGTTGCTTTCAAGTCCTTTATTACAGATTGTATTGCAATAAATAGTCTTGTTATATCTTTTTTTTGTCATATCTTTTTTGTATTTTTGCTTGTGTATCGTTGGGTTAGATTACTAGAAATGGGATTCCTGGGGCAATATCTAGCAAGGTCCCTTCAGAAAAGATTGGCAAATTTCCCTCCAAGGGAGATGTATAATTTAGCATTCCCACCAGCAGAACAAAAGTGCCTATTTTCCCACAGTGTTGCCAAAAGTGTATGTTGTGAAACTTTCTTTTTTTTCCCCTTAATCTGGTACATGAGTACTGGTATGTCAGTGAAATTTAAAATTATGTTTCTTTTATCATCAATGTTGAGCTTTTTGTAAGTCATTTCCATTTGCCTGTGAATTGCTTCTTAATCTGTTTTGACAATATAGCATCATCGTTTTTTTCTTCTCAAAATATTAAAAGCTGTTCATATACTAAGGATATTTACCCTTTGTGATATAAGTTGCACATAAATTCCTACTTTGTCATTTATCTCCTTTTGACATTCTTTTCCCCACATAAAGATTTTTTTCTTTAAATTTTTTACATCAATTTTATCAGTCCTTTTTTTATTTCTGGATTTTGAGTAATGGCTATGAAAAATTTTCCCACTTATATAATTTAGTAATTCATTAATTTTTTCATCTAATAGTTGCAGGGTTTCATTTGATTAAGTTTCTTATATAGCTGGAGTCTATCCTATTTTATGATGGGAGAAATGGATGCATTTTTTTCTTTTTAAACTAGAGTTACCTGGTTATGTCAATACCACCTACTTAAAAGTCCATCTTTTCTTTGCCAATTTGAACTTTCACATGCAATTGTATTCATTGCAAGGTTTTGCACTCTGTTGGAGATACAGGTAAGGGTTTTGACTGAAGTTTGAATTTTAGTTAAATGAGTCAGCAGGTCACAGGAAGAGAGTTATAAAGTAGTATTAGCCATTGATAAAAGACATGAAACATTGTGGCTGCTGAATAGGTATTTAGTTAAATGAGTTTAATTTATTACAAAAAGTAAAATAGTAAATGATTAAAGAAATGCATTTGAAATACCTATTTTGTATAGGACAAGATTTTTATGAAATATTAGTGATAATACAATGGTAGACCACAAAATGGGAAGAAAACTCATAGCAAGATTTATAATCTATCTGCTTAGAAAACAAATACATCTATTGTACACTTTAAAATGTGAAACTCTGAGGGCTGCCTGGGTGGATCAGTTGGTTAAGTGTCTGACTCTTGATTTTGGATCAGGTCACAATCTCGCAGTTCATGAGATAGAGCCCCACATTGCACTCTGTGCCGACAAAGCAGAGCCTGCTTGGGATTCTGTTTCTCTCTGTCTCTCTCTATCTGTCCCTCCCCTACTCTCTCAAAATAAATAAACATTTAAAAAAATAAAATGTGAAATTCTGAGAATTTGTGTATAAATCTTAAAAAAATTTTTTTTTATACTTTGGAGAGAGAGTGAGAGTCAATGGGGGAAAGGGACAGAGGAAGAGAGAGAGAGACAATCATAAGCAGGCTCCAGGCTGGGCATGGGGCTCAATCCCATGACCCTGAGCCTAAATCAAGAGTCAGACGCTCAACCGACTGAGCTGAGATGCCTCAACTTGTGTGTAAATCTTAAAACATAATCGGAATTTCAACATAATTTTAATTATCTTGAAAAACATTACTACTGTATTTAAAAGAAACCAACAACGGATCCATTTATGAAGAGATTCATTCTTTCGGATTGTGAATAACTATGCTTTAAATGAGATGTTTTCTTGGTTCAGATTTTGATGTGTAAGGTTTTCTATAGTGAGGCATATTGACATATCTTCAAAACAGATTTGAACAAAACCATGACCATTCTTCAAAGAATAAAAGTAATGAAAAAGAATTAATTTAGATTTTCATTATACTGGAAGACCGTTCCATAGACACCATCGTCCAGAGGTCTTTGACATATGCCTAATTAGTGTTTCCACTCTAGCCTAGAAGTAAGAGTTGGAGCTCTAAATGTGTCATCCTGACTTTTCAGAGGTATTCACGTGTAGTTCAACATCAGCTCTCCCCACACACCCTTGCCTTTCTTCTGTAGTTCAGCAGATAGCACTGCAGAGGAAGTTAGTTAATACTTTTGTAAATAAATTTCTTTAGGAGGTGCACAGGGAAATTAAAGAACAGGAAAGGAAGAAAAAGCACTTAGTGAGACACAAAAATGGCAAAGTTGAGAAAAGACTTCTCCATCTGGCTAAAGATTCAGGGCTCAGAATTCTTTTTCCGGCCATGCCTGTGCATGAGGAAGGAAATGATAAAGCCAGGTCTGAGCACCCAGGGAGGAGAGTGGCTCTTCATATTGTGGAGCCTTGCATTAGGTCATGGGTCTTTCTTGCTCTGGGATGTCTAATCAAGATGTATTGGAAGTGTGGTTTCTCTTTTTATAATCTTGCAACCTTGGGAACCAGCAGTGAGAAATGCAGAGAGCAAAGAACAGACTCATTTGTTTTCTCCTAAGGCTTAAAAGTGTTTTTGTTTTAGTGATAGGTCAGGGTTATTTAGCATTGGACCAATTAATATTCTCATGGTTTTGCCACCGTTATTCGGGTGGCTTTACCACCCTTAAGCATGTCTAGCTTCTTTGTTGGACATTTTCCATCTCTTTCCTTTCTTTCCCGTGAACCAGCTTTTGGATTCAGAACATTGGCTGCACACCCTGGGGGGCGTGAGAGTGATGTGAATTAAGTTTAACTTTAGAACACACAGTAAATCTCTTAGATTTGGCCACATTTGCCTCTGGGGCACTGTTAATATGACTACATGAATGCCAAAAATATTCTGAAGAGTGTATTTTCGCTACTCTCTTCATCCTCTTCCATCAAAGAGATAAGTGAATTTGTGCCGAGTGTCATCTCCCAAGTTTGTCCTTTTTCTGCCTGCAGTTTGAGTAGTAATTCCAGCTCTTGAAAATGAAAAACTTCTTCCAACTTTTTTGCAAGTTCTTTCTCATAGTTTTGAAAAAAAAAAAACATCGTGACAAAATATGGGGGAATTAGATGGCTTACAGATCCAATAAAGCTTTATGTGCTGAATCTAAGCTGAGCTACATGGCAAAGAGGTCAAATGAAGGCCAAAAAAGCAAGTAGGGAACATAGAAAATCTTTCTAGTACTCTTCTGCACAAGTTAAATTTGCTACAAAAGCTTTGTAAGACTCCATTGCTTTCTTTTCCAATAGAAAGGTGTTAAGACATTCTGGTTGGGCTTTCTCTGCTTCTGGGAATTTACCTTGAGTTTCAGGTTTCAGCTAAAAACGGCCTTTACTCAACTTGGCGTCCTGAACTGTTCAGGTGTTGTAACTGTTTGAGTGCAAGAGAATAGGATATTTCCATTCACTGACTCCCAGAGGAACAAACATTGCTGTTTTGAAGGGGTGTATGTTACAGGACCATCCCACCATGTGCTTGCCTCTCCAGTACATTTTAATTTATTGTAAAATCAGCATAGAAACTACACATTAGGGATAGTTTTAAGGGGTGATGATTTTGAAGGACGAAAGCCTTGAGGCTAGGAATAGGTGTGGTGATCATTTAAAAAATTATTTCATTCATTCACTTATTAATTTCTTATGCACATAGTTATTAACTACCTATTTCATGGCAGGCACTGTGTTAGGTCCTGGGAATAAAAAAGTGGCCAATATGGTCATAGTTCCTGACTTTTATAAGGTTTGGTGCCTAACAACTAAGTCACACAATTAAACAAATAAGTACATGCAGTACATAACTTCTGCGATAGAAAAGGATGATTATCTAATATATCACCCAACTAGGATTCTTTTTACATTAAATTAAAATTTTGTATAATTAAAAAAATGTTTATTTTAGAGAGATAGAGAGCAAGAGAGAGAGAGAGAGAGGGAGAGAGAGAGAATGTAAGTCGGGGAGAGGAGCAGAGGGAGAGAGAGAATCTTAAGCAGAATCCATGCTCAGCGTGGAGCCTGATGCAGGGCTCGATCCCACAGCCTTGGCATCATGACCTGAGCAGAAATTAAGAGTCAGATACTCAACTGACTGAGCCACCCAGGCACCCCCCCCCTCCCTGCACCCAACTAGGACTCCTTTGAAGGTGAAAGAGGAATTGTTAATAATTAATATTGGACCAACATGTTTTAACTGGTATTGCCCTGGGCAAACTGGAATGTGTCTAACCTTTGGGTTAGGGGATGGAGAGGTTGCTGTGGGATTGTGTAGCAGGAACAATTAATCTGGTCTGTGTGTAATGATGATGGAGAAGAGATTTCCAGGCGGAACTTACATTTAAAAACTGTTACTTCTGTGTCTGTCTCATCCAGTGGGTTTTCCCCTGTGGTTCCCTAATGACTGCCTGAACTTCTTGGGGGGGGGGTTGGGGGCAGGGGGTGGATAAATGCATTCTTGTTTTATTGCCAGGTGTAAGGAGGGAGTCAGCTACCAAACAGCTCAGCCAGGGTCTAAGAATACAGTCTAATTGGCCTTGACTGGCCTGATTAGCCCATGTGCCTGTCTCTGAACCAATCACTATGGACAAAGGGATGGAATATGATAATTGGCCCATCTGCATGGTGGGAGAATTCTAAGGTATATTAGGAAGGGGAAATGGGTTAATAATAAAGCAATACTTCTTTAGCACTTATTATGTCTTAGGCACTGTTCTAATAGCTGTACATGTATTATATTTTTAAGTCCTCTAAAAACTCTTTGAGCTGCACATGATTGTTATCCTCTTTTTACAGTGACGGAGACCGAGGCAGAGAGATTAAGGAACTTTCCCCAAATCCCACATCTGGTAAGTGAGTAAGCCAGGACTCCAACACAGGCAACTGGCTCTTAGCCATTACACTATACTGCCCGCACATCCTGTGCAGCAGAAATCATGTCTGAGCACAGTGGAGAGTGTGAAGGTGAATGGTGAGAAATGCTGCTCTGTGTTCATGGCTGGTTTGCTCTCCTGGGTCAGAAAAAAACAACTGTAACCACTTAAAAGAAAACCCAGTTTTGTTGTGCGATAATTCATGTCACATAGAATTCATTCATCTAAAATGTATAGCTCAATGTTTTTTAGTATTCACAGAGTGGTACAACCAACACCTCAATCAATTTTACAACATTTTTATCCCCCAGAAGAAACCCCCTGGCCATGAGCAATCACTCCCTGTTTTCCTCTTTTCAGCTCTAGGCAACTACTAATCTACTTCCTGTCTCTAAAGAGTTACCTATTCCGGACATTTCATCCAAGTGGAATTGTGCCATATGTGGTCTTTTGTGACAACTTTCTTTCCCTTAGCATAATGTTTTCAAGGTTTACCCATGCCGTAGTATGTATCAGTACATCATTCCTTTTTATGACCTGAAGATCTACCATTACATCGATATACCATACTTTATTTATCCACACATCAGTTGATGGATCTTTGGATTATTTCCATTTTATGGGTATTATGAATAATGCTGCTATGAACACTTGTGTTTCTGTCATTCGGCTGAACATTTCTCTCAAGTATCCTAGCAATGGAATTGCTGAGTCATATGGTAAGTAAGAGGAACTGCCAGATTGTTTTCCACGGTGGTTATGCCATTTTGCATTCTCAACAGTAACGTATGAGGGTTCCAATTTTTCCACATCCCTACCAGTATTTGTTTTCTGTTTTTTTTTTTTTTAATTTCATATTATAATCATCTTCCTAGGTATGAAGGGATATACCATTGTGGCTTTTATTTGTATTTTCCTGATGGCTAAGGATATTGAAAATCATTTTATGGGCTTATTGGCCATTCGTATATCTACTTTGGAGAATTGTCTATTGAGATACGTTGCTAATTTTTAATGGGGTTATTTGTCTTATTGTTATTGAGTGCAATAGTTACCTGTCTTTTCTAGATACAAGTACTTCTTCAGATATATTATTTATAAATATTTTCTCTCATTTTTGGGTTGTGTTTCTCACTTTCTAAATGGTGTCCCTGTAAATATAGAAGTTGTTAACTTTGATGATTTTTAACTTTTCTCTTCTTTTGTGCTTTTGTTGTCAAACTAAGCGACCATTGCTAATTTTTTTTCAATTTTTAAAAAATGTTTTATTTATTTTTGAGAGAGAGAGAGAGATAGAGTGTGAGCAGGGGAAGGGCAGAGAGAGAGGGAGACAGAATATGAAGCAAGCTCTAGGCTTGAGCTGCCAGCACAGAGTCCGATACGGGGCTTGAACCCACGAACTGTGAGATCATGACCTGAGCCAAAACCAGAGGCTTAACCGACTGAGCCACTCAGGCGCCCCCAGAGGGATTATATTTTAGTTCCAGTTCTGCCACTTGCTAGTTTAGTGACAGAAGTTTCTGTGGGCTCTAGTGGTAGGCAGGATAATGTCCTTCTCCTTGTTCCCACCCAAATGTCAAGGTCCTAATCCCTGGAACAGATGATATGTTAAATTATGTAGGAAAGGAAATTTGCAGATGGAATTAAGGTTACAAACCTTAAAACAGGGAGATTATCCTGGATTATAGGGTTTTTAAAGGTGGAAGAGGAGGGCAGATGGTAGGTTAGCGATATCTGACTTTGTAAGAAGCAAGCAGGAGGCAAGCAACCATTGCTAATTTAAGGTGACAAAAATTTACAGCAATGTCTCCTTCAAGAGTTTCATAGTTTAAGTTCTTGTATTTAGGTTTTGGATCCATTTTAAGCTAAGTTTTGTATATGATGTGAGGTAGTAGTCCAACCTCATTCTTTTGCATGTGGGGATATCCAGTTTGTTGAAAAATTATTCTTGCCCCATTGAAATGTTTTGGAAGGATGAAGAAGTGTGAGTTCTCCTGCTTTGTTCTTTTTCAAAAATTTTTTTGGCTATTCTGGGTCCCTTGAATTTCCATTGGAATTTTTGGATCAGTTTGTCGATTTCTGCAAAGAATTTACTTATCATTTTGATATGAACTGTGGTGAATTTGTAGATCAATTTGGGGAGTATTGCCATCTTAACAATATTAAGTCCTCTAGTCCATGAACATGGGGTGTCTTTCGTTTTTTGTTTTTTGTTTTTAAGTTTATTTATTTATTTCGAGTGAGAGAGGGAGAGAGAGAGAGACAGGGAGCAAACAGGGGAGGGGCAGAGAAAGAGAGAGAAGAGAATCCCAAGCAGGCTCCATGCTGTCAGTGCAGAGTCTGACGTGGGGCTCGGTGTCACAAATTGTGAGATTATGACCTAAGCCAAAATCAAGAGCCAGATGCTCAACTGACTGAGCCACTCAGGTGCCCTGGGATGTCTGTTTATTTACTTATTTTATTTACTTCTTTATTTTACTTCTTTCAACAATGGTTTGTAGTTTGCAGCATTTGGTTTCTTTTGTTAATAATTGTATTTTCTTTTGTTAAAGGGTTCCACTTCTTTTATTAAATGTAAGTATTATTTTTGATGGTATTACAAATGGGGTTATTTTTAATTTTATTTTCAGATTGTTCATTATAAATGTATAGAAATATAATTGACTTGCATAATAATTTTATATTCTGCAAACTTGCTGAACTCATTTATTAGTTTTCCTTTTTTTAAGTAGATTCCTTAAGATATTCTATATACAAGATCTTGTTATCTGCCAATAGATAGCTTTACTTTCCCTTTAAAATCCAGATGTCTTTGGGGGCACCTGGGTGGTCTCACAGCTCAGGAGTTTGAGCCCTGTGTCTGGCTCTGTGCTGGTAGCTCAGAGCCTGGAACCTGCTTCAGATTCTGTGTCTCCCTCTCTCTGCCCCTCCCCCACTCGTGCTCTCTTGCTCTCTCGCTCTCTCTCTCTCTCTTTCTCCCCCCTCAAAAATAAATTTAAAAGATAAAAAAAATTTAAAAATACATCGAATCTAGATGTGTTTTATTTCATTCTCTTACCTAATTCCAGTGCAGTGTTGAACAGGAGTAGCAACAAGAGACATTCTTATCTTGTTCCTGATTTTAGGGGAAAAACATTCCATCTTTCACCATTAAGTATGAAGTTCGCTATGGATTTTATATAAACACTGTTTACTAGATTGAGGACATTTCCTTCATTTTCAGTTTGTTTAGTGTTTTTTATCATCAAGGGATATTATATTTTGTCAAATACTTTTTCTGTATTTATTGAGATAATCACATAGCGTTAGTCCTGTTGACTAGTGCCAATATCTGTTGACTAACACATCAATAGGATCCTGTGTATTACATTAATTGATTTTCAAAATGTAAGCCAACTTTGCATTCCTAGGATAAATTTCATTTGGGCGTGGTGTACAACCCTTTTGCACGTTGCTGGATTTGACTGGGTAGTACTTTGATGAGAATTTTGTATCCATATTCACAAGAAATAACGGTCTGTAGTTTTCTTTCCTGGTGATGTCTTTTTGGGTTTGGTATCAGAATAATTCTGTTCTTATAGAATGAATTAGGATGTGTTCCGCTCTTCCACTTTTTGGAAAAGTTCTTTTCAAAAACATTATTAATCCTTATTTCAATTTTGGTAGAATTTCCAGCGATGTCTTTTGGACCTAGTAATTCCATCTCTTTACTTCTTATAGATTTATCTGTTCAGATTATATTTCTTCTTGGGTTAGTTTTGGTAGCCTTTATAGGAATTTGCTCATTTCATTTAAACTATAATTTGTTGGCATGTAGTTATTCATAATATTCCCTGTAATCTTGATTATTTTTGTAAGATCAATAGAAAGGTCCTATTTCAATCTTAATTTTGGAAATTTGAGTTTTCTCTCTTTTTTGTTTGGTTAATCAAGCTGAAAACTTTTTTTAAATTTTTCTTCTTGAAGAATCTACTTTTGGTTTTATTGATTTTCTCCATTATTTTTCTATTCTCTATTTCATTAGTTTCTGCTGTAATTATTTCTATTTTCTTCTTCCTGCTTACTTTTAGTTTAGTTTGCTCTTCTTTTTCCAGGGTCTTAAGGAGGAATTGTTTTCTTCATTATTGAAAGTAGAGAAGTCAGCTCTCCAAACAGTATTGTAGAACTGTCAATTTTTCCCTTCAATTCTGTCCATTTTTTTTTTCATGTATTTTTAGAGTTTCTGTTGTTAGGTGTATATATGTTTATAATTGTTCTATCTTCTTGAGAGATTGGACAATTTTATCTGATATTAGTATGCCACCCCAGCTTTCTTATGGTTGCTATTTGGATGATATAAATTTTTCTGCCATTTATGTTCAGTCTATTTGTATCATTTAATCTAAAATATGTCTTCTATAGACAGCATATAGTTGGATTTTTTTAAAATATCCAATTTGACAGCCTCTGCCTTTTGATTTGTCCATTTAACCATTCATATTGAGGAGGAGGAGGAGGAGGAGGAGGACGACAATGATTATTGGATTTATGTCTACTAAATTGCTTTTGACTTTCTGAGTTCTCTGTTAAGCTGTCTTCCTCTTCCTCATGTGATATCACACTAAGTTGTTAGGCTTCACCAACTGCCAGCCGAGTTCTCTCTCTCTCTTTTTAAAATTTTTATTTAATTCCAGTTAGTTAACATACAGTATTATATTAGTTTCAGGTGTACAATACAGTAATTTAACAACTTCTCTATTGTTTTGACAATGCCTGTTATATAACTTGTTCCATAGTCTTATCCAACTAAATTCAGGTAGAAGTAGTTTTTGAGGCCAGTCTTGGAAGTTTGTTCTGACCTCTGGATTGCTTATTCTGGCTATCTATTTCCCTGTTGTTTTTTTGTTTATTTGTTTGTTTTGTTTTTTTTCTGATTAACTATCTTGCCTATGGTTTAGATTTTTCTTTCTTTCCTTTTTTTGTTTCTTGGTTTTTTTTTTTTAAATAGGATTTCCTTTTAATTATTTGCCACAAAAATTCCCATTGTTTTTGAGAGAGCCTTTAGGCTTGAGCTTCCCCACACTTGTTTACATAAAGTCAGTTCTTTTGGGGAAAGCTTTGGAGCCTATAGTTCTTACAGATTGCCTCTCCCCTGAGCAAACTCTCAGAGCTACTGCTGTGGGTGCTGTCAGGGGGTAGAAACCTCTGATCTTGGCTTGCTTCTCCTGACGTGAAACTTTGGAGTGGGCTTGAGGGGATAATTGTGTCCCTCATATTTTTGGCCTGGCACTTCTGGAGTACAGCTTGTGCCCTGTCATTGGGGGCTAAGTAGGCAATGGGAAACACCCACTTCTCAGTCACATTCACCAGGAATTTAGCCTTTCCAACTTGAAGTTGGAGGGGATGAAAAATGGTGCCCTGTCCCCTCCAGTGAGATACTATAGTCCTTAAGTAGGAGGTAGGGAGAGAAGGGGCCTTGCCTTTTGGGCAGACCCATTTTTTTTTTTTTTAATGTCCATTCATTTTTGAGAGACAGAGAGTGAGTCGGGGAGGGGCAATCAGAGAGGGAGACACAGAATCCTAAGCAGGCTCCAGGCTCCGAGCTGTCAGCACAGAGCTCAACACAGGGCTCAAACTCATGGACGATGAGATCACGACAGGAGCTAAAGTCGGACGCTTAACCGACCAAGCCACCCAGGCGCCCCTGGACCCGTTCTGAGTGGAGCTTCCTCAAGCTGAGCTAGAAGGGAGAGGAAGCTAGCAGATGATGGTTCAAGTGCCACAGACTTGCTGTTCTTAACAAGATTTAGTAGCTTTTCTTGAATAAGTGTTTCTTCATTTTCTATATTCCCTTAGGACAATTTCTAGAGACTTTAAATAAAAACAAACAAAACTTTCATCAGTTATAATTGTTTCGCTGGGGAACAGGTCCTCAGGGCTCCTTGTGTGGCTCTTCTGAAAGTGGAACCTAGAACCACTTGTTTTTAATGTAGTCTAAAAGGACCCTTAAATGTGAAGTAAATATTTTAGATTGTAGCTATGCTTTGGAAATTGAGATACGTATAAAACACTGACAGTGAATGAAGAGGTATGTGTGCAGTGGTAAAGGTCCCAGTAGCAAAGAGATGGTCCACACAAAAGATTATCTAAAGAGGATACTTTAAAAAATGTGTGGGTTAGGTTAAGTCAACCACAAAGGGATGGTGACAAGGACTGGTGCCAGCAGGAAGTAGTGACATTCCTTTCATGATCTGAAGGAGGTTAAGGTGAGGTTCCCAGAAAGTGATCTGGAGTTCTCTGGAGAGATGTCCTACCAGACAGGATCAGTGGCCGTATGTCAAAGATTGCAGTCACTGAGCATCTGTGCCTGGGAGGAGGGAGGAAGGAGGCTGGAGTGAGAAGAATTCACTTCCAGAAGTGCTCCCTCCTCTTACCCTCTGATCTCCTGCCAGTGCCTTTCATTGGCCAGACCTAATGAAAACCAGAGGGCAAATGAGCTGGAATGCTGTGATCCACAGAGTGCAACCTCTCAGGGAACAGAATAGGACAGGCTGGGGAGTGAGTCCAAAGACACTAACAAGGAACACCCAGCCCAGTGGGCTTCCCTGCTAGGGAATGGCCATGCTGTGATCTTCAGTGTTCTGATGACTAAATCCTGTGATAGAACAATGGAAAGAAGGCACTGACTGAATGACAATGATCTGCTTATATTCTCACATCTCCCAACATGTGTCCTCACCAGAGTCCACAATGCTCACCCTTAATTTCTTCAGAAATCACACGTTCAGTGCATTAAGAAAGTCAAAGGCAACAACTTCCAGTGGCATTTTAAGCCAAGGAAGTAGATACCAAGATGGCAGCAGGGTTTGTGGAGCTATGGGGAGCTGTCATGGAGGAAACGTTCTGTTCATGTGTAGAATGAATAGAGGAAAGCTGCCTTTGTTTTGTGGATCATATCCACGGCCAAATGTGTGGTCTAACAACTGTGTGCACTTAAAAGGCAGAGAAAAGTGGAATAGCATTCTGCAATAAATCACACAATACCCCACCACTGGTGATCCTCAGATGCCTGAGAAACAGACCATAAAATAAGCTGGAATAAATAACTCAGGCTGATTTGTATAAACTGGTGAATAGGCCAATCATTACCTTTCGGTTCTTTCTTCCATGAACTTGGAGAGCATCCCCTTGGCTTCAGAAAGGGATGAGGAATAACAACATCATCAGATTAGTGTGGGTTTGTGCAGGCATTTGCTAGAGTTCTGCCACAAATTACCTGGAGGCTCAAACCTCCGACTTCCCCTTCTTACTCTTCCAGCTTTTTTTTTTTTCCTTAACTTATTTTTTCTCTTTAATCTCCCTCAGGCTTTCTTCTACTCTCTGCTTTTAACACTTCCAGGAGGATGCTGTTAGCCCTTTTCTTGTTCCAATGACCCATAAAACCTTATCCTGATGTCTGGTGGCACTTCCCTGGCACCTGCACATTCACCAACAGTGCCTTCCACCTGGTGCAGGAGGGCGCCCTCTTGGCAAATGAACCCCCACTTGCCCTTTTATGGTCCAGAGTGGAGCTGCTGTGTCTCTCCCCATGTGTCGAGCTTCACTCCTCTGGAATGTTTTTTATGCTGAAAGCAGTTTTAAGTAAGGCACATCTTTTCTTTTTCCAGAGAGTAGAGGGGAGGAGGTTCAGATAAATAAACTTAGAGTCTTGCTAAGACTGGACTTAGTAGCCTAAAGATAAGTCCTGAGGACGAGACCTAGCTGAAAAGAGGGCTCAGAGGTGTCTGTCTGAAGGAGAGGGTGTTTGTCACTATCAACTAGTGTTCACTTGCTAAGCTTATGGTGGGTTTGCAGCCCTGTCCTTGTGTCAGTGACTGCACGGACCCAATACACAAGTGCGAACAGTCTTCATTAAAATAAAGTGAATATTGGGGAAGAAAACACCATCTTCTATTGATAAGACAAGCCAATTTGTAACAACTTCTAGTGTCAACCAGGTCTATCCACTACTTATCCTCCTTGCTTTGCTGAAAGTAAGTGCAGAATTGCATTATAAGATGTGGGATTCTGATGTGCATATGGTGTGATGTCAAAACAACATTGGAAATAAGGTTCTAAGGGATGTGGTAGAATCTTCACAGCTGCATCCTAGGGAACGCAGAAAGCAAGCTGAAGGTTTTCTTGTAAACACAAACTCTATGGTATGATGTGACTTAGGCTTCTTACATGTGCTTTGGAGTTGAGCCAAACTGCCATTGACATGAAGTGGGAGAGCATCCATTCTGAACTCATTTGCCGCTCAGTCAACACCCAAGTCACAACCTCCTCCAAGTCAGAGATGTCTTGTCTTTCAGCAAAAAGAGATGAGAACATACGCGCATGTTTGTAAACTGGTCCTTGTCAGTCACCTTTCTGAAGTCAAAATTCACACGAGGAGTGATTTCGATGGCAAGCCTTGTATCGATAAAACAATTTTCATTTGAGCATCTGGCTTTTTAGGCAAAATGGATATATTTAAAAAAAAAGAAAGGAAGAAAAGGAGAGAAATTACACATTCATTTCAACAAACCTGGCTTAATGTTGTAGCAAAAAGAAACACCAACTCTATTACAATTACATTGGTGTGATGAAAATATTCATTCTAAAGCATTAGAAAAATTAATTCTAACTCTACTTAGAGCTTTTGGAGAAGTACTCTATGTGTTTATTGATTAGAGTCATCAAAATTAGAAGGAATCATACATATCATTTAGTTCACCTCCCTCATTTTTAAATGAACAAACTCACAGTCAAGAAAGTGATTCTAAAAGAGTTTTGAGAAGTACCAGGCATTTGGGTGTTTTTCTTCTCATGCTCTGTAAATTCTTTTTTTTTAATTTTTTAATGTTTATTTTTCAGAGAGAAAGAGACAGAGCATGACTGGGGGAGGGGCAGAGAGAGAGGGAGACACAGAATCTGAAGCAGGCTCCAGGCTCTGAGCTGTCAGCACAGAGCCTGATGTGGGGCTTGAACTCACAGACTGTGAGATCATGACCTGACCCGAAGTTGGACGCCATCCAGGCGTCCCCATGCTCTGTAAATTCTGATGCTAATATTGATAGTCAATGAAGCTTTGTATTTTATTGCTACTAACAGAGCTGAGAAGAGTTTTCTGTCGAGGAAAAAATGCCTATTTTGACACAAAAAGACCAACAATAGTACAGCAAAGGATGGATCCAGGACATTTCACCAAGAACCATTTCACATCACATTTCATTTTTGGTTATAATATTTAAATCTCTTGATTTTAATTAAACATTTGAATTTAATTATAAAAATAGCTCTTCGCTGCATAAGAAAAGGAGGTACTAAACCATCTTATTTCACCTCAGATTAGGTCTCAGGGCACATTAACAAGTAAATCATTTTTCTTTGGAGGTGAACACCCATAGGATGTGGTGAAAAGCACAGGGGTTAGTGATTGTGGGGGCGTGACATTCTGGTCATCATTTTTTATTTTAAGGAATGGTTTATGATACTCTTTTAAAAAATTTTTTTTAATGTTTATTCATTTTTGAGAGAAAGAGACAGAGCGAGAGCGGAGGAAGGCAGATAGAGAGGGAGACATAGACTCCTAAGCAGGCTGCAGGCAGCTGTCAGCACAAAGCCCAACGCGGGGCTCAAACTCACGAACCATGAGTCAGAGTTGGACGCCCAGCTGACTGAGTCACCCAGGTGCCCCATGGTTTATGATATTCTTTTGGGACTTCTATACACCAGGAGTGAGCGTAAAACCCCGACTCACAAGGGGAGTCTATTTAGTATTGATCCCCATCAACAGGCTGGGGGAGAGATTTATCTAAGAATTGCTTTAGACTCACAGTCTAAAAGAACACAGTTGTGGTCTCACCCCTAATTCTTCTCTGAATGTAAACTTAACCCGAAGCAGGGGACCAGCAGATGTGAAAAGCACCAAAGAAAACAGGAAGTCTTGAGAGATGCCGGGAGCTGATAGCACATATTTGTCTTTCAGGAGAGTTTGGGGTAAATAA
This sequence comes from Panthera uncia, assembly GCF_023721935.1. Classification (NCBI taxonomy): domain Eukaryota; kingdom Metazoa; phylum Chordata; class Mammalia; order Carnivora; family Felidae; genus Panthera; species Panthera uncia. Next base: position 21,339,933 of record NW_026057584.1, read on the forward strand.
AAAGCCCTTGGCTTCTCTGGTCTGCCTAGCGCTGCTGCTTGGGGAGAGGGTAAATGGGCACAGTGCTGAGTGTTGCTCAGAAATGACCCCAAAGTCAACCAGACCCTGGACTGCTCTGGGGTTATCACTCTTTTCTCTGAGAACTTCTTACTGGGTCTGTGATGCACTTCATCTCACAGTGAGCCAGAAAGCAAAATCCCATTCCTAAGGGGTTCAGTGACTCCCTGCCGGGGGTGGAAACAAGGGATGGGCAGAATAAGAATGACTCCATGTGGCTTCTTGCTGGCTCCAAGAAGGGGGGTAAATTGCTCATGCCCTTTCAGCATCAGCTTCCTCATTTGTAATAAAAGTTGTATTACCTTATAGGATTGTGGTGAAGATTTACTCAGCTCCTGCGTGTAAAGTGGTCAGTGAAGCAGTGCCTGGGGCTTTGCTCGACCGGTGTCTTTCCTGAGTTCTCAACATTGGAATTGCCAGACCGCCTGACTTGCATTCACTTATTCATTCAACACACTTGTGGATCATGTCTTCCCCCGTTCAAAGCTCTCTGCTAGTATATAAAACTTCGAATTGCCTAGAAGGAAATCAAGAGAAAACAAATCATTCATGGCTTCTGTTGGCATGTGGGCTGCTTTTAAATGTAGAAATATTTCCATGAAAAGTTAAATGACTCCCTTTCTGACACTGAAGACACACAATTATGGTGCAAATGTTTCAAATCTGTAGCGAGAACTTTATTTGGAAGACGACTAAATGTCTCACTGTGCTTTTGCATCCCTCCAAATCAGAAAAACAACCAACAAAAGACTAAAAACAAAACAACACAACCAGGCTGAACCATCTTGACGAGGAGCTCTCCTCCCAGCACCACACCCTACAAAGAAGAAGTTTTAAATCCATCTGCTGTAGGACGTTAGGCAAAGGCATAGCTGTGCAAATTCAAAACAGCAGGTTTTAACTGAGGAACTTTCTTCCTGGAAATGTGTATATTTAAGCTGCTTGGTAGAGCTGCTCCTAGCCCCAGGGCAGCCCAGGAAAGCTCTCTGAAGTCAGGGAGATGCACTTTACTTTCCCCCAGGGGTATATGAGACTCAGCTTGTACTTTTCAAACATCAGGCTGGGCCGGAGTCATTCTAGAGCAGGAGGTAACTGCTCAGTTCTCTTCTGACTGAATGGGAGGAGGGGGAGGGGTGGTGGCTCTTGCAGATCCTGTGAAATGGACAGATATGAGTTCAAATCCTGACAGTGCTTTCTAACAGAGTGACCTGGGGCAATTTCTTCATCTGTAAAGGATGGTGACACCCACCTTATGAGATGTCTGTGTGAATGAGACGAGGCACCATATGCAAATCATCATATGTAAAATAGGTGTTCAACATGTATTTTGGGGGGAGGTGGGTTGAGAAGCACACAAAAGCCCAGATGTTGCATAGCATAAAGGAAGCCACGCAGTGTAAATATAGCCCACATATCATTTGTCTTTGTGTGGGCATCGAGTGTCCAGGCATGATGCAGTCCAGACTCCCTGGTTACCTTTCAATGGAGTTCAACTTTCCAGTGAGCATAGACTTCAGAACTGTATTTTTGGTATAGCGTTCAGTCTTGGGAACAAAGAGAATTAAGGACAACAAGGAGGACTCTCTTCACCATTGCACTTTTGCATTCTAAGAACTGCTTGAAGCTTGAGAACTTACAAGGGTCTTAGATTAAGGTTCTAATACTCTTTTGCTGCAAAACAAAATATAACCCAGGGATCCCTAAAGAAGGGCCGGGCTCAACCACTATTCAAACTGCTATTGGCCTGAATATCAATCCCTGATGGCTTCTGGATTCAGGTTCTGTGACCTCTGGTAAACTGTCTAAAGAACTTTGGATTCCTGAAAGATTAAGATTAAGGGCTATCCATTTCTTACTCCCAGATACCACCTCTGTACCTTGCCAGAAACCTGAGCTGAAAAACTAGGACCAGGTTGGAGTAGTGGGGAGTGGCTGTTGAGTGTGGCCCTACATTACCAGATGGATTAATTTCCTTAACAGGCTTCTGGAATCTCAAAAAGATTCCATTCTTTACCTCACCCCAGATGCGACTGCCTTAAAGACAGACTCACATTTCTACTAACTGCAACTCTGGGCTAATCTCTTTTTAAACAAGAGAGAGGTGTGGTTCCAGGTGTTGGCTTTCTATGAAATCACATCTCTCTGAACTAAATTTCCTTCATGGGCCAACAGACTGACGTGTTTGGGGTTCTCAACTCTATTGTCCTTCAATATCACCTAGAGGTGCTTTTTAAATACTTAGGTTTGGATTCCTGAGATCCACTCCAGACTTATTTAATCTAACTCTCTGAGGGTAGAGCTCACCTTACCCAAGGGGCGATGATGTACATTCAAGTAGAGAACCACAGGGTTGTGTGAACTCCAAGTCCAGGATTTCTTAGAGATCCCGACACTGGATTAGGAGAAAGAGAAAGCTACTTTATAGCACACACAAAAAAATCTCATTTTAGTGTTGGAGTGTGGGTTTGAGGAAATTTACCTCAGAAATTTACCTTCAGAAACCTTCAGATAGCTGAGAAGAAAGCAATGTTGTCAGGGATGAGAGCAGAGAGCCTCAACATAAAGTACTGTCAGCAAGACCCTCTAAGAGCTGCGGAGGGTGGGAGGGGGGAGCTGTTTCTGAGTGAGCAAATTCCAACCTTGCCTTTATCTCATTTATTACTCTCATTCTCTTTCATCCCTGCCCTAAAGAAGGAGATAGACACACAAACATGTGCGTGTGCTCAAAAGTACTCTAGCACATTGGAAGGGACGCACAAGTAGCTTCCAGCCACTGGCCTGTGGGTATCAGTCATGCTGGGGGATCACCACCCTCTCTGTGGCCAGTTGCTGGGCAGTCTCTACCTTTGTTCTACTCCTACATTTAATCAAGCTTCCAGGTGCCTTCCAGCCCAAGAAAGCTTTTAGATCTTGGCTCAGGATCAACGACTGGGACTGATAGTCAAGATCTTGGCTTCATTCATTGATTCAACACACATTTATTAAATGAGTGACTTTGCCATTGGCAGAGCAGTTACCACTGGGAGATCCTACTAGAGCCATGACTGATAAAATCTGAGAGAGTGCATAGGCAACACAAGTATATAAAAAGAAAAAAAAAAGTCACCTAGAATTAATACTTTAAAAATAGCAAATTAATTTTAATCCTAAATGGGCACCAAAAGGATTCTGATGGATGCATAATTTATGCAAATCTATGCAAATTCAAGTGCCAATTACACAGAAGAGGATTGGGTGGCATTTGTAAAGACCAGTCATGCTCTAAGCTGTCACCTGCCAGCTTGCCTCTCTTTGGAGTCAGATTCAGACCAGATGGCAGGAATTAGAAATGAAGAAATCTCCTTCCTTGAACTTTCACCTTAAAATCTAATATAAGCATCTGTGAGCTTTGAAGTGGTGGGACTGTTTTGGTTAGCATTCAAGAGCTCTTTTAGGGATTGCAGCAGGACGTTGATTCTGGAAACAATAATACCTCCCCATGCAAACCTGAAGTAATGTCTACAAGATACTAGAATAGGACAGGTTTATGTATTGCTAGAAAAGCAGCAAAGCAGAATGCCTCACAAAATAATAGATTCCATTTCTCCCGAGGGGATAAATTACAAATGTGTAATGGTAGATGCACACGCACTTACCATCACCTGAAAATGAAGCTGGTACAGTTTCTTCAGTGAACCCCAGTTCTGCCCCATTCAGGGCCAGCAGTTTGATCACATGCAACGTTGACTGTAGCTCCTTCCTCGGTAAGAGTGTTCCCTCTAGACTACTGAGTCAGCATCATCATCCAAATAAACATCTGCTATATTCTGTTGTTAGTAATGATAATGACTAGCTGGGGTCACTAAGGATGGGCTTACCACATACCATCCAAATGGAAAATTTGAGAAAATTGGAAGCTTTAGAAAAACTGCAATTGTGTTTCTCTATTTACTTTCAAAAACAAGACTCTGCCTTATATTGAGGTCATTCTGTTTTGTTAGAATGCTCATGACTCCAACCCTAGGATTTATAGAGCCCAGGATATTACAAAGCATTGTTGGGTAGAGGAGGGGGTTTAGGAGCCTGAGCTGAGGGCTTTGAAAGTCTTTCAAGGGCCCACAATGAGTTCATGGAATGCCAAGGTCCCTGCTGATAGCCTTTGGGCTGGTAAGCTATATTAAGATGGAGCAGCTTCTACTGGAGATCTGGGAAGGAGGGGATCCCCTCTGGATCAGTGCTGGAGGTCTCCCAGATGCAGGATGCCTATCGTGCTGCATGCTGGGAGGGAAGACTGCCGGGATGGTCCACGGGCTCAGGGCTATGCCTTACCGTGGATCTGGCACAACCTGAAAACTGGCCGTCGCTAAATCAATGTGGGAAATTTCCCCCCCAGCAGGATCCTGTGCTGTGATGTGTGAGCACACGCTGACATGTCCTTAGGGATAATGAATCGCAGTATCTGACGGGAAGCAGAAGCTTCTCTGAGAAAAATTTCTACATTTTCTATCGCTGTGACTACCGAGCTCAAAGCATTCGGTATATCCCCGAGGCAAATGGCATATATTGGAGCTTCATTAAACTCCAGAGCAACTTCTAAAGTGGGTCCTCTCAGGCTCAGAATCCAGTGCTGGGAGATGGACCTGGGGGTAACTTTTCTCTGAAAGATGGGCTAATTTACTTTCCTGAACTTCACTCCCACATAAAAGGAGCATGTGTTGCAAGAAGCAATGTGCTTAGCCCCACAAGTCAAATAGATGCTGTAGCAAACTCTGATTGACGAGCTCAGGAAGCAGTTCTTAGAGTAGACTAGGTATCTATGGGGTTCTCTAGTCCTGTTTCCTTATCTGGACAGCAGGACAGAGACGGGTCCCACTGTAGGGAGACATAGGTACCCATTGTCTTTGAGCTTTTCCCTCAAGTTTGTATCTGGGGGACTTTTGACCATTGACTTTCCTTCATTCTTTCAGAATCCCTCATGCCTCTTCCAGGCTTTGTTTTCTATGGGTATAATCTCTGGAAGAAACAAATGTCTTCATTTCCTACACCGTTGGGGGTTGACCCTCAATGGGAATAAGACTGTAAATCACCCATTCCAGTTGTCTGGCTGAGGATCATAAAGTGCTTTGCAATCATTAAGTGTTCCACCATTTTTCTGAGGATAATGCATTTTTCATGTCAGTTTTATATACAAAATTTATGTCAACTAGTTACAAATATGCTTTACTCTGAAATTCTCTGAGGCTTAGCTGGAGCTAATGAAAACTCAGAAATAATAATGAAAGACACAAACATCTCCGCATAGCTTTCTTAATTCTATATCCATGTTACTCCAAATCCAGATCTATTAATACCATTCTGAGTGTATCTATGGGAGAGGTAGCACATTGGTTAGAAATGTTTTGCCTGCAAGTAACATAAAAATCTAAAAATGGCTTAAACAAATAGGAATGGGGCACCTGGGTGGCTCAGTTGGTTAAGCGTCTGACTCTTGGTTTCAGCTCAGGTCATGATCTTACTGTTTGTGGGACTGAGCCCCATGTAGAGCCCCATGCTGACAGTGTGGGGTCTGCTTGTGATCCTCTCTCTCCCTTTCTCTCTGCCCTGCCTCCACTTGCTCTCTCTCTCTCTCTCTCTCTCAAAATAAATAAGTAAACTTTAGAAAGTAGTTTGTTTATCAGCTAGGCTATATATATCTTGTTAGCTCAAGATATCCAGAGCTTTCCCTTCTCCTGGCTTTTCCCTCCTGGTTGCAAGATGGCTGGTGCAGCTCCAGACATCAGGTCCTCTATTCAAAAGAGAAAGTTGATGAGGGTAATGGTTTTAAAATATAGTTCAAATTCCTTGACACATGTCCTATTGAGAAGGGGGTCTATGTTCCTTCTCCTTGACTCTGAGTGGCGTTGTGACTGATTCAAACAACAGAGCCTTGTAGAAGTGACATTTTTTTACTTTTGAGGCTAGATTATAAAATGCTATTCAGCTTCTGTCTAGTTCTCTTAGAACACTTACTCTCTGGATGCCCCTCTTGGGACTCTTCCTCTTGGGATTCTCTCTTTCAAAACCCTGATGCCATGCTGTGAGAAGCCAAAGCTATATGGAAAGCTCAATGTAGGACTTTGGTCAATAGTCCCAACAGAGCCCAGTCTTTGAGCCATCATAGCTCAGGATACAGAGATGGACGTGCAGAAGCCTTCAAATGATTCTAGCCCCCAGGCCCTTTAAAACATCCCCAGATAAGGACCCAGACTTCATGAAAGAAAGATAAGCTATCCACACTATGCTCTGTACAAATTTTTGACTCACAGAATTCACTTATGAGCACAATAAAGTGGCTGTTGTTTTCTACCACTAAGTTTGGGGTGGTTTATTAGGCAGCCATGGTTGTCCAAAACAAGGAGAAAGGGCAGTGCCGAATACATCTGTCCCTGACTAAGTAAACAAAAACTTTCCCAGAAGGCCCTCAGCAGACTCCATGCATATCTTAATAACCATGACATGGACCCCATCTGCAAGGGAAGTTGCAAAAGTAAGAAACACTTGATTAGAGGTGATCTGTTTTGGGAGAAGTTATGCCAAACAAAACAGAAGTGCTATTAGCAAGGAGGAGAAGGGAGAATGGATATTGGATAAATAAATAACAGTATGCCATAGTAACACAGGAAAAATATGTATTTTTAAAAAATGTTCATTTATTTGTTTTGAGAGAGAGAGGGAGGGAGAGTGCAAGTGGAGGAGGGGCAGAGAGAGAGAGAGAAAGATGGAGAGAGAGAATCCCAAGCAGCCTCCGTGCTGTCAGCACCATGGAGTCCAACTTAGGACTTGATCCCATGAACCGTGAGATCATGACCTGAGCGGAAATTGAGAGTCGGATGCTTAACCAACTGAATCACCCAGGCATCCTGGAAAAATTATGTATTTCGAAATGTGTCATGTATATAAGGGAGTATAGATATTGTATATGTACAGTTTAAGGAGGACTAATAAAATACTTGTGTACACACAACCTGTTATAAAGAAAGAGAAACCAACAACAAATCTGAAACCCCTTATAAGCCACTTTCTGATTGCAAGTTCTTCCTTATCCCTACCCCTTGTTAGTCTTCTGACTTTTGTGTTTAAGATTCTTTTGCTTTCCCCTAGCATTTTACCTCATGAACACATATTATTTTGTTTGCATGCTTTTTGAGCTTTAGATATATATTATTCCTCTGGAACTTGCTTTTTCTGCTGAACATCATTTCCAGAGATTTATCCACATTGATGTATGTACCTGTAGTTTATTCATTTTTTTACTACTATATTGTGTTAATACAATAATTGTGTTGCATATTTCATGAATATCTCACAATTAGTTTGTTCACTTTTTTTTTGTCAGTGGACATTTAGCTTATGTCCAGTATTTTTCTATCCTGATTTATTATGCTGCTATGAATATTTTTATACATATCTCATGTGCAGGATTAGTTCAGGAAATACACCTAGGAAAGTAATTGCCTGATTAAAGGGTATATACATCCTCAACTTTTCTAGATGATGCCAAAATATTTTCCCAAATGGGTTTATCAGTTTACACTGTCTCTAGCAATGTGTACTAATTCTTGTGAAAGTGTAAAGATTTGATAACTTTTGCTGATCTGGTGGGTACAAGAGGTACCTTGTTGTGGTTTAAATTTGCATTCTCTGATTACAAATGAAGTTAATGTCTTTTACATACTCACGGTCATTTGTGCGTCCTACTTAGTGAAATATGTGTTTAGAGCTCTTGTCCATTTTCTGTTGGAATGTTTGATTTTTTAAAAATGTATTTGCAGGGACTCACTATATTTTATGGATCTTATTCCTTTGTCAGTTCTGTACAGTAAATATCTCCCAGTTTGCAGCTTGTCTTTTTAGTTTTATTTTTAGTGGCTTCCAATAAATAAAAGGGGTCTTGTTTGGCTTTTTGTTCGTTTGTTTGTTTGTTTGTTTGTTTTTTGATTTGCACAGTAACTGTTCATTTAAAAATTCCTGGCTAATTTGTGATTTCAGTTGCATGGGGGACAACCTGGAATTTGGGAATCTCTACAGTGCTTGACTAGGTGTCTTTGGCAAACTCTTCTCTGGAACTTCGTACATGTAGCTCCATCATCATTCATTCAACGTGATGAACCTATGTTGCTCTGTGTACTTCCATGTTGAAGCCAAGCTGGTGATAAGTCAATTCACAGGATAATTAATCTCACCGTTGGGTCTAAGACAGGCCCCAGGAAAGTGGTCTTCTGTGCCTGAGCAGGGATTAGGCTATCCTTATAGAACAAGAGAGAACCAACAGGTACCCTGAGCCTGGTTCTCTCAGCCATCACATTATAATCAAGTTTGGAAGCCAAAGTGAGCAGAGAAAATTATACTTTTCTCTGTAGTCCTGACTATGATGATGTTGTACACTTCACTCTGCCAGAGATTTGATGACATGGAAAAAGAAAGATTTTTCCTTTCTTATATTCCTCTTCTGACTCCATGTGACCTGTGGCCCTATGATCACAATCAGTCCCGTTAATCTGTCTTCCTTGTTTATATACCCAAGGCTGGCTAAAATCCAAATTGTGACACAGATGAAGTTGGTCATGGGCTCATGGTAACACCTTCACTCTCAGGTGGTCACTTATGGCTATTGGACATATTTAACTCTGTGGCTGAGTCAATGTGATGTGGCTAGATGGGAAGACTACATGACCCAGCTTAACTTGTAGTTTTGTTGGGGACATATGACTGTGTTTGGCCAGTGGAACTTGGACAGAAAAGATATAGTCCACTTTAAAACTTGGTTCTTAAGACTATCTCATGTGATCCTCCAGCTGTCTCCCTTTCACAATACTGAAAGCATCATATTTTAGATGGTGTGGAAAAAAAAAAAAAGAATCATCCTGGGTACCTGAGTCATGCTTAGAGAAAACTTGCATAGGAGACTTACTCGACCTGCATCAAACTGTGACTTAACTTGGAGATAAACTTTGTTGTGTTGAGCTCCTGAGATTAGAGGATCTATTTGTTACAACAGCATAGTCTAATTTATGCTGACTGATAAACTTCTTAATAGTTTCTGCAAAAGAAATGTAATATGGAAGAAATAAAAAGAGAGAGATGATGGTAGGGAAAGCACTACCTCTTCAAGTCATAAAAGGTTTGGGTTTTGGTATCAGGCTCAATATCCTCACTGACTCAGGTACCCTTCGCCTATGACCCTGATCATTGTCCCCCTCTAACTTGCCCCATTCCCTTCCCTTCACACCCAATACATTTATTTTGTTTTATTTTAAAGCCATCAAGCTGAAGATGAAGGCTTCCAGTTCACACCAAAGAATCATATAAATCATCGGCTCCCCATCACTGCCATCTGTTCAGTTGTATTTCAGGAATGTTAACTATTACAATAGAGTAGTACTTAAACAAAATATACCTTCCCCCACCATCCTGAAAATTTTAAGAAAGGGAAATCTTCAGGCAAACATTGTCATGAACTTGAACAAATGTATTTTGGGCAGTTCCAGGTTGACTGTATTGTGAGGCAGTTTTTGCTTCACTAATGCCTTTGTCTCTATGCTGTAAATACTGGCCCATATGTCCACTACATTTCTGAGTCACTGGGAAACATTTGTATGAAGTCATACATATTATGTGTAAAATACCTACTGGAGTTTTAGAACATCAATACTGGAATGGGTTTTAGCACTATAGACTAGGAGGTTTAAATAAAAATGACCATAGAGACCAAGGAGGTCACACAAAGGAGAAAAATGTGGCAGGTGGAGACAACAGAGGGTGGTAGGAACCATGGCCAACTTACAAATGCATGTCCTCTGCTGATTAGTGCCATGTGGGAATGTCTAAGTTTAAAAATTTTTAAATCTAAGTCAGAAATCTAGATTTTAGATTAAATTCCCCATTTTTAAATACTTGGATGGCTTCCAAATGTGTCCCAAGGGATCCTAATCTAATCTAATTTTCTCAGGGAGATTTTGTGACCTACCCTAAATGACATAGATGTTCAGGAACTGAAGGAGGACAAAAATTGATTTAGCCCCTTGTTATAGGCACATAGTAGGTCTTATGTTAGTAAATTTTCACTGCAGGTCTTGGTTAATCTAGAAAGAGTTACTCAATTTGAGTGACTCAAAGAGTCACTCATTTAAGAGTGAAGGTAGCCACCGTATTTCTTTCTTTTCTCCGTGAGGAGTTTCCAGGGGCCTCTTTCATAAACAGGTGGATCAAAATACATACCCTGCCAGCATGACACCTTAAATACCCTTTTGAAATACCTCAAATGTTCAGTCTTTCGGGCCATTCACTGTTGTTCCTTCTACCAACTCAGAGTCCTATTATGAGAATTTTGGTACAAACAATCCTCTGATAATCAAGGTCCTCCAGCTGACGTTAATTCCTTTTAAATCAGTTGTTAAGCTAAGCTCTGAGGTGACAATTTTGCTTGAAACTTGGAAGGTCAGTTTGGATGAATGGGAGTATACGTACAGTGGATGCATGGAGCAACCAAAGCTCATTAAGAAAAACAAAAAAAGTGCAATGTGCTACGAGCGATAGTCCTTCAGGTCTCTGTCCACTATGGAGGGTCTCCTGGAATATCATTTAACATTCTGTCAGGAAGTGCAAATCGGGTGCCCACAAGCAGCACAGACCACCTCTGAGAAGAGGCTACAACATTCGTGTAGTTTAGGAACAGGGGTCAACAGCTATGGACAATAGCTTTATATTAAAAGCGCAGCAGTGCTCTGCTGACCGTGTAGTACACAGCAGGACATTCTTGAGCTCTGTGTTTATTCTCTAACTGTACATGTTCTATTAATCAGTGTGCAAGGTTCAGCTGTGCTCCTGGGGCAGACGTTTGTCATCCAGGGAACAGCTGGACTTTCTCAGAGAGGATGTAGACAAGTCAGGCACCCTTTTTCCTTGCTCTCAGCAATAAAGGAATGAGCTGCCTGACTTGGTTTTTCTTACTACTAAGGGATATTTTCTAACCTTCTGCTTTCTAGAATGTCTTTTCTTGGACGTAGTGTGTGTGTGTGTTGGCAGTGCCCTTCTTTTCAAATCACCTTTCAAAGATATTTCTTTCTCCCTTAAGCATATCTCTGGTCCTCTGTCTGGCAGCTACTATCTATTATTTAACTTCTTGTATTTTGCTCTCCTTTTCTCCTTTAACTTTGTGAAAAAATATAAAGGGAAAGCTTGCTATTGTGTTTTCAGCATGTGATGTTTTTGCTTGCCCTTAGTATCGTAGTACTTAGCACAGTGACTTGCATGTGGTAGGCACTCAAAAAATTCACTCCATATGGATGGATAGATAGATATGGATGGATGGATGGATGGAAGGATGGATGGATGGATGGGTGGATGATTAAATGTTCATGTGGAAGGCATGGACTCCAACCAAAGAGAAGCACAGCAATGAAAGGAATGACTTTATGCAGCAGGTCAAAAGTTTAAGTTGGATTTTGCTGCTCTTTTTGTTGTGATATTTTGTGAATTTACACTTGCATTTATTTGTTCCACAACATTTACTGAGCGTCTGCTTCACTCCAGTCTCCATTCAGTCTAACAGGAAGACAGGCCTGCATAATGAAATGTAATGTGTACTATGATAGAAGGCAGCCAGGTGGGTTATGAGAGTACAGAGATGTACTTTGGGTACAGACTTAGGGTGATGGGGTTTTGCTCTCATCTTGTTTACATCAATTTAACGTCAGGGTATCAGGATAGCCAATGATTATTTTTTTTAGCTTTATTTATTTATTTTGAGAGAGACAGAGACAGGGTGAGTGGGGGAGGGACAGAGAGAGAGGGAGACAGAGAATCCCAAGCAGGCTCAGTACTGCCAGCATAGAGCCCCAAGTGAGGCTTGAACCCATGAAACTGCGAGATCATGATGTGAGCCGAAACCAAGAGTTGGACGCTTAACTGACTGAACCACCCAGGTGGTTATGTTTTTAACATGAATCCTTGTTTCTTTCTCTTCTTTCCTGCTAACATCTTCCATCCCTTCTTTGGGAATGAAAGCTTTGCCCTTCCTATTCGGAGAGAGGAAATTGGGCGCTTTGTTTCTAAACACCAAGCCCTCCCTATATTCTAGGTTGGAGATCTGCAGAATTGCTAATGGTTTTGGTCTAGGATGGTGGGATCCTAAACTCTTCCCAATGAAGCATCCCATCAAGAGTTTAGTCTTCAGGAATAAAGAGCACATAGAAGGAGACCCCAGACCAGCAGGGAAGGCCTAGGATCAGAGGAGTCTGTTGCCTGAATAAAGCCTGAGACCTGATTCTAGAAAGTTGTGCAAAAGTGAGTCTGCTGCCAGGTTAGTGTCTCCGGACTGGGGGAAAGCCTAGTGTGAGGGACCCTGTTTGATTACTTGAGAGATATGCTAAATCCAAGATGCCTCCATCTTGGAGACCTTCCAGTCTTCATATGTGAGAGAACCAGAGCTCTTTCATGCTGACCATCCAGCTAATAGCTAGCTTGTTACAATACTAGACCTGCCTCAAACCGTATCATGTGGGGCCCTCAGAGGATACCTCCTGCAATGCTTAAAACGCTTGTAAACCTAAAAAGACCCCTGGCCACTGCTGGGGAGGAGATTTCATGCATATAGTTTGGGGTCAAATGGAACAATCCAGGTGACCTCTGTCAGGGACAGTGGGAAGGGAGCAACCTCATTATAATTAAAGTGTACTCTGAGGTTCCAAAGCTTGTATTTGAATTCCGCCTTTGCCACTTAGTAGCTGTATAAACTGAGTCTTGGGTAAGTTACTTAGCCTCTCTGAATCTTAATTCTCTCTTCTGTAAAATGAGGACCCAGAATATTACAGTTAGTGTTTGGGAGGATTCAGTAAACATTAAATGCAAAGCAACTGCACATGGCTTATGCTCAATGTACGTGTTGTTATGGTTGTATTTTTGTTGTTGTTTTTTATTATTTTGATGAGGAAGGATTCAAAGAATGTTTTAGGGATATCTAGGTCTCTCCTGAGTCTAGAAAAAAAATTTGGGCTCCAAGTTTCCACTCCTCCATGCCTTCCTAGTCTTTATTTGGAGGCCTTACTTTCTCGTCTCTGGGTCCCACTTTACTATTGGTCTGGGATCAAGGAGTGATAGAAAAGGTAGAATTTATGCTTATTTTATTTTTTACTTTTTTAATGAGGACTTGGCATCTTTATTCAACTGGACTGTGGATTCTAGAGTATGTTTTAAATGAAAGCAAAAGGACTTTGTCTTCTCCTAATTTTTTCCATGCCTTTTCCTAATTTTTACCCATGTATTGCCTCCAACTCCCATTGTAGGCCAGAAGAGATTGTAGACAGGTCTGAGGGCAAAGGGTTCAGGCATCATCAGTATAGGATTAGGACCCTGTTTCTGCTTGAAGACTTTTAAAGCCAGAATAACAGGAAGGGAGTGTCCTTTATGCTCAGTTAGGTTCTTACTCAGAAATGATTATTTCTTAATTTGCAACTCAATTTCTCATATTGTTCTTTTTGACCTTCTTGTCTTTATACTAGATTCAGTAAACACTATTGATGGTTTACTCTGGGCCAAATGCTGTACTTTCATGTACAATTACCCCCTCTCACCACATCCCCAGGCTGTAGTTCTCATATTTTTATTACTTGAGAAAATGCCCCAGATCTCCAGTTATTCAATTAACAGTGCAAAGGAAGAAGACATTAGACAAAAATGTTGCTGACAGACTAAAGTAGGAAATTACTAAGAAGTGATTTTATATTTTTTATGTTGCCCTAGAAATTTTTTTTGTTCAGATTCCAAAAGTCACTTATTTTAACCTAACTTGCCTCAAGCTTCAATTTTTGTAAACAATAGATACTGCTCTAAAATGATAAACAATGACTGAAAAGTCCAAAGGAATTTCAATATTACTGAATTTGTCGGCAGTATGCATTCAATAAAGTGACAGTGGGCGTCTTATTTCCATAGCAGTGACAATGAACCGGGTGCCTTTGGCATGCCAGGAACATTTCCACTTAATTTTTCATCTCTAGTTTATCATGCTCAAGGAGTTGGATATCTGAAAAGCTGTAATAACTTTAACATGGAATCATTCTGGTAGATTACCAAAATGCATTGTTCTTCCAAAAATAGTTGGATAGTTTTCTTTCTAAGGGAACTATAAACCCAGTACCAAGGCCAGAAAAGTAAAGACTTGGACAGAGTAAATTTTATATTGAGCACAAAACAGCTTCAGAGCCCCCAGCTGCTTCATTTGGATAAAATGAAAACCTTAGAAGCAAAGAGAGATGAAAATTTGACATGTTTGACTAGCATGAAGCTTGATGCAAATGCACTTTGATTTGTAACTTAGAAGCTCTCTGAAGTTGCATTTTTAGTCTGTAAAAACAGCTGGGTAAACAACAACATTTTTCTAATTGAAGAGGGAAAATAATTATATATCTTCATGAAGAAACTCTGATGTAGAGATTTGCTTGTCTACAAAGAGGGAGGTACGTTCACTAATAGTGAGTGAAAGCCAAACGACAAAGAATTTGGGATCCCAAGATCCTGAATTTTAATGGAATAAGACTTCCAGTACTTGAAACATGGAAAAGGTGAAGAAAAAAGGCTTAAGGATGAGGGCCGACCAGGGCTGGAATTGGGAGGTGTCTTAGTCCATTCAGGCTGCTGTAACAATACCATAGACTTGGTGGCTTATAAACAACAGAAATTTGTTTCTCACGGTTCTGAAGACTGGGATCAAGGCGCCGGCAGGTTCATTGTCTGGTGAAGACATGCTTCCTGGTACATAGATACACATCTTCTCACTGTGTCCTCACATGGTGAAAGGGGTGAGGGCTCTCTCTGGGGTCTCTTTTATAAGCAAACCTCATCACATTGCAAAGGTTCCACCTCCAAATATTGTCACGTTGGGTGTTAGAATTTAACATATGGATTTTGCAGGGGAAGAGGAGGACACAAGATGACAGTCTATAGCAGACGACACTGATTAGTAATGTAGATGTCCCTGAAGATTTGCCAGCTTATATACTGCTGAGCAAATTCCTTATAAATTCTGATCCTTCCAACCTGTTTTCCAGAGTCTACTTTTTCCTGCCATGCTATTAAAGGAGGTGTTTCTTTTCCCTTTCTGCTTTGATGGTATCTTTTTTTTCTACCTGGGGTTCCATAGCTTCCCCTCATCCCCTGCCTAGTCCTCAATTGCTTTCTTCTTTCTCTCCCACAGCCATTTAGCACTGTCCCAGTTTCACACTCCAAGAGGGCATGTCCAAATCTTTTACTGTGTACAGAAGACAAAGGGCCCTCCAGTCATTGGAAAACACTCCCCAAATCCTTTCCTTTCCTATAGTCTGATGTAGCATGGATTCTGGGCCACTTCTCTGAGTCACCAGAATGGTCTTCTGCATGGATCAGAGGTCTGCCCGTGTTTTAATGATCTCTTTTCCTGTTCCAACTCTTTCTTTGCAGTGTAGACTCTCTAAAGTTAGATTTTGACACTTGCTGCCCTATGATTCCCTGGTTTAGCTGAAGACTGCTGGGATTGGCAAATGCTGCCCTTGGTAATACAACTTCTGTACTACAGAAGCAGCTCTTTAGCACCTAGACATACCCCACCAGACCTTGTTCAAAGAGAATGATTCTCAGATTCTATTTAGCACCTCCACCTGAAGCGTGTGGCATAGGGAACACCAATAGTTGCCTGGGTCCTATTGTCCAGACCCAGTGTGCCTGCGGTGGTGGTGGTGGTAGATCAAAGTAGTCTGGATTCCTAGGGGGATATTTCTTAGAGAAGTGAGACTTGACTGGGCATGATAGGAAGCTGCAGCACCAATGAGAAAAGCATTTAGCAGAGGAGCAGCCTGAAAATTTGGGGAATAAATGTTGCTCATTTGAGGGCAGGTAGAAGAAAGTCCAGCTGGAGCAGAAGGTGCACGCTAGAAACAGGGACTATATTTATTATTATTGCTTTGCCTTCCATCTTAACTGTCTATTTATCTCACACAACTCAAAGAAAAAAATTAATGCATGCACAGGATAATAATTTAAATAATATACAATGATAAATGGTGAAAAGTCTCCCTCCCTTTTTATTTTTCATTTTCCTTCCCCAAAGGGAATCATTGATCTAGTTTCTTGAGCATCCTTCCAGAGCTATTCTGTCTAGACATGCATATTTGTGTGTCTGTGTATATTGTCTACATGTCTACCACCTGCCTGTCTATCAGTCTATCCATCAATCTCTTATTTTCTATTCCCCCTCTTTTTACACAAATGGCAGCCTACATTACATACTGGTCTGTGCCATGCTTTTTTGTTGTTTGTGTTTTGTTTTTGCTTTCTAATTTAACAATATATTCTTGATATTGTTTCTTATTGTGATCACAATTTGTTGCATCCAATTTGGGAGGTAGGGTGTAACAAAGGATTCTTTATGATTTGTAGATTCATTTTTACAAAAAGACTTACAACGTACAAGGGTTGTATTGCATTTAAACATTTAACTGAATGTATTTATGGTCTTTATTAATATAATGTTTACTTGATTGGCCCAGCAGGTGACTGTGTGTAGGAGAGTAAGAGGCAGGCAAGCCTGGAGGCAGAGAGCCACTTTAAACAGCTACTATAGTAATCCAAGTATGGTGGTGCGGGAGGGGCGGGGGTGGGGGTGGGGGGTGAAATATGATAACCACACTGAGTAAAAGCTGGTTTTAGCTCTGTCCCCAACCATCAGATTTTTGAAAGACTGCCATTCCTTCAGATGATATTTACTGGAGCTGGTTGACATTTGAAAGAATTACAAACTTCTCATTACTATTTTTTTAAAATATTTTATCCTTTTAGAGAAGTTTGAGTTTCAAAGCACAATTGGAAGAAGGTACAGAGATATCCTGTATCCCCCCCACCCCATGCATACACAGATTCCCCCATTATCAACATCCCCCATCAGAGTGGTACATTTATTACAAGTGATGAACCTACATTGACACATCGTAATCACCCAAAGTTCATAGTTTACATTAGGGTTCACTCTTGGTGTTGCACATTCTATGGGTTTGGACAAATGTTAATGCTATGTGTTCCCTGTTATAGTATCATACAGGGTATTTTCACCATCCTAAAAATCCTCTGTGCTCTTCCTCTTCAACACTCCCCTGTTGGTTTTAAGTTATGCCCACAACTTCTTCAGCTGACTTTAGCAGATATTGTTGGAACCTCACCCATATTGCACTGGTCTTCTCAGTGTGTGTGGATGGCAATGTCCCTCTGTAAGCACCGCAACCCTGCGCGAGGGCTTTCTCTAGGCCAGGGAGTTAATGAACCTGGAGTAGCTCTCACTGGTAATGAGAGAGAGTTGGAGGATAAATACCTCACCCTTCGGCAGGACAACTCTGAGATGCCATCCACTGTGTCTTAGATGTACCAGACAGATTAAGCCACAGGTACACACAGCATCTTGTACTGATTTTTTCCCCTTGCTCACTTTTCCATTTTCTTTCTGGTGCTTTCAGGGCTCTTCTTTCACTTAATTGCTTGTATTCAAATCATTGTCTTGGGATCTGCTTTTGGGTGAAACCAGTCTTAGATACTGAGATCCTTCCAGCTCCACCCTTACCCCATTCCAAATGAAAGCTCATGTCATGATTTAGTGTTAGTGATGAATTCCATTCTGACAGATGAACCCCCATCTTCTTGACTATGTCAGAATCAGTTGGCAATCTTTCATCCCACCCCGTATCCCCATCCTGGCCACAGTCCCATTCTTATTTCCAGGGAGAGAACAGCGTGAAGTGGTGTTCACTGTGGCCTGTGCACTATCTGTTTTCCATTTGAGCAGATTCCTGTGGGGGTTGACTCATGCAGTTGACATAATGCAGCACCTTGCTGGGCTCATGTGAGGAAACAGCAAGAGCGATATGTCCAGCTTGATAATTCTGGCAATACTCATTCCATGCATATCCTGTGGATTCCCAGCCAAGGTCTCTGACCTTTTGTAGTCACTTTATGGCTTTCTTGATCTCAGACATTTTGCCTTGTATTTGAAGGGCTGGTGAAGGCATAAATTGGTAAAGAAGTTTGGAAATGCTGGCATGATTTTGAATATAGAAATTAACTCCACATTCGGGCCTTCAAAGAGTTCGGTTTGTAGTCAACCAAAAAGCATGGTCTTGTGGTTCTATGAGGAGAAAAAAGGTGAACTTAGCAAAACAAATCAATATAACTTGACTAGAGCTTTTCACTGCTTGTTTGACCATTCTGTGGAAAATATATATCCCTTTAGTGAAATCATTACACATTCATGGACAGATGTTTTTACTAATAAACCAAAGGGATGGAGACATTATAGTTGAGATTTAGGCATTTACTATATGTTGGGTCTCAGTTCACTCACATATCCACGTGAAAGCAAAATGCTGTGACTTCCCTGTAAAGGCTTGTGTATCTAGTAAATGTCCAAAGCACTCCACAAAGCTCTCTTTGTGTTAGAAGATTAGCTGTTCATCCCAACCTAATTATCACCACTCTATGTGGCCTGGTTTAGCGGCCTACAACCTGGAATAAAGACAGGATTTGTGTCACAGGACTGTGAGGGTTTTCATATATGCATATCAGTCTGCTCGAGAAGAGAGGTGAGAAGGGCCAGAAAACTGCTTATTCCACATACATTTAATTCTAACCGAAGATCTGTCATTTGGTGCTGATTATGAGAATTATAGAATTTACTGTCTCTAATGAACTTCTGTTTTGAAGATAAGAGACTGGAGCTTAAAAAGTGGAAGGAGCTTGGTCAAGGGCATTTGGCTTAGAACGAGAACTGCAGACACTCCCTCCTTGACTTTTAAACAAGTGGTTCTCAGCTGAATCTGAGAATAAAGACACTCCTTTGCAAGAAAAGAAAAGTTTGGGACCTCTGAAGGATAGAAGTCACAGTTTTGAACAGTTGCTGGTGGGGTACACACATCTACACATCTGTGCACATCTGTGTGGCACATCTGTGCCCCACTGTGCATTGTGGAACTCTGTCAAATGCTAGATTGGTGAACTCTTTCCTTCTCTGTTCAGCTGTCCCATTGTTCACACCTTCCCTGAGGGTGAAGAGAGTCAAGAAAGGAATAGGAAAACCATCTTGGATTCATCACAAATACTACTAGTCACCTTCCCATTTGACTCCATGCCTGTCCAGTTTCATGCCTGTCTTTATGTCCAGTCACTGAAACAACCTCCAAATGTCATCCCAGATTGTTTCCTTCCTCTTTTAATCTGTCCTGAGCACTATTGCTGAGCTTATCTTCCTAAAATACCAGTTTCACATCAATCTCCTTCTGAGAAATCTCTGGTACTTGCAAACCTCTACTGTCTCCATTTTGGCTTTTAAAGTCCTACCAGTTGATTCCCACGACTTCTGTAATTAGGCAAACTTCAGTTCAAATCCCAGCTTGGCTACTTACTGGCTATGAGACCTTGGGCTATTTACTGGCTATGAGACCTCTCCCCAGATCTCAGTCTCCTTAGCTGAAAACCGATCGCAGCAAGCCTGTCTTCCAGTTGTTAAGAGAATTAGAAAAACTATCTAACACCAGACTTGTACTTTCAGCCTTTATATTTTTATGCTGCCATTCCCCAACATGAGTCCTTCTTTTTAGTAAAAATGTTCTCTTTACTGACTTCTAAATGTGCCATGCTCATTCTTGGCTCTAAGCATTGGTGGATCATGTCCTCTCTTATCAGAAATCTCTATCTTCTTTTCTTTCCTTTCCTTTCTTTTCCTTTCCTTCTTTTTTCTGTGCCTTCCAAATTCTTTTCTTCTTTCTGAATTCAGTTCAGGATTCAGTTTGAATTCGGTCTCCTCTGGAAGTCCTTCTCCAACATTCCATGTGGTCTCTGTCCTCTAAATGTCCCATATCAGTTGAACAGACAATAATTCATGAATCACCTAACCCAAAGTTTCCCCGAGTGTGATTGGTGGAAGATGAGGCATGTATAAACAATCTCATGACCAAGTAGCACAGGAAGTACCGCATCTTGTATCCCTGTCTTAGAGCTTCATAATTCATATTTGCCCAGTCAAGTTTCTGAGAGATTCTCAAAAAAGGGAAATTATTTAACTTTGTTTAGCTTCGTAATTCTCAAATCTATTTTGCTGGGAGCTCATGTTTCATGTAAAAATTGTTAAATCGAGGAGCATGTGTTCCTGGGAGCACACTGTGGGAAACATACCTGAGGGTTTAGTGATTTTTCTCTCTATAGGGTGTCAGCTTCCTAGAAGCTGATGATTGCCTTTTATACTTTTATATTTCCATCAGCATTTAGCCTGTGCCGTACATCTTCTAGGTGTTCAACAAATGCTTATTATGTGAAATGAAGTTTGGAGCAAGGGAAGTAGGGGTTGCGGCTCTTACTGGTAGGAGTTCTAGTCAAAGTGTGGAAAAATAGATATGTAAACTGGGGCCTGAAATGGAGTTTGCGAGCCTGTCAGTTTCAATGAAATATAATCCTTTTCTTCTACTTATTTAGAGGTGAGAGATTTGGTTAGATTGATATACCTATATATTACCATTTGTCTTCCTTTTTTAATGGGCTTGGAAAGAGTAGTTTGAATAGCTTCGAAAGTCTATGAGAATGGAACCACTGCTATGGGTGCAAGTGTGTGTGTGTATATTTTCAGATATGCATGTGTAGTGTTCATATAGCTCACACCCATCTTTTAAGTTGAATTTCTTTTAAAGGAAACTTGAACATTATTTTGACTTAAAAAACCATATTTTGGGGCAAAAGTCTAGACTAAATAATATAATGCTATAAAGTTACAATCTTACAGTAGTATTTTCCTTGGATGTGCTAAATAAAGTTTGATTTTATTGGAATGACTTTTAACCATACTCTTAATTTACTGCAGATATTTGGACCTTGGTTTTCTTGATTCTGCTACTTGAAATACAGCCTAAATACCATGTGTGTATGCTACATACACACATGTTATTTAATAGAGGAGGTTTTTCTTGATTCTTGATTTTCTTGATTTCTTGATTCTTCTAGTTGAAATACAGCCCAAATACCATGTGTGTATGCCTACGTGCATACATGTTATTTAATAGAGGAGATTTTTTTAATTTAAAATTCTGAGGGGTATAGCAGAGAAGATGATCTTTGAAGGAAAAAAAAAGGAGAAATGTAACATTGCCAAATGCCAGATTTTCTAATGGGAGTCAAATCTACTGAAAGGAATCTCTGTATTCCTCCCTTAGATGGGTTGGCTGGAGCAATGAAGGTCTCTGGTTTTGTGTTCCTTGGTCATGCTTTTTAAAGAGCAAATGGGGCTACTGGTAAAGCAAAGACTAGACATTGGTAAGGTTGAGGTTCATGACTTGTTCAGCCTGTGGACCCCTGGATGACCTTACATTAGTCATGTCTCTCTGGGCTGATCCTCCTCCCATACCCCATGGGAGGGTGGTGCCCCCTCTGAGGTTCATGTTTGGATGAGTTATCAACCGCAATGAAGCACCCTCTTGAATCAGCCCTTTGGATGGTGGAGCAAAATAAGAAAAGTGCCCTTCATTCACATGTTTTTCCATCAATCTCACTTGCCTGGGTGTGGTGCTTTCATTTCCTCAGATGCAGAATAAGGGATCTGTCATTCTTGTTCAGTATTTAAAAATAGATGGCACTGGGGGTAACCCTCAGGCATAGAAACTCTTAAAAGAGCATTTCCATACAGGTAGTGTTTCATGTATAATTAGCAGGACACTGATTTTTTTTTTTTTTTAGGACGTCTTTCATTTTTATAATCATTGTGCACGATGGAGTTTGTGACTTACTTTGTTGAACTGGGGGTGCATTGTTTCATGTATTGGGCTGAACCATATAAAATTGTTGATGTTTGACGACTTTTGACCTACAAAAATAGCAGTCTCCTATAGTTCCATCTAGTGTAAGTGAGGAGCAAAACTGGCCTCAGTCTTCTTTCCCCTTAATATGTTTTTGTTTTCCTGCTGCTACAGATTTCCTGAACTTCCATAAATCAACAGGGAGGAGAACTCAGTCTTGGAATTGTTGACTGGATCATCATAGCTTGCCTGGGTTTTTGGAGTGAGGATGTTCAGTGTTGGGTACAATGAATTCATCCATAGAAGGAAAAAGACCTTGAGCAAAATATCTCAATGAAGTAATGGATTTAGATGGTGTCAGGAACGTCTAAACAGAAAGCAATTGCTTCTACATCAAATGTAATGTTTGGTGTTTATGGAACCAAAAAGAAACTCAGGTCAGGTTTTGACATTGTGTTAAACCATTTGACATGTGGCTTGTGATTGCTGATAAGGCTGGCTGTACTTAACTCATTAAACATTAAGAGAATGAAAATATAAGAGAAACAGATCCTTATGGCAAAAGATACAAGAAGAATTGTATTACTGAGTGGGAGTCGGGATGGAGGTTGGAGAGTGGGGATAAGAAAGAAAGTAAGAAGATTAAGAGAGGAGCAGGGATAATTGTCAAGGAACTTAGCACCATAAAAAGTCAGTGTGTTTTTGGTCAATGCTAGTGGTAAGACAGGACATAGGAATGATGAGATGAGCTGGTATCTTGGCCACAACACCCCTTCAAGTTCAGAGAAGACTCTAATCAGACACTTGCCTTGTCGGAAGTAAGAAGTTGGGCAGAAATATTTTATGGATGTATGACAGTTTACCCACCTCTCAATGCAATTTATAGCCGATAATTTTACACCAAAATTAACCTAATAAAGTGTCTATCTACATACATCAACATTTCCTTTAATAAGGACTCAGTTTTTCTTAATCTTCAGTTTGACTGTAAACTAAATTGTTTACTAAATGGCATGAGTGGTTTCTAAATAAAAAACAGATACGGCCTTATTTCTAGCTCTAGTCTGTACTTTTCTGCAGCTTATTTTATAAACCTAGAATTTTGTTTTGAATGCTTTATTTATGCCCAGTGCTCTTCATGGAGAGATATTCTTTCTAAAAAGCACCTGACACATACTGTTTGTGGAAAGGAGTGAGACTGTGAACAAATAATTACATTATTTTTTAAAATGTTTGTTTGTTTGTTTGTTTGTTTTGAGAGAAACAGAGAGAGAGAGAGAGAGAGAGAACTCCAATCAGGCTCCATGCTCAGCACAGAGCCCAATGCAGGGCTTGAACACACGAACCATGAGATCATGACCTAAGCTGAAATCAAGAGTTAGATGCTTAACCGATGAGCCATTCAGGTGCCCCATCATATAGTTAACTTGTAATAGTGAGCTGGCTCTGCTGTTTTACATCTAGAAGTCAAGATAAGATATGCTCAGCAAGCTTCTGAATGTTGAATGCTGGGGAGCCCTGGATTCCTGCAGAGTCATTGTGAGGTTTGCCTTCATTGGCCTCTGGGCAGGAACAACTGTGTGAAACCCCTCCCCCCTCCCCGGCTCCTACGTTCACCCTCATGTCGCCTTCTCCTTAGGCTGCTTCCTGCCTGCCCCACTGGGGACCACTGGCTAGATTTTTTAGGACAGAACGTCCAGAGTCTTTATCTACCTCTTCTCCCACGCTGCCTTGTGGATATTTTTTATTTGTGCAACATGTCTCCCTGGGCCTGATGTACAAGTTCTGATAGACAAGGTTGCATAATGAAGCATCTGAGATTGACCTCAGAATACTGGTCTTTTGAAATTGTAGACACAAAACTTCAATTCAGGGGGGTGGGGGGAATCTAACGGTGGAAAGACTATTTTTGGTCATGAGGTTAAATCTCACCGTATGAGCAAGTTTCTGTTTTTGCTGAGGGCTGTAGAATCAGTCTTGCTCTGGCCAGTGTGGAAAACACAACAGTGTTGAAGTGTCAGACTCACCCACTCTGCAACTTTCAATTTTTCTGCTTTCCTGGGAAGTTTGGAAAGATTCCACAGAGTCCTTGGGGTTCCTTGGGGTAAAAAACAATGGTATTTGTGGACAAAGATTCTCAAATATAGTATTTCTGACAGAGCTTAAGATTGAAGATCTATAAAATAAATGTAGATTCGCAGAAAGAGAACATAAAAAGATTAAAAAAGATGAAAAGCCTGGGGTAAGGGCCTGGGTCAATATACCCCTAGGTAGACGAAGAAGCTTTCTGATCCTGTAAATATTTTGAAGGTATTGTACAAATGGTTTTTGAATGTAGGCTTGTTGAGAGGTAGGTGAAAGAGATAAGAAACAATAACAAGCATGGTCATTTTATCTCTGGAGGAAAGGGTGTTTGCTCACCCACTGAAGAAAGAGCTGATAAACTGCAATCTTTAGTCCAAACCCTTTTGGAGATGGCTGGTCAGCTTTATACCAGATGCAGAGTTCTTTCTCCCCCCAAAACTCAAAAATGATTTGAGAGACAGGACCTATACAGATGAAACAGCTGACTATCCACAGAAGACAGGCCAGGGTAAACATTTATGGGAGCAGCAGGGCGAGTGTTGAGATAATCAAGATTTTCTGATTACAAGTTCCTATGAGAATAAAAGGAGGCTGTTAGAGTCCTTGTGCTAATGATGATCTCTTTGCGAAGAACAGACAGAAGTGGTTAGGGGATATCCACAGAAACAAGTAATCTTCGCCTTATGGCCTCTTACGTGCCGAAGAAATGGAATAATGAGCCTTCATGAGAAGGCTGGAAACCATGGAACAACAGCCTGGTCTTTGGTGATCAGGGAGCTCAAAGGACTACCATCCTACTTCTATGCCAGGAGCAAGGGTTCCTGGATTACTCTATGGTTTTTAATTGACATGACTTAGTCTTGTGGTGTTTACCCTTTCAGTTCCTCTGCTGAATGACCATTTCTATTTTCGGTTCACAGTCAAAGGCTACGAGTCATTTTAGACATAGGCTAATGTCGTGATCAAGTAGGGAGGTTCACAGAGTACAGGGAGACATGGAAATTTGTTCATCAGCAACTGTTAAGGTCACTTCCTGTCTTCAGGGGGCTGTAGCAGGAACCCCTTCCGCAGGCCCTAAAGTAATGGTACTGGCCGCCCAGGTCAGGCAGTACCTATAAACCTCCTTTGGCAAGTGTACTTATGGGATTCTTGCCTTTGCTTTGAACACTCAGACATCACTTAATTTAATTTCTGATGTGAGATGTGTTGTACCCAAAGTATCCATGTTACACACATTTGGATCAAGGAGCATCTACCAATTAATTCTGTTTCATATTTTATATTTGTCTTTTATGGGTTTTGTTTCTGGAAATGCATAGGACAATACAATGCCAATACACATACATATACACATATTTATGTACATATATACATATATATATGATCTATATCAATGCCACCTTTTGCAATATTGTCATAATTTATTACAAAAAGAAGATTGGTTTTATTGAAATGCTAATACGTTAACTTTGTCTATCTCTCATTCTTGAAACATCTAGAACTGGCCCAGAAGAGAAAGGCCTGAGGTCTTTTCTCACAATGGATCATTATTGAATTCATAAGGAATAGTCTCTGAAGGTGCTTGAAAGGCCTCAGGGAGAAATAAGTTTATAACACTACTAGGAGAGCTGTATCTCTTTTTTTCTTTTCTTTTCTTTTTTTAAGCTTATTATTTATTTTGAGAGAGAGAGAGAAAGGGGGGAGGGGCAGAGAGTGGGAATCCCAAGCAGACTCAGGATTGGGCCTGGGAATCCCAGCCCCATGCAGGGCTCAGTCCCACAAACTGTGAGATCATGATCCAAAGTTGAGGCTTAACCAGTTGAGCCACCCAGGCACCTCAGAGAGCTATAGCTCTCAAAAAATCACCGCAGTCTCTCCAAGCCATTGTGTCCTACCTGGAGAAAGTCTATGAAAGTCATCAACTTTCACTGAGGGGCTGGATCAGAAGGCAGAGATTGTTTTGAGCTCCTTATGTCAAAATTTGGGAGACGGATCTGAGCTTTTTGAGAAGAGAGAGAGAGAGAGAGAGAGAGAGAGAGAGAGAGGGATAAGAGATTTTTACTGAAGAGAATTTCCTGGGGGGAGATGTCCAAGTTATTTCTAATGTATGATAGTAACCAGAAGGGTAGGAGGAGGTGGGGGATGGGATTCCATGCTTTTTGATCCTTCAGCATCAGCACTCTGTGAATCTCCATCCCTTGAAGGCTTTGATGTCTTGTCAACATCTAGCACAGTAACTGCAGTTACCGTGAAGATTTCATGAAAGAATAAATAAGGAAGTAATTTTTAACGTATGAAGCATGGTGTGACAGTATAGTAGTCAGCATGGAAGCTTTATTTACTCCATTAGACAATTTTCCAGATGAGAAATGTTAGGAACAGAGAGGTAGATGTAAATTCAGCCACAAGTGTCCACTGTATGTCAGATCCTGTCCTCAGCACCTGGTAGCATGACCTACTGAAGGTTTCTTGGTTCATTAGGGGCAGATCTAGAATTTGGGTGCATTGCCTTCATATGACTAAGATGTTCCCTGCCCCAGAGTGGAGGACTAAGCTGAAGGCTGGTTATAGCCAAAGTTGCTTCTGAATTCACAAATGCAATTCATTTCATTTTCCCTCCTGGAGTTTTGTCCAAGCCTGGTTGCCATTTATTGGTGGGCATTGCTCTGGTCCTGAATTATCATATGCTTTTCCAAAGTAGTAGATGATACCCAGATTTCTTTAGCTCTTTCAGATATGTCTTGCATAGAGTGGTGGACCTGGATCTTTTTATTGATTGATTGATTTGAATTTTAAACAAATGGAAATGGAAGCAAGATGTTTGGTTTGAAAGCATTTACGGTTTGGCCATGCTGGTTCTGTAGGTGCCCAGGGGCCATATATGTTTTCTTGGGAACACGGCCACACTGAAAGCAAGGCTCAGGCCAGTGGTTGAGTTTTTTAATCTACTGGCGTGTGCTCTATGGGAAGGCAGACAGTCTCCTGCCCTCTCTCCCAGATAGTGAGACAGGATGTCCAGGGCACTAGTCAGGAACAAGGGGTCATGGATTATCTTCCCTGTCCTGCCACTGGCTCTCATTGTGATCTCAGTTGGGGAAGGTCATTACACTGCATCAGACTGGGTATTTGAAAGAACATAGTTCCTAAGTAAGGATATATTTAAGATAATGAGGAACAGACTTGTTCCAGAGAAATGTAGCTTTTTGTAGCTGGGCTCCTGCCAAACAAACTCAAGGCTGAGCTAATCACAACCAATTTTTTTTTAAAGTGATAACAATTTGAGTTAACAATTTGAGAGCATAGAAAGATTTCAGCAAAAACAAAACAAAATGTTTAGAATAGAGAGGAATAATTTCATGGGCTAACGCATAGCTGTTAACCAATAACATGAATGCAAAGTGTTATTATTAAAGAGTTTTATTGCCAAGTTGTAGAAAATTCATGATTTCCCTAGAGGGAAAATTAGCACTTATTTTATGTATATTAAAAATAATCATATTTAAGTTTCCTTTGCAGGTGATATGTGTGTTTATTTGTATGTGTATGTGTAATAGGGTTTAATTTATTCATCCATCTCAAATTATAGAGAAATCTATAGCTTAAATGAGATATGGTTTTAATCAGTCCTGATCTGTTTTCCAGATGTGTTATTTTTTTGAATGGATAAGAAAGAAAAGATGGCAATAAAAATAATAACAATAAAAATAGTAATTATAACAGCAATAATAACAATATTTGTATAGTGCTTTACAAAGTTTACTCACAAAATTTATCTCTTTTAACCTTTAAAACTCTCAAGAGAGGGTTTTCGGACCTGTGAGTCAGGTAGGCCAGGCATTCTTATTGTTACTTCTTATGATAAATGAGCTATGTACTACCATAAGATAGTTAAAGGAAATTAAATGTTTTTCTTATCGTAGTAATATAAAAAAACTTAAAGTCAAATATTTTTAAATTAATAAAGCAAGCAGGATTTTATTTTTGGAACATAATAGGTTTTTGGAAAAATACTTTCCTCATTGGCAACACGTATTATGCAAGAAAGGCATGTAACATTTAAGCTAGGTAAAAAGCCTAGCACATGGCTGTTATTCAGAATAGCTCCATTCTCTTCCTTGTCAAGGCATGGCTGTGTCTTTAGGGCCCAGCGCTGTGCTAAGTCGTTTGGAGGATCCAAGTGTGTTTAGGACATGCTATGTGTCCTTGTCTTGTCTGTGATCTAACTAGAAAGACAGAGCATGGCCATCTCTGGACCAGTAATGATGGCCAGGACTGTCTGGGTCATCCACCCTGGAGTCATGGTTGGGAGGTAAGCCCTCCTTCACCACATACACCGAGATGGGGAAGAGTAGTTCCCCATAGTGAAATCTAACTATCAGTTTCAGGTAAGAAATGAAGGGATTGAGGGCAACAATGTCCACCTTAGGTGCCTTCTCTGATGTCCGTAGACGGAAGAACTCCCAGGTATTCCCGCTGTCTGAAGCCCTCCCTCCTACCTCCACTCTCCCCTCCCCCAGTGCCATCCTGGCATCTCTAGCTGCAAAATGCATTTCTTCCTATAAACGGGGTTATAAATGCTGGTTAAGCATAGTTAATATGGTGCCATTTGTAGTATATGTTTCAAATACATTAACTTTTAAGAGCCTTATGTGGGCAGTTTTGAGGATTTAACCATAATTTATAATATAGTGTCTATGGGAAAATGTGTGCTGAGAAACCAAACACTCAAACCAACAGACAAACTCTTGGAACATAAACTAGAGCTGTATGAGTACGATTCAGTGCTAAATTGTGCAGTAGAACTTGAAGGGGCTGATTCCATTCAGAGAATGGAGAGTTCCATAGGGGCATCCGAGTCTGGGAAAGGGCTAGGGGTCATGATGCTACTCATCTACTAGTTTCCTGATGGCATCAAAATCTGACTTGTGACGTGGGTCTCATGTCTCAGCGTGACAGTGCTGGGGCTGACTAGATAGTGCCTTTTTCTTTTCTCATTACACCAATTATGTCCCTCTAAAAACTATATCTCCACTTGAAAACAAGAGGAGGAATTAAGTGCCTTCTCTATTTCTTTGAAACATTTTGTAAACAGAAAAATACAACAGAATATGAAACTTGTTTTATACATGTATATAAATGGAAGCCACCGCACTCATATCCTTTTCCTTCAACACAAGTATTCACTACTTGGTATATTCAACCGTTCACTTTATGAAAGAAATTGTTCTTTTCTTTTCTCTTTCCTTTCCTTTCCTTTCGTTTTCTTTTCTTTTCTTTTCTTTTCTTCTTTTCTTTTTTTAGAGAGAGAGATGGAGACAGAGCACGAGCGGGGGAGGGGCAGAGAGAGAGGGAGACACAGAATCCGAAGCAAGCTCCAGGCTCCGAGCTGTGAGCTGTCAGCACAGAGCTCCACGTGGGGCTTGAACTCACGAGCTGTGAGATCATGACCTGAGCCAAAGTCAGATGCTTAACCAACTGAGCCACCCAGGTGCCCCTAAAATAAATTGCTTAATATGAAAGTGAATTACATTTCCCAGTTTCATTAAAATTATACAATTTTAGTGGGGAAAGTATATATAATGAAGCTAGCCCTTTTCTGTTCCAGACCAGTGGTTTATTATAGTTTAGAGGGAGGGAGGTATGGATATTGTGTGAAGGGAGGTAGAATTTAAAGATGAGTTGGATAAGTATAGTTTGAAAAGTTCTACATATCGTCTAATATAATGATCTCTCCCTGCTTTGAAAATCATTGCTTCCTACTTCAAAACATATAGTAACTAACCTCTCTATGGTTTACAGCATGCATGCATCTTTAACTTACAGCCTATTTTTAAAATAATATTGCATCACTTTATGTAAGAACTTCACAATTGCATACTTTCCTTCTTTGTGTTTTGCTATTGTTTCCATACATTTTTCTTCTCTGTATATTACAAATCCCACAATACATTTTTTACTTTGGTCGTTTATCTTTTGATTAAACTAAAAAGTTAGTAACTATTTTATATTTACCCACACATTTACCATTTTCATTCTTTTTTTATTGACCTGAGTTTCCATTTCAAATTGAGAGAGGTGTTTGAATGTAGCCTTAGTAAGTCTCATGCAGAGATATTTGCAGAAATGCAAACTGAATTTCAGATGCCCAGGTGGGAGTTGGTACAGAAGTGCTGAGAGATGTGGTGAATTGGAAGTAGCCTGGCGTCTAGACTGGAAAGCCATGGAATGCAGGGACATTAAGATGGGACATTAAGATGGAACATTATGGCAGTGAGCTGGACTTTAGCACCAGGGGCCTGTCTGTTGTAGGATAGAGAATTTATCTGGACTTTGTCCTTGGTTTCTGGGATAGAACCTCTAAACTCTTGGAATTTCCCAAGTGATAGGAATATCCTTGTTATTCACGGTGAATGCTGATAGTTTATGCTAATGAGGTGATACATTGTGGGTCCCTAGATAGATATGCTAATGAGATGACTCAGAATGAGAACAAGCACACCAGAAAGACCAGCTACATGATGTGTGATGCAATGCAAAGTTAGGGCTCTGAGCCACATGATATCAGCCTAACCTCCCCATCTCTGGGGAGGGAAAAGGGGCAACTGGATCTCAAGTTCAAATCATGTGGCCACTGATTTAATTAGTCATACCTACATAATAAAACCCAAAAATTCTAGACACTGAAGCTTGATGGCACTTTTTGGTTGGTGATCATACTGACTTGCCAGGCAGATGACACACCCTGGTTCTAGGGAGAGACGGTACAGATGCTCTGCATTTGGGACTCTTTCAGATCAAGCCTTATGTGTCTCTGTGTTTGGCTGGTCCTGATTTTTAGTCTTTAAAATAAAACTGTAATTATAAATATAGCACTTCCCTGAGTTCTGCAAACCATTCTAGCAAATTATCAAAGCTGAGTGAAGGTTGTGGGAACCCCCAAGCTCTGTAGCCAACTGGTCAGACAGGCGGTGGTCTGGGATCCTTGAACTTATAACTGGCATCTGAAGTGAGGACAGTCCTGTTGGGGATTGTGTCCTTAAACCTGTGGAATCTGACATTAACCCTGGTGGTAGCATCAGAAATGAACTGTCGTCCTCTAGCTGGAAGGACATGTAAGATTAGCCATGATGCAGGATGCGGAGCAATTCACTGTAGCCAGGACCACATCAGCCCAGTAACCTTGTATGAAATCACTACCATGCCCAGATGATTTAGAGGAAAACCTTGTGACCAGACACCCCCTCACCACCATGATGCCCAGACCCCTACTGAGAAGACAGAGGAGGGGAAGGAAGACTGAAGAGAGAAACAGCCTCAATAGATGTTCAAACTTTGCATGGATTGCAAACGGTTTTGCTTTGGATTGAGAGAGACTGAGGTCTTTAAAAATTCTTTCAAACTTTTTTATTAACAAATTGTTCTATTGAATCAGCAGGACCAGGAGCTTGGGAGCAGTGGCAGATCACTACAGATGTGAAAGGAAGCTGTCTTTTCTCCAGCTGCCCCAACTCCCTCCTCCCCCATGTCAAACATTTGTATTATTGTGAGCAGAATTTGACTCTACTATATATAGCTTATTTGATCTCCCCTTGCACTTATCCTGGAATTTCCTTTTTGATTCAGAAGGATTCTGCCATATTTACAGACTCACATTTTCCTTCCTAGTTGTCAAAATATATATCAGGTGGGCTGGAACAGAATCAGTTTCCACAAAGCAGATGGATTATATCCCAGTGATTCATCAGTTTCCATGGGTGTTGGTCTGGGTTATGTTGTGGTCCTTTGGTCCAGTGCTTGCTATTGTGGGATTGTCTGTGGCTTACAAGATTCATTTACTCACTTATTCATTAAGTGATTAATTTAATCACTGATGATATTAAATGCTGGGAAGAAAATATTGGATAAACTCTTGATTGAGGTTTTTTTTTTTTAATAGTTATTTTTTCTGAGTTGTCTGGCTGGCTCTTGATCTTGGGGTTATAGGTTTGAGCCTTATGTTGAGTATAAAGATTACTTAAAAAAATAAAACCTTAAAAAATAGCTATTTTTCTGGGTTGAGTTTTGAATCTAGTAGGAAAACAGGCAAATAAAATTTTTGACAGAATTTTAAAATTGCTATAATGTGGTGCTAATAATAAGGAAGTCATAGAGTGAATCATCTGCATTCTGGGACCTCCTTCTGTCTTTGAATAGGTTTCTTGCAAATGCCTGAGGTTGGTGACAGGTGGACTTGAGGTCACAGACTGAAATGTCTACAGGGCAGGCAATGACAATAAATGAAGTGGGCTGTTGTTAACTGGGGAAAACTGGGCAAATGATCCCAGTGTTGCCAAATCTTCAACGTTTTTATGAGAAGCTAGAAATCTGTTATTTAAAAAATGTGAACGGTGCCAATATTAATTAATTAATTAATTTTTTAAAGATTTTTTTTAACGTTTACTTAGAGAGAGAGAATGAGAGAGAGAGAGACAGAGCATGAGCAGAAGAGGGGCAGAGAGAGAGGGAGGACACAGAATCCGAAGCAGGCTCCAGGTTCTGAGCTCTCAGCACAGTGCCGGATGCGGGACTCGAACCCATAAAGCATGAGATCGTGACCTGAGCCAAAGTCGGTCGCTTAACCCATTGAGCCACCGAGGTACCCCAAATGGTGCCAATATTTAAATGTTAGGAAAAAAACCCCAAAAGTAACAACAAAATTCCAACTAAACCAAACCAAAACAAAAACAAACCAAGAACCCCATAAACTTACAAATACAAAATCACTATGCAAGACAAATAATACCTCCAGTTGGCCATATCTGGCTGACATTTGCGACTGTTGATCTAAATGGGGTGGTTCAAAGTGTATCCACTGGCAGGCACAGTGAGGAAACCTCACATTTACTTTTGAAGTTTATTTCTGAGGCTTACTGAATAAGGCTTTTCTCTTTATCTTATGGCTGGCGACACTGTAACTTGGTGATGATTCCCGATTAATATTCTCTCAACAAGAACCTTACTTGCCCCTCTCCCCTGTTTTTCTTATACTCCGTTTTTCAGTCCTCTCGGTGGACTCTACCTCCTTCCTTCTGACCAATTAAACTATCTTCATTCTCTCACTGAGCTCAATGCCACCTGGTCCAGGAGAACCAAGCTCTGTCTCATCTGTTCCTGTTTTGTGTCTATTTCTCATAGTCCACTTCGTGTTAAAGCTCATTATTTCTCTCCTTTGTTTTTGCATCTCTCAAAACAACTTATCCTCTGTAAACATATCTTTTTTTTAAGTTTGTTTGTTTGTTTGTTTGAGAGAGTATGAGCAGGGGAGGGCAGAGAGAAAGGGAGAGAGAGAGAACCTCAAGCCCCCACGAGGGGTTCCATCTCATGGCCCGTGAGATCATGACCTGAGCCAAAATCAAGAGTCAGACGCTTACCTGACTGAGCCACCCAGGTACCTCTGTAAACATGTCTGTAATGGAGCAGGATTCCAAATTTTGTCCTGGGTTCACATCTCCCCATTATCTTTTCTTTACTCATTCCCTGTATTAAACCAGAGGGACTGTATTCTAAAGGAACTTGTGGTACTCTGTCCTAATTTCTTCTCTTGGCATTTTCTTTCCATAGCCATGTGTATCTACTTAAGGAAAAAGAATCCAGCCACGTGTATCTTGCCAGTAATCACTAGCAAGTTCATTTTTTTTTTTAAGTTTAATTAGCTTTTTGGCCTTTTAAATCATAGGTCTACTTGTCAGTGACAGATTGGATTATTAGTTTTATTATCAGTAAATGGTTTGGTCAAAATAATCGTTTTATTATATGCACAATGAGATAATGTATCTAGAGCTCTCATGAATGATTTTGCTTCTCATAAATGTTGAACATTCCTTTTCCTACATCTATATTAGTGCTTTGATTTACCAATTTTCTTTCCATCTGAAGATGAGGGTGCATAATAAATGTTAGTCTTGAACCTAGTTCACATTTACTATGATGTTTTTTTCTGACTTTTTCAGTAGCTTCTGAAAGTTTCCCATGGATTTTACAAGGCAGCTCTGAAAATGAGGGTAAAATGATGAAACCTAAAAGCACAGGAGGTGGTCCAGAGACGTGAAAGCCCCATAGACCTGTCTGAGCCAACTGATCTCCCCGCGCTTGCCAAGGACAGACTCACTCTTCTCCCTCTGTTTTCTCTGGGCTTATCTGAATAGGGCCTCCAGGGATCCCTTGTGTGATTAAATAGCTAAAACAAGGAGGATTTGGCCAGCAGACTACACGGGTGGGCCAACTCACTGTCCGAAAGGTAGTGTTCATTACGAAAAACTCTAAAATGTTACCTTCTACTTAGATGCAGCTGAGCCAAATAATTTTAGACGAAACCGGCTGTGGCCATCGAATGTTACATCAAACTCAGGGTAAAATGCAATATGCATATCAGAGTATAGTCCAGAATAAGGATTAGGTCACACCTAATATTTAACACATCCTATTTTGTTCCTATTTTTGCTGCCTGTCAACCTCTCTGTGAGAGATATTAGTTTCTCAGCATAGGCAATGCCTTTTTATTTGTGGGAAAATACTTCAGATGACAGAACTGGGTGTTGGTAATATTAATGCCTACCATTTATTTTTTCTGCTTCTCCTTCCAAAAAAGGATTGCAATATGTTTTACAAAAGAGGCTTGGTAAATCATAAGTAAATATGGTATTAGGAATATCTCAGCACCCACCACATACACACACACACACACACACACACACACACACCAGACATTCACTGGTTAACTCTAGTTATTTCTTAGATTAAATCCAAAATACCACTTTCTCCAACGAGGATGCCTTGGTTCAAGTTTCTCTGCTCCATTTTCCTATTGTACCCCTAATTTCTTCTATTATAACATTAATAGTGCTTTATTTTAATTATTTCTTTTACTGCCTATATCCTCTACTAAACTGAAATTTCTAAGAGCAGGCATTAAATGTGTCTTATTTACTGTGGTTTTTTTTTTTTTTTTTTTTTTTTTTTAGTGTTTAATGATCTTTTTTTTTTTAATATGTGAAATTTATTGTCAGATTGGTTTCCATACAACACCCAGTGCTCATCCCAAAAGATGCCCTCTTCAATGCCCATCACCTACCCTCCCCTCCCTCCCACCCCCCATCAACCCTCAGTTTGTTCTCAGTTTTTAAGAGTCTCTTATACTTTGGCTCTCTCCCACTCTAACCTCTTTTTTTCTTTCCTTCCCCTCCCCCATGGGTTCCTGTTAAGCTTCTCAGAATCCACATAAGAGTGAACACATATGGTATCTGTCTTTCTCTGTATGGCTTATTTCTACTGTGGTATTCTTAGCGCTCGGCACAACTGATGTGTGCTTTCAACAAATATGTTCTTAAAAATACTCATCAAAGGAAAAACTAAATATACTTAGTTTACAAATATATCTAAGATTCTTGAAATTAAATTGTTAACCTATTTGTGCTACTAATACAATTGGCATTATAGTTACCTTTTATATATATATATATATATATATATATATATATATATAGCACTGTAACTCATCAAAGTTAAGATAACATCAATTATACTACATGCTATTATGTACCTTTTCCAAAAAAAAATCCTGCTAATTACAGTGTGACCCAATACTTTATTTTTTTAATATTAGGTAATAATATAAAGGTGTTTTTATATCAAATACAGTAATACTTTAGTTTACAATTTATTGAAATCAGTGCTTTTCAGTTAAATTAGGAAATGCTCCAAATGGAAAAGATTAAAACCAAATATGGGGGGGACTGGTAAGTAATGAGATAATTTTAAAAATGGAAGCCCAAATAAATTCAAACTTTGTTGTATGTCCATTACCAATTAGAGACTATATGAGAATGATTTTTTATTGCCAAAGAGATTTAGAAAAGTTATAATGCATGTTTTTAACCTTTTCCGTGAATATATGCAAGAACAATGTGGTTGCCCTTTCAAATATATCCATTTTCTTATTTCATGATGAAAACATTGACCTCTGGTCTTTTAAGATCCAAAACAATTTTGTACACTAACTGTATCTTGCAAAATGTTCGCTTCTGCTTTCTTCTCTTCCCCAAAAGAAAGGTAAAGTGACACTAAATATTTTCCTCTAATTATTTTCACAAAACTCTGAAAGCAGGAAACTTGATTTGGGAAGAGTGAAAAAAAAAAAAAAAGCTCTGATAGATATATTTTGTGTTTAATTAGGTCACATCACCAGAGGTCAGAACTACTTAATTGATTAGTAGTGAGAATATCTGGAATGGCCACTGGCAAGCCTAAGGAATTGACAGGAGACACAAAAAACTGAAATGGAGAGGAAGAGGGAGAAAAGGGGAGAGAGGAAAGAGACAAGGAGAAAGAAAGGAGTAAGAAATAAAGACCATTAAGTGTTGGCTTTCAAAATTTTTCCAGCAGAGGTTTTTCCATCTGCAGCTACCATGTAACATAATGAGAGTCCACAAGTTGTCTAGAATTTAAGATTACTATCCAAGAATTCATGGATATAAATTCCATGTTTTGGTATTGCAGCTGAATTCTCACTTTTATCACTTTTTGTAAACCCTTTGATCCATCACATCATTTGCTGCAGTTGCTATTGCTGTTGAAGTCTTTTCTTCATTTAGATTCTAGGTTTGGTTCCTACTTTGTGGGTAATTTAATATCTCCATTTGGATGTCTTTTAGGCATCTCATACATATCATGGCAGATCCCTGATTTCTATTCTCTCCTTTGTCAACCCGCTCTTCCTGTCAGCTCACCCATCTCAGTGAGTAGCACCTCCATGCTTGGTTGAAAAACCTGACAGCCAACTTTGACTCCTCTTGTTTATCCCTCATGCAATCTGAGAACAGATTGATTGATTGAGTGATTGAGTGATTGATTGACTTTGAGTGAGGGAGAGGGGTAGAGGGGTAGAGAGAGAGAGAGAGAGAGAGAATCCCAAGCAGGCTCAATGCCAGCCAAGTGTGAGCTATCATCCTCTCTCATTTGGGTCACCATAGTGGTTCCAAAAGGTTGCCCTGTTTCCACAATTGTTCCATACAACCTGTTTCTAGAACTCAAGTCAGGCTATGTCACTCCTCTGTTCAGAATCTCCAAGGCTCCCATCTCACTGATGCTGACCTACAAGACCCCCATGGTATGGCCCCAGTACCTCTCAGATGTCTCTTGCTACTTTTCCCTTCACTCACTTTGCTCAAGTCTTCCTGGCTCCCTTGCTGCTCCTTGGAGAAGCCAAGCCCACTCTGACCTCAGGCCCTTTGTTCTTGCTGATCTCTCTGCTTAGGATGGTCTTTACTTGGATATTCATGGGCTATTTGCTGTTTCTCCCCAGGACTTCTCTGATGACCCTCTTTAATTTTTTCCTATACTACCAGGTATTCTGTATCTCCCTTTCCTGCTTGAGTATATAATGGACTTATTTTAGTTATGCCTGTCTTCCCCGACTGAAATGTAAATTCATGAGGGCAAGGATTTTGTCTGTTTTGTTTCCATAGAGCAATTCTGGGCACATAGTAGGCATGTGATAAATGTCTGTGCTGTTACTGGTGTCTCCCTGGCTAGGTTTTGAGGTGGCGACAGGAGTTGAGAGGCAGGATGAGGATGAGAGTGCCATATGAGTAGATGTGAAATGTTTACAGAGAGATTGACATTTGAGACATATAGGAATTTGTTAGGAGGGAAGACACTGCACTCCTATCAGAGGAAGCCATGTCTCTCTAGGCACGAAAGTATAAGAACAACTCCAGTCTAGAATGACTGCTTACACAGTCATTCATTGCACCTGTTATGTTTCTGTTACTAGTGTAGGCATGGGGAAGAGGAATGAAGAAGAACAGCAAAGTTCCTGCTCTCAGGAGAAATTTGAGCCACAGTTAAACAAGTAAACAAATAGTGTCATTTGTGATAATTCTATGAAATGAATAAGCAATATGACATAGAAGCCACAAGCAGATGAGGTATGAGAGCTCCTTTAAATAGTGTGGTCAAAAAAGATGTCTTTGTGGTTGGGATCTCTGATATAAGATCTGAAGGAACCAGCTGTGCAAAGAGCCAGGGAAAGTGGTCCGGGCAGAGGACAACACATGCAAAGTCCCAGCAGCCAGTGTGACTAGAGCACAGCAGGGGGGTGGGTAAGATGAAGCTAAAGAGGCAAGGCAGGGCAAGACTCTGGAGGTCTTTATTGGTCGTGTATAGTTAGACTGGGCTGTGCCATCCAGATCCAACTCCTAGCTCATCACTTTGGGGACTAGCCCTCTTGTCCCCCAGCTACTGAGGGTGTGAGCAATGTCAGCTCAAAGCTGAATTCCTTCTGGGGATTGCCTTTGGCTGAAGAGAGCCTGGTCATCCAGTCACCTTGTCTTCTGAGGAAGGTCCATGTGGAATGATGGTTGAGATATGAACTCTCGGCCTCAGTAGAGGGAGGATTCTGCACAGTCATCTGGCTCTGGGTTCAGCTGAAGCTTCTGTTGTGACTGCATTGCAGCCCAATTTCTTCTGTCTGATCCTTCTTCCTTTATGTCCTCCATGGGAGTTGATCCTGAGAGCACTTCCCTAGTAAACTTCTGTACACTAACCTCCATTTCAGGATCTGCTTTTTGGAGAAACTGTCCTGCCACAGCATGGTTTGTGTTTGAAGTACAAAACAAAATCTACAGAAAGCTTTTATGCAGAAAGGTGACAATATCTGATATATGGGTTAGAAGGAGCACTCTGGCTCCTGAGTGCAGGATGTAAGTGGGCAAGAGTGGAGGCCCTGTACAATCTCAGAAATTGTGGTGTCATCATCGGGAGATGTGTCTATCTGTGGTTGAGGTGTTTCACAGGAGGCTGGGGGCTAAGATAGATATGCAGCTTGAAGGACATTCAGTCTCAGCCCTCATGCTGAAGGAAACACGGCTCAAAGGAGAGGACCTTCGTCTTTCACTAATCAGTTGAGACAGGACTACTGGTGTCTGACATGGACTGCCCTGGAAGGCCAGATAGCCAACTGGGTGTTGGAAATGTGCAAATGTTAGACCATTGTGTTTTAGGTTATTGCTCTGTTGGGACTAAAGAAGAAACCATAAAAGTGGTTGAAAAGAGTGGATATCCTACTAATCATACATGAAAGCAGGCAGTTCCTGGGGA
Source organism: Panthera uncia (assembly GCF_023721935.1). NCBI lineage: Eukaryota > Metazoa > Chordata > Mammalia > Carnivora > Felidae > Panthera > Panthera uncia. Next base: position 21,379,019 of record NW_026057584.1, read on the forward strand.
AGGAAATTGAATACTTCACAGCAGGTCTGGGACAGAACAAGACGAGCTTCCTTTGTCTGCGTCCCAAGGCAGTTAGCAATGGAGAAGGTCCCAGCCAGCCTGAGGCCAGCCTGTCCCCACCTTTCACCATCCTCTGATCTCCCACTAAAGCTGGTGCATGAGGTCCATAGAGGTCAGCATCCCAGGCAGAGCAAACGGTAGAGAAAAGTGAAGAGTGGATCTAGAGAGGCAAATGGAAGGTATCTGGCACACAGATGAAAGTTCCTCTGTGTTGAAATTCATATGTGCCAGACTTTAATATGCATATAGATTGCCTGAGGAGCTTGTCAAAATGCCTATGATGTTTTAGGAGGACTGAGGTGAGGCCTGAGATTCTGAATTGCTGTTAAACTTCCAGGTGATGCTGTAGCTGTGGGTACATGGACCACATTTGCAGTAGCGGGGCTACAACTCCCTTCCCTAAATGAAGTCTTGTCAAAAGTCATAGCCTGGTCTCATCTGTGTGAAGAATACACCTCTTGACAAGCAGGAAATAGAGAGGGAGTGTGTTCCTGTCTTCCCTTGCTTCTCCAACCTACTGCCTATGGCCACATAGAAGTAGCAGCATTCGCAAGAGGCAGGGTCAGCAGTTCTAGGGGAGTAAATAGTAACTGGCAGCTGGCCTGTGGCCTGAAGACAGAGAGGAGATTGATAGCTGGAGCCTGTGGAAGGAGAGACGAACTGACTCAGGAAAGCACATAAAATACTGGCACCTTCGAGGATTCCCCAGAAAGGGAGCCTTGAAGTCGTTGTAAATAATAGGAAAATGACCTTATTTATATTAACAGGCTAGGGAAACCTGGACGTATAGGTAATGAGTAAAGTTTGATAGTTCAGGTTCAAAATCCATTGCAGAACACCCTTGTGCTTTGCATTGTATTTGCTCCATTGTTAACGGCCGCCTTTCACTGTTGTTTGTATTCAGTCCATGATTGTTGAGAATAGGTAATCCAAATGCGCTGGGGCCTCTCCCATAGGGGTCTACGGTCCTATGCAGTAACAAAGTACAAAAACATGGTTTTGCTCGCACACAGCCTGCCTCAACTCCTCACTCCATTGCATTCCTGGAAATGCCATTGGAAGTGGGAAAATGGCAAGGGGTGAATCATTTTTTCTCCTCCTCCTCTGGTGTAGCCAGCCCTTCCTTCATTTTCCACCCGGTGTTCCTGAAGCAGTATAGCAAACTGTTGACAAGCTAACGTTGAGACCAATGAATCAGCAGGAAAACTGTTGAATGAGTGAATCAATGATGTGCAAAGTGAAATACAGGGTTTTGTGAGCTCCTTCAGGCCAGCAGTATGGATGAAACATAAGAGGGAGCAAGAGTGAGGACCTTCTGCACATTTTTCTTTTTCTTGGTATTAATAGTGGAGAACAGTTGAATCTTAAGTTCCTTCTTCAACTTTTTAAACTTGATCCTTTTTAACTTCCTCAACTGTGGAAACAAGTTATTGTAATCAAAGCATTCAGAATAAATTTCTGCAGGCCATAAGCCCCCAGATGTTGATGAGAACAAGGGTGTGAGAGAAGGTGGGGGTTGGCTCGTTTACTGACAGGGAATTCTCCACCGAGGATACAAACAGTAGTGCAAATACTACTATGAATCACAAATGCCTACATGACACTTGCTATGCACCAGCCGCAGACACCGCTTGTTAAGGACTGAATGTTTTGTCCCCCCAAAATTCAGCTGCTGAAATCCTAATACCCAGTGTGATGGTGTTAGGAGGTGGGGTCTTTGGGAGGGAATTAGGTCATGAGGGTGGAGCCCTCATGAATGGGATTAGTGCCTTGTTAAGAAGATCCTTAAGATGGGGCACCTGGGTGGCTCAGTCAGTTAAGCATCTGACTTCAGCTCAGGTCATGGTCTTGTGGTTTGTGGGCTCAAGCCCTGCATCAGGTTTTATGCTGGCAGTGCGGAGCCTGCTTTGGATCCTGTGTCTTCCTCTTTCTTTGCTCCGCCCCTGCTCTCTCTTTGTCTCTCTCTTTGTCTCTCTCTCTCTAAAATAAACATTAAAAAGGAGAGACACACACAAGAGGGCTTGCTTCCCTTCTCTGTTCTCTGAAAGAAGACAGCCATCTGCAAACTGGGAAGAGAGACCTCACCAGAACCCAATCATGCTATAACCCTTGGACTTCCCAGCTTCCAGAACTGTGAGAAATAAACATTTGTTGTTTAAGCTGCCCAGTGTATGGTATTTTTATTGCAGCAGCCCACAGTAACTAAGACACCTTCTCACACAGGAGCTTGGAAGGTGCAAGTTCTAATAATTTAGTAGCTTTCCTACCCTTCCTTCAGTTGGAAAATCCAATAGGCAGAGGTTGAAGAGATGGAGAGTCCTGATTTACTTTTATTTTCTTTCCTTCTTCTAGCAACTCATGATTTTATCAAATACTGATTTAAAAAAATACTAAACGTATGAAGCCTACACTCAGCAAAGGTGAATTTAAAAGGGAAGAAGGGAGTTTTTATTTCTTTTGCAAAGTTTGCTGATGGATTCTTTTGACCCTTATACTGAGCTCCCTGAAACCATCTGGTATGAATCCTCTCTCTTCTACAATTGCCTCCCTCCCCTCTGCCCACCACTAACCAGTTTTTTAAGCACAGCTAAAATCTGGAGATGAACATATCAATAAACCTAATCCTGGGGTCCTCAGAAACACTCATTAAGAACTACCTTCCCCTTTGCCAACTGCTGTATAGACCAGTCTCACCAGATTATGTATGCTGGAACCAGATAACTTCAAAAGACGCTTGTGGATCTACCTCAGAATGTATGACCATTCTCTTCTTCCTTCCATAGATGGGCCAGCTCACCCATGACCTCCTTTCTGAGCTAGGTCTTCTGACCAAGGTCTTAGTCCATTGGGAGCATGCACCCCATAGGAATTGTAGTTTTACCCTTCATGGTGGGGAACCCCAGTCATGTTCTGTCATGGGGTAACTGAGGAGAGAGATGGGAGAGGGTACTCAAGAGAGGATAGAAGTGGGACAATTAATCGATCATAGCTTTTGACAAAACATCTCCAGGTGTGCTTGGTTCCTTTGAGCTGAGCAGACCTGGGAAAGGTGAATACTTGCTTACCATTTTGCTTATTTTAGAAAATACTGAGCAATAGGACAAATGTGTCTTGGTGACCTTTGGGAGATCTTCCTATCTGGGAGGGCTTAGGTGAAGCAGTGTCTGGGACTGGTAAGTGTAACTTGGGGATTCTACTTCCGTATGATCTACATATTTAGTAACATATCTGAGTCAGAAAGTTAGGAAAGTTTTCAGATACTTTATTTTTTATCTTTTTTTGTGAGTTGCTAGGAGGAAACAAACAAATGCAGTTTTCCATCTTCTCCTCCCCCACGGGCTGCTATGGGCAGGACGAGTGCTGCAGGCTGACCACAGTGCCCCTTCTTCTGACTGACTTCATCCTTCCCTACTGCTGTGTCTTTTCTGTAGCTCAGGGACTGTGCAGAGGCCCCAGACTGTAACACTGTGGAGAGGAAGGTTGGGAGATCTCAGCGCGAGCCAGGATCCCTGTTTTCTTATGCTCTACCACTGCCCATAGCCTCAGCCCTACATTCCAGACTCTGGGAGTAGATCTGTCCCTCATTGGGAAATTAAGGAGTCCAGCACTGATGAATGTCCCTGCTCTGACCTTATGCCCCAATTCTAGTAACTTGGCTTCTGATATGATCTGTGACATGACCCATTGTCATGTCATTTGGGACCTGTGTCCCTGCCCTGAGTTTCAGTTTGCCTAAGACTGAATTTTAGCTCTTTGGCTAAAACTCTGTTCATAGCTACCAGACCTCCCCTATTTTGACCATTAGTCCATTAGTCAAAATAGGCTACCTGCTTACCAATATGTGTTTTGCTTTCTCATTGGTGCTTATCCATCATGGCTCTTGCCTCTTGAGGCTGATCTCCCCAGACTCTGACCTGTGCCATTTACCTGGATCTTGGGGGAGCACACCCCTATTTCATCTGGGCGATTCTCCAGAGTTATCACTATATGGTGACACGACAGATGGGGCGGGGGGGGGGGGGGGGGGGGGGGGAGGCGGGAGGAGGATCAGGCCTCCTTGCTTTAAGTCTTGTACTCTACTATCTGCCTTGTCTTTGGGGATTTCTCTCAATGACTACTGCTGCCATGTACTGAGTCATTTGGTTAGTGGGAAAGAAATAGACTTTGTCTAGTTTAACTAAAAGGAAAATTTGCTGGGAAGGTCTGAGTTTAAAACAAAGTGCCAGGAAAGTGAAAAGTAGGGAAGTTCCAAGGGCTGCAGGAGTTTCTGTATCTCCAGTTTAGGACACTCTGTGACTCAACTCGTTCTCTCTGGCTGCTTCTGTTAGTACAAATCTTCATTTTCCCAGAAGAGATCATCTGATTAGCGTAGCTTCATTTAGGCATTCACCTCTGAATAAATCAGCCCTGGTTCAAATAAAGAGGTGGTGTCTGTGGCTCACCTCTGTGAATTAAAGCCAGTCCCCGGGAAAGGGTGAAAGATGTAAACTGGGAATTCACCCCAAGCTTCACACCAGGCACGATCATGCTGGCCTTTTGTGACACTCTGCTTCTCCTAACACACAAGCTCAGCATGCATCTCCTCTCTCGCCAGCAAAGCTGGAATATCCTTAAAGGCTGTCACTGAAGGCTAAATCTTAAACAACATATGAAGTAAAAGAGGAACGTACCACTGGAAATCTATTTTGTAAAATAAGACTTGTTCATCTCCAGCTTGTGAGCTCTTGCAGGGATGTCTGCTTACCTTAATCAGGGTGGAGTCCATGTCCTTGTGTATCCCTAAACAAGGAATGCCCCCAAGACTACAGAGCCAACTCAAAGTTCAGAGGGAGATTCAGAGAAAGCTAGGAATTCTGTTTCCCATTTGGCTGAGGACTGCCTTCAGAATGCCATTTACCTACCTCTTCCCAGATGAGTGGTACCGGGACTAGCCTCTCTTTTCAGGACACTTCTACAGGAGGGTGGTTTGTCCTGAAGGCCTCATAACACAGTCTGTGAGAGTGCGATGTAGGAGCCTACCGCAGGGCAGGCAAGTCAGGAGATTCATTCTGTTATCCAAAGATGCGAGGACATCTGTGATTTTGGTCCTGGCCTGTCCCATTGTGGCTTGCTGCCATGCCTGCTGTGTAATGATCTGATTCAACACACACTAATTACATGTTGGTGGTCTGCCAGGCTCCATGGGCAGGCATTTGCACTTGCATTATCTAATTAATATTTAACACAAATCCCATGAAATTCTCTTGGAAAATGAGTGCTGTGGTCGAATGCATTTGGTTAGCACTGCCTGATGCATCTTCCTTTTCCTGACCCAGAATGCTCAGTACCTCATTACAGACTGTGGACCAGGCAGAAAGGTCTCAGGCAGCTGCTCTATCTGCAGCATGACCCAAGTTTACCCAGGTAACATGTGGCTCTGCAGAGCTCTGAACCATGCTCCTCTGAGTTCAAGTCTAGCCCTCTTTCAGCCACACCTGGGTCTTACCAAATACTCTTGCAGGATGGTTTATCAGCCAGATCCATATGCCAGATACCCAGGAAAGCCAACAGTGTAGCTCCTGTCTGAAGGCTTGCATGCTCACGACCCAGGAAGAGGCAATTTTTTCAGGTCAAGTCTAAAGACAGAAAAAAGCCAATGTCCCAATGTCTCAATAAGGCAATCCATTATTTGGTGGGGGAAGGGTGAGGCTTTCTGTTCCCTTTAAGCCACACCTGACTGGGTGAGATCCCCCCACAATAGGGAAGATAATCTGCTTTACTCAGTCAACCAGTTTCAATGTTAATCTCACCCCAAAACACCATCACAGAAACACCAAGAATAAATGTTTGACCACATATCTGGGCCCATACCAGTTGAGACATAAAATTAACCATTGCAGCTTGCAAGGCTTCTGTCACTTCTGTCTTATTCTTACTCTCTCCTCTCTCTGGATCTTCTTGTTTGTTCTGGTGAAGAGAGATGCCATATTGTGAGTTGTCCCATAGAGAAACCCACAAGGCAAGGAAGAGCCAACAATCAGTAGGGAAAAGAGGTCCTTACTTAGCCCAACAGCTGGTGAGGAATGTCATTCTGCTAATAACCACGTGAGTGAGTTTGGAGGTAGATCCTGCTCTGTCAAGTGTTGACATGACTGCAATGCTGGCTGGCACCTTGACCTTGGCCTATGAGAGATCTTGAAGCAGAGAACACAGCTAAGCTATACCTGGATTCCTGATGCACAGAAACGATGAGATAAATGTTATTTTCAGGCTTTTCATCTGAGGGTCATTTTTTTTTCCTCTGCTGTAGAAAACTAACACATGTCTCAGCCATTGGATATTCTCCTACAAATGAACCTGAGGAGAACTGACTATCGGACTTTTCTGGTCCTTCCAACTACTGTGTCTCTTTAAGACACAACCCAGGCAGGCTTCCAAAAGGCTCCTATCTCCACCCTTTTACTAGAAGGAATGCCCATATCACTAAATAAATTCTACCTGTGGCATTTAAACATACAGTTTAGAAAAAGATACAAAGCACATTTCACAACATTTCCTTTCTGTCCACTATTGTCCCCACCAACCAATGCCCCCAGGTCCCTGATCCCCTTAACATGTACCTTGTCCTCCTCCATCCCACACTGCATAAATCAGTCAACATCACACCAACCTATCCAGAGATCCACTCTGTTATTCTTTGTTGGGAGTGAGGTAATAAGTGATTTGTTTCTGTCTTTATATACTAGGTGAAAATAGATATAGCCTTGTGCCCCCCACTTCCCCCTGGAGATCTTGACTATACAATTGTTATGGTGCTTTTCTGTGATCTCAAAAAGAAGCAGAGCATGAGCTTGGAGTCATAAACACTCAATTTTGAATTTTGGGTTGTTCAATCACTAGTTATCCAAGGACCTCAGTGTCCTGGAGCCTCAGTGTTTTCATCTATAAAAGCATGTGATGATTCTCAGAGTTTGGGTGAATATGAAATAAGATATTGAAAAGACTAAATGAGATAGCACGTAAACAGATGTATAGCAAAGTGCTTGGTACATAGTAGCAGGTAAAAAATGTTCTTTCATTTTTCAGGGGTAAAATTGTTCTTTTTTTGTAGCACTGTAGTAGGTGGTGAGTCCACTTTAATATTTAAGTAACCTTGAGAAGTAAAACTTTCAGAGTTTCAAAATTTACTTTAAAAAACTGTTTGATGGTCAAAATCAATGATTTGCCCTAAGTGATTCGGGTTACTGCATTGTTTATAAAAGTGAACTTAAAAATGAAGAGCCAGATAGAGAACAGTGGGTCAGACAGTCAGGGGGCTGGGCTAAACCTCTGGACACAGACCCGTAAGACTTAAGTGGGTCTCTAAGATTGGATTATAGTATTTTGTTTTCTGTCTAGGAACTTTCTTGTGCAGTGAGTCAAAACATTGTTTTGCAGGCCTATTTCATGTGCCAGCTGGTGCAGGCCCCAATCTATGTAATGCAAAGGCCCTGAAGCCTGGAGTGCTAACTGTGAAGGAGCATTTATTTGTGCCCATTTGTCCATTGGTATCCCTTCAGCACATTGATACAGCTGGGCTGGTTTTAAATCTGAGATAGTGGGATGTCCATTTAGGAAGAGAACGTACACACCATCCAACTGCGTGGAGCATCGACCATGTGCAAGGCACTGGAGGATGTACAAAGAGTCCTGAGACTTTTCTGGGTTGCAGTGCAAGGTATTCTGGGATCCTCATCGTTCCTGTACGTGGTCGGACCCAGCATCTGAGTGCCTCTGCTGTAAAAAGTGGACTTACCATTTTCTGCACTCTCAACTTCCAAGCAATTGCTAGAGAGTCAAGAGTCTCTTTCACTTGCTCAGAAGTTCTAAGAAGTGGACAAGGCCTAAGATGATACCATAGACATTAGCCCTACAGACACTGAAGGTAGGAGGTGTTTCCTGGGGAGGGCCAAAGGTTGGAAATGAAAAGCCCTCCCAAGGTGATTTAGCCTGATTCTTGCAAGTATAGAAACAAAACGTTAGGATACCCAGAAATAACCAGATTTACAGATAGATGTTCATAATTAATTTAGCATGCAAGTAATGGAAAATTAGAACACTGATTTAGTAACTTTCAGGGGAAGATCCATTCCAAGAGACCAGAATATTTGCATCTTCAATCTCCGGGATGCCCCTCCTCTCCTGCCACCACCCCCACTACCATTATCTTCTCCACATCAAGATACCCCGGAAGCTCAGTAAGTTTCCTGGGTAATGGAACTATCTTGAGTAAGATTTCATCCAGACTATGGGGAGACCTCATGAAACACTTCTGTTTCTCAGCTGAGTATACTTTTCTACTGGCAAGCATACTTCAGTGCCCCTGGTGCACTCTCTCTTTCGCTTCTCAGCAACTGTGTTTTCTACTTTGGCATTGCCCTTTGGGTGCCACATTCTTTTAAAGAAGTATTAGCTATAGTGGTATCTCCTCATAATGTATAATGATTTAATTAGTTTAATTTCAAGAGGGTCCAGTGAAAGGAATCAAACAGAATCATTCCAGATTTCAGAGAAGTGGTAAGAACAGGAAGGAAAAGAGAATTTTGGTGAAGTACTAATTGTTGGAAACAGGAAGATGAGAAAGACTTTGCTGTTAATCTTAAGAGGCACAAACTGGGATTCATTTCTAAGGCAGTATCCCAGAATTTACAAGATCTCGGTGGGGAGAATGATGGTTCTTTATTGGACCAGAAGATGCCAGAAGGGCAGTGGTGAAGAGCATGTCTGCTACTCTATTGCTGAAGGCAACAGGGCCTGACCAAGAGGAAGGAACAGCCCTCCCGGCGGCCTTGTGAATGAACACCAGGGATGACAGTGATTACGTGTGGGAAGTGGAGATGAAAAGGGGCCCTTTCTCGGTTTTCTACGACTACATAATTCTTGAGGCTTATGACGTATAGTTGAGGGAGTATGGGCAGAAAGAGATAAGGAAGGGTTGTATGAAAAAGCAAAGTTAGATTCCTTACCAACCCTGGCACATGTGAGTGAGCCATTTGCAAACTGACTTAGAAAATGAGGAAATGTGATATTTCTTGCAGGCTTGTGTCAAAGTGAAAACTCTTCTGAGTATTCTTACTGTTCATGCTCAAGACATATTTGGATTGAACCAAGGGGTTCTGGACAGGTGTGCCTATATACTGCAGCCCCTTCAGTTATTTAAGCCACATCCTCTTCCTCCCTACTCATCTCCCATATGAACTGCCACTCGGTCCCTATGCACCCCCGTAGCTTTAGGGGAAAAGAACAGCCCACTTGATAAGACTCATGGAATACCCATTAGTTTTTCTCTAAGGCAGTAGTTCCCAACTCTGGCTGCACATTAGACACATCTGGGAAGATCTGGAAAACAATGATCATGCCTGGGTCCACATCCCAACCAGTGAATCAGAATCTCTAGGTTGGAGCTCCAATGTGAGAAATTTTGAAAAGTTGTCTACGTAATTTTCATACACAGTCAGTGAGAGCCACTGTTCTGGGGCTCTAAGATACACTCTACTGTAGTAATGTAATTTGCAACTGGAGACTGCTAAAATTAGTCAAAGTGTCACTAAGTCAAAACAAGACTCTTTTTTAAAATCCTTGAAATTAACATTCTAAGAACAAGGAGATGAGTGGACCCAGGTGCTTGACTCTTCAGAAGAAAGGCCAGCCAATGAGTGAGAGGAGTGACAAGAGAAATGCTTGACAAGACAAATGCTGGAAGTGTGGATCCTTTCGGAATATGCTTACTGCTTGAGATAATGTCTGAAGGTTGAGACTGATATGAATTATTTAGACCTTTAGGGAGACTCTGCAATGGAATCAATTTTCCTTATCCTTTCTCTTCATAGTCAGACTGAAATGGTGAAGCCTCTGGAGTAAAACTGACTTTACAAACAGCAGCAAGGAGAAAGTTCTAATGCTTGCTACTGTGTTCCTGATAAAACTAAAATTGATTGAGATGCCCCTTGGGAGGTCTCAGGAAAACCTAAATCTTGTTGTTATGAAGCGTTATAATAATTTCCTTTGTATGTCATATTCATGAGAGTGTGATATGCATTTAATGAGAACTCCGATAAGGGGGTAGACGTTTTTCAAAGAGCTGCAGAATAAAGATTCAGAGGCTACGTTGCAAGTTCACATTTTCTTTTTTTCCTGGGAGATTTTGGCCTTCTTGCCACAAAAAAGCATGAGACTCAAGCTTTTGGTGTGAAGGGGGTGACAATACTGGTTTGCCTGGCTTGCTGTGCTGGTTTGTCCTAACTGGTTCCAGTTTATACCTATTGTCTTAACCTAATTATCTCTAGCTCGCCTTTTCACTTTCAAAAGTGCCCTCCTGGAGGTGATAAGTCACATGGTCACTATAGTCATGATAAAGTGTGCCTCTCTCTGGTCTGGGAAGAGGAAACCTCCATTCTGGTACTATTGTTTCCACAAACTAGCTCTGTGCTCATAACATATTATTCCTATTAGGGACTCAGTTTCCTTCTCAGTCAAGTAAAGAGGGGTCTAAATCAGGGACCCAGGGACTATCCTCTGGGCAAATACACAATGTTATATGCAAGTTTTTCTATGAATTTTGTTACATTTTTCTGGGGACAGTTTCAGTAGCAGTCATCAGATTTTTGAGGGAAGTCTCATGACCCCCAAATGGTAAAACCTACACTGGATGAACTCTGTAGTCCCATTAACTGCAGGATTCTTTACTTCTGTGGTTATGATGCTTTTAAAATAGAAGTTGGGAGTCAGTTAAATATTGTCTGAGAATATTTCCACAGTGAGAATTGTATCATAATTGATTTTCCTTCTACCAAAAAACAAATAAATGGGATTTTATTTTTAGAGACAGGCAGCCCACACATTGCAATGATAAAAGGACTCTATGACAAGACAGACAGGAACCCTGCAGTTGGGAATACAGGGCCTTTTCCTTTGGGAAGAGCACAGGAAGGGAAAGAGAAATTCCCCATGGGAAGGCAGGGGTCCTTGAGAAATAAGGATGGTTTGCAAGACATGAGAAATGTCTTTACCTCCTTGTCTAAGATTGACGGAAAAGAGAGTGGAAGATAGGTCATTAAGGAAGTAATTCTATTACAGACTAAAAGAAAGAACAGCAAGCTAGGAGTCTGGGCTCTATTTTTGGATATGCCAAGGAAATGCTGTGTGACCTTGGGCACACCAGTTTCCTCGGCTACAAAACCCGAAAGGAACTACAAGGTCTGGAACTGCTGTGACACGCTTCCCTGCATGTACTCATTTCAGCCCCTTTCCCCCATCAATGACCCTGAGGAAATCTCTCTGTGTCTATTTCCCTTTTAAAAAAATTTTTTTTTAATGTTTTTATTTATTTTTGAGACAGAGAAACAGAGCATGAGCAGGGGAGGGGTAGAGAGAGAGACACACACAGAATCTGAAGCAGGCTGCAGGCTCTGAGCTGTCAGCACAGAGCCGGACGTGGGCCTCAAACTCGCGGACTGTGAGATCATGACCTAAGTTGAAGTTGGATGCTTAACTGACTGAGCCACCCAGGCACTCCTTTCCGTGTCTATTTTCTAAGAATCGGTGCATTTGCCAAAGGTGTTTCTATACTGCATTTTTTTTTTTCATAAAGTTTGCCTCATTGAGAACATTTACTATTTGACACCTATTTGCTATAGAGGCGAAATTTGCTCTGAAATTACGGCCAGAGGTTTCCTAGTGCTTTCTCTTGAAGAACTTCTTACTTGAGCAAGGTGGCCTAGAGGCTGCTTTTCTGGTTCAGAGTGGCCACTGAACCAATTATGGAATTGGCTATAAACAGACCAAAAAGTAACTTGGGAAGAATTGTTCAGAGGGTTGGACTGGAGCCTCAGAAACCCCCAAGCCCTTGCCTTGTTGGTAATGGGAAACATTGGGTGCTAACCTATTTCCTTAGACCTTTCATGAAGTCACTCATGGTGATGGTAAAAATGAGCTATTTACCTTGAATGTATTGCTGTGCGGTCCTCAGTCAGAACTTCAGATATAATATTTATATTTGGGGGCAACCCAAATCACAAAAGTAATAACTTGTCAGGCAGCTTTATACAGTAGACTAGAGCAGTGGTCTCCAGAGTGAGGTTTAAGCATCTCAGGGAGCATGTAGTATGATCCACTGGGTCACTAGAAAAACATTAAACTTTGACTTAAACTTTTGTTAGGGGTGCTGAAAGGTATTTTACCGAGGGGGTGTGCTATCAAAAATATTTAGGGGACCCCTGACTGGGTCATTGTCTTTTCTATGCCAAGTATTTGTCTTGAGAGGTACATGTATAGAATGTGCTATGCTGTATAGTGAGTAGTAAGATTTCAACTCCATAAGAGCTGCGGGCTCTGAACAATAGGCACTAGACCGTTTCTAAGGTGACAGAATTTATGGGGCTGTGTTTGACACTGTGCCGTAACAGACTGACGATACCAAGAAAAGCACTTACACGAAAGAGATGGCTAATAGACTCGATACAAGGTCTTTTGAAAGCCACTTTTTGGGTGAGCGTCATACAATCCACACATGCTGAGATTCTGGCAGGTTCGTCATAATCAGTGCCCCTCTCCCTCACCACAAGAACGTAAGCTCTTCCTTTTCTGTTACTTCTTGTATCAAGTAGCACTCAAAGCAAACTCTGAAGTTCATTGTAACTCTAGCATCACTTATGTGACTGTCATTCAAAAGAAAAGAGTAAGGAAGAAAAATGGACAAATCTCTATGCAGAAAACAACTGAATTCAAGTAAATGAACACAAAAGTATATTATATATAATAATTATATACATGAATTACATATTTATATACAATTATACAAGTTAGCATTAACTCCTAATTCTTGGTCTAGGCCAGTGGCTCTCTGTCTTTCGTTTTCATTAGAATCATGTGGGAGATTTAAAAAACTACTAAAGCTTGGGACCTATACCCCCAGATTCTGTTTTGTCTGGGTTGGAACCTGGCATCAGCGTTTCTCAAAAGCCCCTTCGACGATTCTGATATATGTGTAGGATTGAGGACCACGGGTCTAGGATTTTAAAAACTCAACCTCCCATGTCCTGCTGACTTGAAGGTCAGCAAGGAATGCTCTGGGGTCTGTTGATTTCTGTGGGAAACATTAAATATTCCAGCTCTCTTTCTCTCCGATTCTCAGGAGAAACTGTATTTTTCCAACCAGTTGAGTATCCCATGCCCTAGAGAACTGACAAAAGTAGGAGCTGGCACTTCTATAACTTAACAGCTGCATGTGAGAAAGCAAGAAACTTGGCATTTGAAAGAATAAATATTGGTCATCCTATCAGAAATTATTTTCTTTCATCCTGACCTGCTGAAGAGATATCTTCTGATTTAAAATCTCTCCTCTCTCTCCTTCCTACTTGAGTGTGGGCATTAACTTCTTCCTTGCTGCTCTGATAGTGCAACTCAACAAAGGAAAATGCTGATGAATTGTATAATGCTGGAGGAAATCAAGGAAGGAAAAGAGAATTGGCTACCTCAATTCATCTGTCATTTTTCAGAGAAAATGCATGTCTGGATTTTTCTTTTAAATTATTGGTCGCTTTGGGGAGGATGAGGATGAGAAATCTGGGGTGGCTCAGCCATTCTCCTCAAATTGGAGTCTGCAGATAGAACTCATCCATCATTTGGTGCTTTCCCTTTGTGGGATAAACATATTCCTGTTGAGTACCCTTTGATGATTTATGGAGCCACAGGAAATTTGGAGAACCAAAATGATTTCTACACAAAACAGTAACCTAAACTTTTGGGAGGATTTCTCTTTTTGGTTTATTTCTAGGCACTTTGAAATGTAAAAAAGGAGGGGACTTAAAATGTAATAATTGGTATTAAAACAAATGGACAAATAAAGAAATCTGATTAGTCTTCAGCTCTGTCCACCCTTGTGTATGACCTATGTATCCATGAGGGACACACAAGAAAAGAGAGCTTGTGTCATGTGGTTTAGTAAAGGAAATTTAATATGGAGAACTAGTTAAAAAAAAGGGGGGGTGGGAATTGCATGAAATGAAAAAGCCAAAGAAGGAACGGAAAGGTGAAACAGGGTTAGCGACAGCAGCGAGCCACTACCAGGAGGGATCTAAAATGAGAAATGATAGGTTTACTCAGAAGTCCCCTCAATGATTCTGATGTGTATGTGGGGTTGAGGGCCACTGGTCTAGACCTTTAAAAACTCAACCTCCTGAGGGTCTGAAGATAGGCAAAGATAGGCTCTGTGGTCTGTTAATTTCTGTGGTAAATATTAAACATTAAATATTCCAGCTCTCTTCCTCTTTGAGAGGCTGGAGAAGTAGTGTTAGCAGAGGCAAGAAATCAGAGCTGCTGGATGCAAATGGTAACCCTGATGGAAGTGACCCACAGAGGCTGGGGGTCATGGGCAGAGGATTTGTTTGTTTGTTTGTTTGCTAGACTAGACCTTTTTTTTTTTTTTTTTTTTGCTAGAAAAGGGAAAGAACAAATACTCTTCCTCCCTCCTGCCTCCCAATACGATTCTACTGCCTTCCATTGGCTAAACCTAACAGGAAAACACTCATTTCTAACTGCAATGCAATTTAAGCACAACACAAATTATCACCTTAAATTAATCTTGTTAATTTGAACTGTATTGGTTTGGTAGTTTTATCTCTAATTTGTAAATTTGTTTTGGTGTTATCGTTGTTTAGTGTAATGAGTTTATATCTAGTTTTACATTTGTATATGTATTTAAATAACATTATAATAAAAGTCATTTGTCAACAGTGGGGGATTGTGAGACTATTTTTTCTCCAAAGAGAGGGCATACATTATTCACATTTGACAATAATGGTATAAAATTCTCATAGAAGGAATCACCCAGGATTTAACTGGAGGAACTGGGAAAGGGGATCTGAGGGTTGCCTAAGAGTTGAGTCACAAGGAGTAGGGAGTTCTCAGTTTTGCTTTGGGACAACTTTTTTGCAGACTTTAAAAAGGGAAGACTGTTTACCAAAACTCCAACTCATAGCAAGATTTTGCTTTTATATCAGAAGTATTTAATAAGATATTTTTAACAGGGGTCAGTATAAATGTGGTCCACCCTGGGAGTTGATTCTGTATGTGGGTGATTCTTCCAATATGTTCTTTTTTCAAATGATGGGCTTTGCAGCCTTTTATGCTCATCAGAAGGAATTATTTTTGACAGATCTGAAGGTGACCTCAAAGTCCAGGCTGGGAGCAGCAGACCTTGGGTCCCTACTGACAATGAGACATAGAGATGGGGGACCATGAGGTGCCCAGTTTGGGTGATGCCTTGTGTTCTCAGATGGAAGCATTTTGTCTGGGTTCTTTCTAGTCCATACAGAAAACAAAACTGAAACCAAACAAATAAATCCCCACCAGTTCTTTTATTGATTGAGGTATAAATGGCATTTGTGTGAAACAGAATAAGTGGTTGTATTTTTAAATTAAGAATAAGTATGAAACATTTCAAGTATGCAGAAAATAATTTAATGAACATTCACGGATATAGCATTCAATTTTAAAAACTGCTAATTTTTTGTTATATTTGTTTCAGATCTCTCCCTCTCTTTCTAAATATATATATAACAAGTACAACTAAAGCTCTAATGTTCATTAATATCCACTTATTTACATTTTAATTTTCCATTAGAGTTCTTTGATCCATTAATTATTTTGGAAATTTCAAATTTTCCAATGCCTGGGATTTTTTGAGCTATCTTTTGGTTGCATTGTGATCGGGGAATATAGTCCATGAGATATCAATTCTTTGATATTTCTTGAGACTTGCTTAAATTTGCCAAGTCAGTTTTTACATTTGTTTACTTATTCTTGGGAGAATATTTATAATCTAATTGCTGGGGTAGGGTTCTATATATTTTTATTAGCTCAATCATATGCATTGTGTTGTCAAATTGTCTACATACTCATTAATTTTTGATCCTTTGACCTATCCATTTCTGAGAAAAAAGCATTAAAATATTTTATTGTGATTGTGTATGCATCACTTTCTCTTTACATTTTAATTTTTTTCCTGTAGGTTTTGGAGCTAAAATGTTGGGTAAAACACGAAAAGGATTATGTTGTTTTCCTGGAGAATTATTCTTTTTATTATTAGGTAATGAACTTCTTTATTCCCCCAATACTTAATGTGTGTTTTGTCTACTATGTATATCAATCCGCTAGCTTTCTCTTGTTTACAATTTGCCTGGTATACATTATTCCAATCCTTTATTTTCTGCCTTTCACTGTTATTATATTCTAGTATGTCTCCTGGGAGAAGCAATCCCTTGGATTATTATCTTGTGTGTTTATTTTTCACCCAATCATAGAAACTTAGAAAAGCATTTGGAATACATTATACATTTGATTTAAAAATATGAAAGGCATAGGTGAAGGGGATGAAGAGTGAAAACTTTCAGTTATAAATAAGCCACAGAGATGCAAAGCAGAGCACAGGGAATATAGTCAGTAATACTGTATTAACCATGTATGGTGACAGATGGTAACTAGACTTATCAGGGTGATCATTTCATAATGTACACAGTCAAACCACTGTGTTGTGCACCTGAAACTAATATTATATATATATATATAGACTGTAAATAATCATATTTTTCTCATATCTGGTATTTTAGGTCTATCTTACCGTTAAACTTTCCAGGTGAAATCTTACAATTTTCTATATTCAAAGTTTATTTACCAACTTCATTGCTTAACAGCCTTTCTTGTTCCTCATTACTTGGGAATTAATTTCCTTTTATTCTGTGAGGGCCTTTTCATTCTTTGTTAGTCTGGACACTTTTATTTTATTTTCATTATTGAATGACAGTTTAACTTGGTATTCTAGGTTGAAAGATATTTGGCCTTAGCACTTTGAAGAGATTTCATTTTCTTCTGTCCTCTGTTGTTGCTATTGAGAAGTCTGCTATCAGTCCAATTGTTCCTTTTTGGTAAAATGATTTTTTTAATTTCAATTGATTTTAAGATTTTCCTCATTTGTGTTCTACAGTTTTACTCCAATGCACCTAAATGTAGATTTATTTATATTTTTTCCTTCTGGCTTTGCACAATCTCTTCAATGTGAGGATCTGTATCATTTTTCAATTCCAGACATTACCTCTTTGGATCTTCCTCATTTTCTCTAGGAGCATTTCTAGAAATTCTATTAAATGGATGCATTTTAGGCCTTACAGTCTGCCTTCCATTTTTCTTATTTCTCATCTTTTATATTTTTACATTAAAAAGTCTCACCATGCTACATTCAAAGTAATGTATCCTCAGATTTTTCTTCTAGTTAGCTAATTTTCTCTTCATCACTGTCCAATCTTTTGTTTAGCTAATCTATTAAATATTTAGATTTTTTTAATCTTTTATTTCCAGATTTCTACGTTGTTATTTTTAAGATTTTTCATGTTCTTTTGTCATAGTATCTTATTCTTTCATCATAGATTTTATTTCTTCTTTTATCTCTTTAGACATTTAAACTCTTTATTTTATACTATCTTCTAGGTAGTATAAAGCTAATTGGAAGTGATATTTGCTTTTCTGTAAGGCTTTTCTTGACAGACTTTTTGACCATCATTTATGTTAGATCTTTACTTCATATATTATATAAATTTTTTAGCTGAAAACTACAAGTTTTAATTGGTGTTATCTATTTCCAACACATAAATTACTAAAATCATACATAAGTTTTTATTGTAGTATTATTTTTAGCATATTTTTTCCTCCTCTATGGAAATCCCTTCTGGAATTCCCAGTGGAATTCCTAAAGAAGTTTTGCATTCTTCAAGGACCCTGGGCTAACCAACCCAGGAGCAGTGTCTATGTCCATCTCAAACTGGGGAGTCCCATATCTGAAGGAATGTGTAATGTCAGTCTCCAGGTGTAGGAATGCATGGGCTTGGGACTTCAGTTTCTTTTTCTTTCTTTCTTTCTTTCTTTCTTTCTTTCTTTCTTTCTTTTGCATGCGTTCATCTTTTTTATTTTTATTTTTTAAATTTACATCCAAGTTAGTTAGCATATAGTGCAAAAATGATTTCAGGGGTAGATTCCTTAATGCCCCTTACCCATTTAGCCCATCCCCCATCCCTCCAGTAATTGGGACTTAAGTTTCTCATGAGAAAGTGTTCTTTTCTCACCCCAGAGCCTAAGGCAGAGACAAACCTCACTGCTTGTTGAGAGGTGGACTTTGTCCCATGTTTTACACTGAGGTTTAGCCCTTTATCAGAGTTTCAGCTTAATGCAAAGGTCTTAGCTGCAACTGTCCTTCTTGCACAGCCCAACACATCCTACCTTGTCCTTACGTAGATGCGTCCGGGCTCATTTCTCAATCTGATGTGGGCCCCCTGCACCTCCCATTCCTGGACTACTGAAACATAGTTTCTTGGCTTTTCTGGCTTTTCTTTATTTCTGTTCCCCTGGATTTCCTCTATTTCTTATGAACTCAGCTGGGCATTTAAAAAAGAATTGCCATTTAAATTTTTTTTTTTATCTAGCATTTCTAGATATTTGTCATTAAAGTCATTCTACTTTACCTCCATTGCCCATATTGACAGAACTAATTTATTTTCTATAGAAAAATATAATATATTGTGTGTACCTTAGGCTCTTAGTGAAAAAATTAGAGCGTTGAGATATATTCACATGGTGCTGGTAACTACTAGTAACTTCTATGAAAAAAATATCTGTTCAGTGGATGTTTGGCACCAAATACCAAGTCTTTTTTATCAACCCTTTCCTTTTTTAAGCTTTTAAAAACTTATTTAAAAAATATTCTTCATTCGGTGGACATACTTAAATTGTGTGGCCAGTAAAAGTGACTGTCATCTTAACACAAGAAAAAAAACAAGTTGAAATAAATTTTTGATTTATTTGTGTTTTGTGGTCATACACCATTCATATTATGTTGGGGGGGTGGGTGGGTAAGTAAGTTGCTTAATGTGTAAAATGCACCACATAGAAACATCAGCTAACCAACAACTATGTATCTGAAAGATTCCTCTATAAAGCAGATTCTAAAAGTTGCTTCTGATCTGTTCATAACAAAGACGGTCATGGAAGGGTGAAGAAGGACAAAGACAAAACTCTCAGCTCAATGCAAGTTCTACATTAAATTGATACAGTGAGTCAGAACTAATCACAGGGTTTGGAATGGACAGTCCTTGTCTTCTGACCACCTAGCCTCCATTCCAACCTCTTTAATAAAAGTGCCCATTTCCTTTGATGAAACCATTCTCCATGAATCTGTGTAGCTTCCATAGGACTGTAATTTAAGATGCCTGGCTTCCTGTAGGCAATGTCCCAAATTGGTTCAATTAGACTTTCTATCCTGGGATTTTGAAGCTTGAGTTTAGTGAAAAAGATTTGGAGAATAATTAGCAGTGGCACTTTCTATCAATTCCTGCTATCCAGGTTCCAGGAACTGCCCTCTTTTTCTTCGAAGGGAGCACTTTTTTTGAGCTCTGTTTCTATTAGCTGTCCTTTTAGTTAGTGACCTTTGCAATATTCTTATGAGAATTTCCTTTTCAACTTAAGCTAGCAGAATCAGTATCTGTGGTTGGCCACCAAACAACCCCTGGAGGGCTTTGTTCTATACATGAAATGCTTTCCTGTATTAAAATAGCTTTTGGCAAATTAAACTTCATTTTAAAACCCACATTTTAAGTGAAACCAATGGTGAAAGTAATGTAACACAATTGCTTCTTAATATGTTAATTTTGGAGATCAATTATGTTTGCATTTTGAGTTTTCTTCAAGTGTGTTTCACCTAGAATTGTGCTTTTAACAAATGTCGCTGATTGTGTCTTGGCAGGCATAAGTTGACTTGGTGTTTATCTAAGTCTATAAAATAAGTTTACAGTGTAAACATGAGGCTCCACTATACTTATTGTTAAGCTTATTCAAACAAGGCTGGATGGGTGCTGTGTGCAGAGTGGTCAAGAACTTCTGTGGTCACATATTTGCTGAGTAGAAAGAGTGGATTTTGTTCAAGTTCCTTTTTTTTGAATTTTCATAATTAAGAAAGGGTTTTCAGTGTTTTATCATTTTGAAATTGCTGTGTGTAATAGGAACTAATGAATCACTTTGTCATTATGAAAAACCAAAGTAAAATTAGAATGTTGGTTTGCAAAAGCACATTGGCAGTTGTTCTGTTCAGAGTTGTGTAAGTTGTTCTGTGTGTGGCTGTTCCATGAATCGTTAAATAATATACAAACCCTGATTTCAGGCCTCTGTGGCTTGGAAGAGGGTGTTATTCCTGTCTGGAGTGCCCCATTCACTGTCCCTTTGCCTACTGAAGTCCTACTCATCTCTCAAGGCCAACCCAAACATTACCTTCCTCTGGAACCTCCTTAAGTTCCACCCAACAGAATTAGTCACTGTCATTTGGGCTCCCTAATTCTTTCTTCATCCCATTGGAGAGCCTATGCCCTCAACTAGTAGACTGAGAAAGATGAGAAGTGGGGAGGCACTGGCCCAAAGCTACATATAAGATTAATGTCTCAACATCTGTAATCAAATTTTATCTTCTTAGAAACTAAACACTCTGCTTCCTCATTTATATATGAAATACCTTTAATAAATTTCTCAGAATATCTAGTATATACAGTATTGCCAAGAAACCACAATTATCTATGGATGGATATTGATAAAGCACATTGTGGAAACCAGCATATCCCTTTCCCCTCATTCTTTATTTGTTTCAGTTTAATGTTACCAAATGATTCCCACTTTGAGTACTCTAATTTTGGGGAGATCCAACAATCCTTTTCAGGGATGAATCCATTTTGGGTGGTAAAATACTTTTAATTTATCAGTCATCTAGGGAGCTTGAGGAAAGATGTGTTTTAGTTTTGTTTATTTTTCTTCCTAACTTAAAAACAAATCTGTTCCAATTTAGAATTAGCTATGTCCATGCTCATCTTTTGGTGAGTGGAAGTTTGAATAATGGCCTTCAAAGATACCTGTGGCTCACATGGCATAGTCTAGAGGCCCCATGTGGCTTGAATATCCTTTGGCACCACCCTAGACTCAGCTTGAATTGGACTTCATGTTTCACACACAATCTTTCCCTGACCGTGGAGCTATTTTTATTTTTGCTTCCTGTGCTCAGATTATCCTACCTCTATTTCTTTGCTTGGCTAAGACCTACTCATCCTTTAAAACTCTACTGCTACTCCACTGCTGATTTTCAAAAAATATTTTGAGTGCCTATTATTTTTCATGGATTCATGACAGATAAGAATGTAAAATTCACCTGGGTTGTTCAGTTAGTTAAGCATCTGACTCTTGATTTCGGCTCAGATCATCATCTCACGGTTTGTGGGATTGAGCCGTGTTGGGCTCTGTGCTGACAGTATGGAGTTTGCTTGGGTTTCTCTCGCTCCTTCTCCCTCTGCTCCTCCCCTGCTTGTTGTCTCTCTCTCTCTCTCTCTCTCTGTCTCACTCTCAAAATAAATAAATATTTTTTAAAAAAGAATGTAAAATTCTAGTAAAGAACACATACAAGCAAGTAAAAATAAATAAGTTATTCTTCAATTATGAGGACTACTCAGAAAGAAAGAAAGTGCAGTGTGATAGAGAGTGTCTGGGAGCAGGGTTTCTTTAGACAAGTTGTACAGGAAGGACTTTTGGAAGAAGTGACATTTGAGTTCAGCCCCAAAAGGGAAGCCTTCAGTGACCTCCTCCTAAACTAGATCCATCTATTTAAGCATATGGAATATCTTATCTAAAGATGTGTGTACCTTTGGTATCTGCCACAATGTGAGCATGTTTATGTATTGCAGTGGTGCACTGGTAAATGTTTAACAAAAAGCCCAGATTTGTATTATTTGCCAGTTTCCGTAACATAAATACTTTCACCATGGCGGATTTCAAGCTGCTAACTTAATTACTGAAGCAAGATTGGGGAGTAACACACAGAATTGGCTCCATGAAAGCTATTAGAAGCCAATTTGTGCTGGTGTCAGCATACCACTGTATCTGTCTTTCTCTCCAGGTTGTTTGCTATTTGAGGCAAGTAATAAATGTTTGTTGAATCAATGAATTCTCTCTTATGCATGCACCTACTCAATCTAACCCATTATTGTTTTTTTTTAAGTTTATTTAGTTATTTTTGAGAGAGAGAGGGCAAGTGAGAAGGGAGAGAAAGAAGGAAGAGAGAATCCCAAGCAGATTCTGCACTGTCAGCTTAGGGCCTGATGTGGGGCTTGATCTCACGGACTGTGAGATCATGATCTGAGCTGAGATCCAGAGTTGGATGCTTAGCCAACTGAGTCACGCAGATACTCCTAACCTATTGTTTTTAGTGTTATTATTATCAAGTGTGGTCGCTACAGGTGATGTAAATAGGAATAAGAATTATGTAACTATTGTATGGGTGTCTTGAAATTCAATGATGAAAATGTTTATCTAGCACCAGCATTTTATACAATATTGCTTCTTATCCCAAACCAAAGGTTTGAATGAATTAGGAAAGAAAAGAAGAAAGACATATATCCAAATTTGCAAACATTATCACTATACCTGGTACCATGTTGGAAAAGAAAAATAAATCTAGATAAGTTATGCATTCTATAAAGACAAAGAAGACCTAGAAGACTATATTTCAGACATGGTGATGAGAAAATAAATTGGTTTTAACCTAGTCATCATTGTTTCCTAATAAGAGGTGGGGACCATGATTTTATTCTTTGGGTATACCTTAAATAAATTTGCTTTGTGAACAGAGGAAAACATGAACTAGTGAATTTTGATGGTTCTTCATTTTGATGTTTATTTCCATAGACTTTTTTCTATTGAAATATAGTTGACATACAGTGTTATATTAGTTTTAGGTGTATGGTATAGTGATTCAACACTTGTGTACATTACAAAATGATCACCAAGATTTCTAGATACCATCTGTCACGACACAAAATTATTGAGATGTTATTGACTATATTCCCTATATTGTACTTTACATTATTTTCATCGACTTTGAAACGTAAAAATGGTGGAAGAAAAGCAAACAGAACCCCAAAATGTCTAGAAAATACTTATATGTTTAAAACCAGAGGGATGTCAAAGTGATTTCCCAGACTAATCTAAACACATCAAAATTTCCTTGGATTATTTGATAAGGTCTAGAACTACCATCTCCCCATATCTCCAATTTATATGGCTTTCATTGTGTGTTTCTTATTAGCTGAAATTTTATACTTAGAGCGCTTAGGAGATTGAAGATGATTTCTATCTCTTTACTACTCCTTCTGTTGAGAGTAACATTCCGGGACTTCTGAGGCTAGATGAGAAGACCCTTGCATTTACCTTGAGTCTTCTGCACCACCTTCTGTGTGAGATCTGAGCTGCCATGTAAAAAGTCCACCAGGGCAACAAAACCTAAAATAAACAAATGGGATTACATCATACTAAAAATCTTTTGCATAATGAAGGAAACCATCAACAAGACCAAAAGGCAACCTACTGAGTAGGAGAAGATATTTGTAAGTCATACATCTGATAAGGGGTTAATACCCAAAATGTATAAAGAACTTACACAACTTAATAAAAAATGATTTAAAAATGGGCAGAGGACTTGAATAGACTTTTTTTCAAAGAAGGCATACAGATGGCCAACAGGTGCATAAAAAGATGTTCAACATCACTACTACATCAGGGAAATGCAAATCAAAACCACAGTGAACTGTCACCTCATACCCGTAAGATTAGTTATTATCAAAAAAACAAGAAATAACAAATGTTGGTGAGGATGTAGAGGAAAAGGAATCCTCATACATTGTCGGTGAGAGTATAAAATGGTGTAGCCACTATGAAAAACAGCACAGAGGTTCCTCCAAAAAATTAAACATAGAACTACCATACAACCTAGCAATTCCACTTCTGTGTTTTTATTTGAAGAAAACAAGCAAACAACAAAACCAATTTGAAGAGATATATGCACTCTAATATTTAATGTAGCATTATTGACAATAGCCAAGATATGGAAGCAACCTAAATGTCCATCAGTAGATGAATGGGTTAGGAAGATGTGGCGTATATACACAGCGGGATATTAATCAGTCATAAAAAAGAATGAACTATTGCTATTTGAAACAACATGAATGGACCTACAAGGTGTTATCCTAAGTGAAATAAGTCAGACCAAGAAAGACAAAACAAACGAAACAAACGGGAACAGATTTATAGATACAGAAAACAAACTGTTCATTACCAGAGAGGCGTAAGGGTGGGGGGTATAGGCAACATAAATGAAGGGAATTAAGAGGTATAGACTTCCAGTTATAAAATAAATAAGTCATAGGGATGTAATATACAGCATAGGAAATATTGTAATAACTGTATGGTGACAGAGTTGGTAACAAGTTTTGTTGTGGGAATCATTTTGTGATGTATAAAAATATCAAATCACTATGATGTACATTTGAAACTAATGAGATATAGTATGTCGATTTTACTTCAATAAAAAAAAAGTTTACAAATGAAAACAAAACAAAACAAAAGCCCATGATTACCCTGAGACTACAATGCTGGAAGAGCCATGACTAAGGACTTTGGTTAACAGCTCCTGTTGAGCCAGCCTTCCTATCATCCCCACCAAAGAAGCAGTCAAGTGAGTAAATCTGTCTATATCTTCTAGACCATCTCATCTGTCAGTTGATTATTACCAAGTGACCTTCATCAATACCACTTGAAACAAGGGAATCACCCAGATAGTTGCTGCTCAGTTTCCTGATCCACAAAATTATGATGTATGAAATCAATGTCCATTACACATGAAGAGAAACTGAAACATATATTTTCCTTCCTTTCTTCCTTCCTTCCTTCCTTCCTTCCTTCCTTCCTTCTTTCCCTCATCCCTCCCTCCCTTCCTTCCTATGGTAGGCTGAATAAATGGCCCCAAAGGTGTTCAAGTCCAAATGCCTGGAACCTTTGATTATGTTACCTAATACAATAAAAGAGATTTTACAGACATAATTAAAGGAAAGATTTTGAGGTGGAGAATTATCCTGGATTATAAAGTGGACCTAATGAAGCCACAGTATTAAGAGGCCACAGGAGGGTCAGAAGATGGAGAGAGGTAAAGTCATAAGTGGAGATCAGAGAGGAGAAGATGGCTTTGAAGATGCGGGAAGGGATCGTGAGCCAAGGACTAGCCAAGTGGCTAGAGTGTCCAAAAGGAATGCAGCCCTGGAGACTCATATTAGACTTCTGACTACCACTTCTATAAAATTAAAAAAAACTGTGTTTCAGCCACTAAGTTTGTGGTAATTTTTTATAGCAGCAAGAAGAAACTAATATACTTCCTTGGTTTTCAAAAATTTTTGCAAAAAGTAGTATATTTAGTATACTTATTTCTAAATATTATTTTTGGTCTTATTTTTTTATATAAAATTTTTTTTAATGTTTATTTTTCAGAAAGAAAGAGACAAAGACAGAATGCAAGTTGGGGGGTGGGCAGAGAGAGAGGGAGACACAGAAACCGAAACAGGCTCCAAGCTCTGAGCTGTCAGCACAGAGCCCATTGAGGGGCTTGAACTCAGACTGCGAGATCATGACCTGAATCGACGTCTGAAGCTTAACCGACTGAGCCACCCAGGCACCCCTATGGTCTTATTTTTAAGACCATAAACTCTGGAACCAAAATGTCTGAGTTTGAATTCTAGTTTTACATGGTGTCTTATCTTGGACTGTTCTATTTAAATTCTCTGTGCTTCTGTAAGTTAGGAATAAATGAAAATCTTCAAGGGTTGTGAGCTAACACATGTTAAGTATTAAAAGTAGTGCCTGCACTATATACATGTTAATTATTATCATTATTTTTATCTTCATAGATGTTACATTTAATAATTAAAAGATAATTTATAATTAGAGACTAACATTTTCTTTTTTTATTAATTAGTAACATCTTAATGAAGATTACAATATAGACCATAGTTTAGTTTCTTTTGAAATTATTTACTCAATTTTTTTCTATTTATTACAATAACATGCACTGGGGAGCCTGGGTGGCTCAGTAGGTTGAGAGTCTGACTCTTGATATTGGCTCAGGTCATGATCCCAGGGTTTTGGGATTGATCCTGCCTTGGGCTCCATGCTGAGTGTAGAGCCTGCTTGGGATTCTTTCTGTCTTTCTCTCTCTCCCTTTGCCCCTCCTTCCTGCTCACACTCTGTCTCTAAAAAAAACCTTTAAAAATAACATGCACTAATTTTAGCAAATTTTGAAAAGCTTTTCAACTTATAAAGAGAAAAGAGAAGGTATTAATGGTCCTATCAGTCTTCTGGAATCCATTACTGGTAATATTTTGACATATTTCTTTCTAGATTATTCTATATTTGAAGAAAAGGCTGAGGTAAGATTGTATATATAGTTTCACATCCTGTTTTTTTTCACCTGTTTGTATCATAAGCATTTTTCAAGCAGCACCAGAATGTAGCAATAACTCTAATGTTGGACATTCAACAGTTTAAAATTCTCCTTATCGTAAGTAATGATAGAATAAATATTTTGTACATAAATCATTTGTGGTAAAATATACATCATATAAATTGACCACAGAAACCCTGTTAAGGTGCATTTCAGTGGCATTAAGTATATTTACACTATTGTACAACCATTGCTGCCATATAGTTCCAGAACTGTGCATAAATCTTAGCCTGGATTTCAGATTGTCTCTGCATAATAGGTTCACAGAGAGTAAACTATTGCATTAAAGGAAAAAGATATTTTAAAGCACATCCAGAAAGGCTGTACTCATTAGCTTTCCAGGGTACAAGAATGTTGATCTTATATCCTCATTTACACTGAGAGTCTCATTCAAAACATCTTTGCTAATTTGACAAGTAAAAAATAAGATGTTGTTTTATTTGCATTTGATTATTATGAGGCTGAACATTTTCTCATGTATTAATTAACTGTTTCATTGTATCTTTTGAAACGCCTGTGTGTTTCATCCATTTAGCTATTAGGGTGTTTGTATTTTTATTGTGTAATGAAATGAGTCAGATTCAGTTCAATTCAACTCCATTCAACACATTTGTATTCGGTTTTTATGCTCCTTTGGTAGGTAACACGGAGGATACAGAAGATTTCTCAACTTTAAAACAAATAAGTCACAGGGAACTTTTGGTTATGGGGGAAAGGAGAGGTTGGAGAAGAAAGAGGTGAAGGGAAAGATAGAGAAGACAAATTTTCACACTCTGTTCTGCAGAACGCTGGTCACTCCACGGGGCTCCCAGGGGCTGCCATGGGCCAGGAGGAAGTGAACTGCAACTCTGGCCGGCTTTCCTGCTTCAACAAGGGGGCCTATTATCTGTTTTATAGCTTAGTTTCTATGTAGGATTTATTGGAGGAAAGGATCTCTGGGCTAATAAATGTTTAAAAACAACAAACCTGGACTAATGGTTTTCAAGTAATTGTGTATAAAGTAACATGGGAAGCTTGTTAAAAATGCAAATTCCGGGCACCTGGGTGGCTCAATTGGTTGAGCACCAGACTTCAGCTCAGGTAGTGGCCTTGGTTAGTGAGTTCGAGCCCCACATTGGGCTCGCTACTGTGAGCCTGTCAGTGCAGAGCCTGCTTCTATCCCCCTCTCTCTGCCCCTTCTGCTTGTACTCTCTCAAAAATAAATAAACATTTTTTGAAAAATCGCAAATTCCTCCTATCCCAGAAGACTCTGTGGGTGAAGCCAGGGTATTTGCATTTTAATCTTCTGGTAGGTCAGCTCCTAGAAACACACTTGGGGAAATATTGCTACATTCTGTTTCCCAAATTGTAGGATTTACCAGATGACTCTAAGTAGTACTCAAGATTTTCTTGAGTGGGATCAAATAAAACTGACATGGCATTACATACTATGGAATGTACTTTCTTTGCCATTCTCTTTCAGACCTTCCGAATGTATCAAGAGGAAGTCTCAGTTTGATGCTGATCCGTCTTTAACATCTAACACATATTAACCTCTATTTTAAGAAAGACAGAATAAACTCAGAGGTCTTGGGCTCAGAGCTTTAGTAGGTGATAGTATCTAGTTAACTTTTAATGACATTGTTTTTATTTTTAAGGCTTATTTGTCTGGTTATCTTGTAATTATGAAAAATTACATTGGAATTTTAATTATGGCATGATAGGAAGATAGTGAGAGATGACACTGGAAGTGTTATGGGCAAAAATAGTGAACGTTGAAACCAAATGAACCAAATCTATGTGTCACTGCTTTGGCTATGAAACTTCGAGCCAGAAAGAACATATATAAATCCAGAACAGGGATTGATGTTGGTTGAGAACAGAAGTGCTGGTGGCTAACAAGTTTGGGGAACATCATTGGTTACTGTGCCCTTGGTGGAGGGATAAAGGGGGAAGTTTGTCCTTCGCAGCTTGTTCTGTGGTTCCCACTGCCCACCGCCTTAACACAGGTGGCACGCTTTGCTGTTTAACCCTGCAGATGCTTCAGGTTAAAAGAGGACAACTTATGTCTATCTTCAGTGGCACGAACGTGATACTTTGCAGGACTAAAGAGTACTAGGACCTGCCAGCTGGCAACCCAGTATTTGGCAGGACATTGAAGATGCTGCCTTGAGCAGTTACAGACAATTTCCCTCCGTCTCTTTTCTCATGCTTTGGAATTAAAAAAAAAAAAAAATCACTGAGTCATCGTGCCCTGTGAGGCATCAGGACTCTAAGAGGGTTTTGCAATGCTTTCCCTTTTAAAGCATGATAGAGACTGGATTATTATTGGCTAAGAAAGTTTCAGTTAAGAAACAAACTCATTCAAATGTTATGGATTTGAAAAGGCTGATCCTAAACCAACAGCCTTGGCATTTTCTGATTGAGTGTTTAGTATTCCCACAGGAGGTGTTATTTACAATGCTAGCAGTTCCCTGCACAGCAATCATTTAATTCACTAGCTCTGGTCTACCCTATTATCTAATTTACTGAGCAGATCTTCGTTTTTAAAATGTCGTATCATTTTATTTAGTAAAAACATTGTAAATGGAGGATATCTGCCGCCATGTCTATAATGAAATTATTTTCCTATTCTTATTTTATGTATGTATAGGTAAGAACTCTAAGGTAAAATAAAATAACTCTTACAATCCTATAACAATTTCATCCCTTATAACCAGGGCTGAAAATAAAGCAACAGAGATATATATTCGTCGCAAACTTGTTCTCAGTGTCTCTTCCTTTTTTAAAAGTTTATTTATTCGTGTTGAGAAAGAAGGGTCAAGCACGAGCAGGGGAGGGGCAGAGAAAGAGGGAGAGAGAGAATCCCATGCAGGCTTCTGTCTGTCAGCGCAGAGACCAACGACAGGATTTGATCTCATGACTGTGAGATCATGACCTGAGCCGAAATCAAGAGTTGGATGCTTAACCGACTAAGCCACCCAGGCGCCCCAGTGTCTCTTCCTTTGTAGATCATTCTCTTGGAAATTGGACACCTCCTGGAGTTCTATATGATTTATTCTGGGATTCTGGGACTACTAGAGACCTTGGGTTAGGCATTATTTTCAAAGAAAATTATTCACTATATGAGTTTTCCTAGGCTCCATTCTCTCTTTCAGTCCTTGGGAATAATGTACCCTGAGCAGGAAGAAGGCACCTTCCTTGCCCCTCCTCCATTTTCCCCTCCAATGTGGGTTGGGTGTTGCACCAACTGATAGGTTGCCAGTGATGATTATCCATCCTTCTTTATTAGCATTTAGTGCCCAAGGGCATGTGAAGGCACACAACGTCAGTCTTCAGACACCTTATCTACAGGATTTGGGGTGGTGGAAGAAAGAGAAAAGACCTTTTGCCTACTCATCGAAAGCAATTATCATGTAACTTTGAGTCTGGCATTGTGGTGGGATGTGCACCCACAGTACTGAATGGTCATTCTACTGGCTGAGTGTTCACACTGTGTGAACTCTCATATGGAAAACCCATATTTATGGCATGGCAGAAATGTAAATGTTTACCCTTTCACCAAATTTGTGGGTGGGATAAAAGGTAGCCCTAAACTTTATTGGCTTCTTTGGTCTTTCATATAAGAGGATTGAATGCTTTCAGGAATAGGGATCCTGTGACATTTCACCATGGTAAGTGGAAGTAAGACAGCATTTGTGGTAGCATCTATGGGTGTGGTACCAGAACTGTTACAAAATCCTTCCAGCTGCCGTTTCAGAGAAATCACTCCTGAGCCTCTCTATGTGGCTCTCCTATTTCACTCTCTCTCCTAACTCTGACTCTGGGTAGATGAACTGAAGCGGACAGATTCATTAAAAGTCCTCCACTGAACTTGTCCGGTGTGATTTCTCTTGCCTCAAGGATGTGGACACAGCTTTGGTCCTCTTCCTATCTCATTCCTCTGCCGCCCCCACCCCTTCCATTAGGACATAGAAGATTATTCATCAGGTGAAGGCACTGCACAGTGATTTTTTTTAACAGGAGAAACCTCCTGTCAGAGATAAATCCTGCTTCAAGTGTAGGTGGTTGTGAGTCCGAAGTGAAATGTCGGTATGGCATTTCAGCACTTTCAGTAGGAGCCCCCAAGGGCCAAATAAATCATACAGCAAGGTTATAAGACACTGAATTTGGCTTGAAATAGAATCTGAGCAAGTGATTCTGTTTTACCACACCAGAGGCCAAGTTCGTTCTAAAGCAGCCACAGTCAAGACGAGGGTAGGCTTCTGGGGGGTCAAGGTTTGAGAGAACTACATTGGAAGTTATTAAGAAAAAGAGCCTATTCCTCGGCTCTTTTTGGGTTCTGATGGCTGTTGCTAGATAGAAGTAAACATGAGCTCTCTTCTCCTGATAGCCCAGAGCACCCCAAAACAACTAGTCTATGAGGAATTCAGGTTATATAAATGGTGGAATGGTGGTCATGTGCCAATCTGGCACACACCAGAACATGTGATATCTTCATGGTCCAGGAATCCCAACCATATGTGGGACTGTGATATGCATAAGGTGATTTCAGTCTTTCTTAGGTAATGCCAGATAGTGTGTAATCTTCACTGTCCCTGGAGAACAGGGCACATCGTGTAAGGGGACGATCTGCTAAGATTGCTATCTTAAGGAAAAGAACCTGTTGCAGAGCACGTGTTGTAGTCCAAAACAATTGACCACGATTAACTGATTGGACTTGGGGTCAGATCCCAGAACCTGGGCACCCTACCACTCTTTCCCTTGCCCTCCAGCTTTGATCAGCCTTTTCCTGTGATTGTGCAGCCAGGAAAAAACAAGTGTGATGATTTACCTCTTGCTTGGCATTTGGGAAATGGCTGCCCTTTAGAACTTGACTCTGTTCTTCTCTTTGGTATTTCACTGATCTCTCCTCTTGAGCCACTCTTTACTCTATTCTTTTGAGGTCCTGATGTCTTAGATTCTCCATGGAGTTAGGAACGCTAGCAATCCAGCAAAGTATGCTACGTATACTCTGACAACTGATAATGTTAGGTTCAAGGAAAATCTTAAGCAACCCTTTAAAGTCCTCATATGAAACTGCATTCTGATCAGTATACCAAATACTATTTTGAAAAGTCATATAAGCACCAGTTTCAAAGCAAAGGGGGTAAAAATGCTTTGCATCATGCTTTTAGAGCATGCCAGAAATTTCATATGAAAAGCACTTTTTACTTGTTTGCCAGACAAGAACTCCAGCTGATTTCAGCTGTTATTTTGTGTATACAAACCAAACAAAACCAAAAGAGAAGGGGGCAGGGGTGGGAGAAAGAAAAAAAAAATATTTTTCCGAAGAATTTTGTTATCAGTAATGCTATGCAGCCTGGCATAACACACTCGACAATATCAAAAGAGATGATATATAAATGTAATAGGGAGCAGTGTAATTCTGTTTCATGATTTGGCCAGAAAAAACAAATTACATTCAGTGACCTGAGGCAACCTGACTTCATTAGACCCCTGGTCCTTATACACATTACAATTTTGCCCCAGTAAAGATATTATAAAAGAAAGGTTACGGGGGCTTTCAGAGAGGACACCCTATCCTTTACAATTACATCTGATTTATGAACTGCTTAAACTATTTCCCAAAGTCTGTCTTCACAGCCTCTAGCTTGTCTGATAAACATTGCACAAAAAGTCCTGCCGGTTTGCAAGATCTGAGTATTTTGTGTCTGAAGTCCCCTTTTGGACCCTGGGAGGAAGGAACACTGAAGTCTCCAAAGAGCTGCGGGTGACAAATGTCTACTGCATTTCCTGATGGCAGGAAACAAAAGGGGGACTTGAAAGACAAAACACACACGCTGTGGAAGCCTTGCTCCTTCAGCTCCTTTGGAGCCAAATGCTGACCTATCTGATTTTTAGACCCCCACCCCCTTAGATCAGCCATTCTCCTGCTCACATTGTGGACTGCTCTCTAGAAATGTACCCTTTTTGGTTTAAAACTAGATGAAATTAGGGGTGCCTGGGTGGCTCAGTCTGTTGAGCTTCTGACTCTTGATTTGGGCTCAGGTCATGATCTCACCGTTTGTGGAATGGAGCCCCGCATGGGCTGTCAGCAGAAAGCCTGCTTAGGATGCTCTCTCTCTATCTCCTCCTGCCCTTACCCCACTCACACCCTTTCTCAAAATAAATAGATACACTTACAAAAATGTAAAAGTAGATGAAATTATATAATTCCCAGGCCCACCATTTTCTCACAGCCGGCGAGGGAGTAGCTGGGAGGATCTGGATTAGCCTTCACCTCCCAACCCCCACAGCCTTCTTCTCAAAAGTAAATCTAGAAATATATAGAGAGCATAACTACACAGTCATCTGGCAATGGGTGAGCATGATTACCTTTCAAAATAATAATGACGCCAAACTTCATAGAAAGAAGAAACAGCTCTCTTTGTTCCAAAGACCCCAGGATGTAGATAAGTATCTCTCAAGGCATAAATACAAAGACTTTTTTTAGAACTGGTCCATCTGCTTGTCTAGACTTATAGGAAGTCATCATAAAACTGTTATTTTCAATGGGCCCAATTCTCTTCCAATACAACCCTATCTGCCCCAGAACTGAAATGAATCCCAGTTTCAAAATGGGTCTGGCAACCTTAGGCATGTTCTTTTCCCATTAGTCTGCTATAGATCTTGATAAACATCATATTAACAAGGGATTTAAAGGTTTTTTGTTTGTGTGTTTTGTTTTTAACGAGGGAAGGGGCTTCTGAGTCAGCCAAGAAGACGATTTCTCAGGTTCTGATGAGAAAGGACTTTGGGTGTGAGACAGTTTGACAGTCTGCTTGGAAAAGCATGCTTACTCCCCTTGGACCTAACACCTTGGCCTCAGAGGGCATTTTGTGGGGCCCTTCTGCCCCCTATGCAAGGCATCAGGCAGTGTCATTTGTGGTTTTAGGCTATTGGTTCAAAAGAGACATAGCTTATTATTCCACAGAGAGTATGAGAGCATGTGGGAATTTGAGGGTATTTATGAGTAACTTGCCGGGTAGACACATGAGATCAGCCTCTTCCCGGTTCTCTCCACCACTGAGGGGCTGGGGGTGGGTGGGCAGAGGTGAGGTGGTGCGGTATGGCAGCTGGGACACAAAGTGGGAACAGTTAGCTTGGCCGTATTTAAACTCTTCTTGCCATCTACTTGTGAGATGATTCCAGTGTTTGGTATCCAAGGGAGCTGAGTCTGGGCCAAACTGGCCTTCCTGTTTATAAGAGGAACATACTTTGGAGCCTTATTTGAGAAAGGCTCAAAAGTTTCCTTGGGCATCAAGTAAATGTTAAACAAACAACATATTGATGAACTTTAAAATGATATAAATCAGAACGATATGGATTTAATTTTGCTAGAGTGATCCATGAACTTTAAATATCAAGGGGCAAAATCTTGGACATTTTGGCATTTGTTTTGCTATATCTTCTTATTCAGAAGAGGACAGGTTTTTGTAGGTTTCCCTGAATTAGCAATGAGAATGTTGAGTTTTAATATTTTCTGAGAAAACTAGGAGATAAATTACTTCTTTCGACTGTCCAAGGTAGTGCACCTCATGCAAAATGAAGCAGGCCTAAAGGTGGGGACTTTGCATTTGGCTCTGGTCTGTTAGTGATTTAGAGTGGTGATATTGAACTTCTTTGGGCCTCAGGCTTTCTTTCTGGAAGGAGGAACTGATGGGGCTTGACACTTTAGTGTCCTCACCGAGGTCTTATCAAAGTGATGACACTGTTGGCATGATGGAGGCTTTAACAAGAGGGGTGTGATTTTCCTACCCTTTGGATGTCATGTACAAAGTGCGAACAGGCAGGGCAGTGGAGTATATGTATGTGTGTGTGCATATGCACGCATATGTGTGTGCACACATGTGCTGAAGGTGGTGGACAGGAGACTTATTGCGAGCTTTGTTTCTTTCTCTTCAGTAGAATCCTCCTGATGCCAGACCTTGGAGTAAAAGCCAGGCCCAGGCATTTATCCAGCCACAGGTGGATGTTCTTTTCAGCTACCGCAGGAGACGTTCGACCAGGAGAGCCATTCTCTCGGATGCATGGGATCTTTAGCCTGTGATGATGAGTCCCCATTAGGAGGTGAGAGTAACGATAATGCTAACGGGATCTGGTGAGAGATGGCTCGGGACAGGGGATGACAAACTACATGACAGCCTAACACGACAGCCGATCAACCCGCACTGGCTGCTGGAGAACACAGAGAAGCTCTACAGAGAAGTGTCATAATCAGTTTTTGACACCTGTCAGAAGTGTGAGAGGGCGCACGGTGGCCTTGCGGCGTGCTGTTGTCATTGCCGACACACCAATGGAACATAACAGAGATGACAGAATCAGATGGATCCGGTATCAAATCAGACCCACATGGGAAAGTTATGTAACTTTGAGCAAGTGAGTTAAGTATCTGAGTCCGGTATCTTTCTCTAGAAATGATGACACCTTCCTTGTGGAGTTTCATTAAGGCACAAGTGAGGTAATGCATGTTTTCTCTTATTCTTTTTTTTTTTTTTATTTAGAGAGAGTGAGTGCAAGCCAGGGAGAGGGGCAGAGAGGGAGAGAGAGACAGAGAGAGAGAGAATCTTAAGTAGGCTCCGTGTGCCGAGCAGAGGCCAAAGCGGGACTCAATCCCACGACCCTCGGATCATGAGCTGAGCTGAAATCAAGAGTTGGACGCTCAACTGACTGAGCCACTCAGGTGCCCCGTATTTTCTTTTATGCTTATAATCGTGGCTGGTGAAAGGTAACTAGTGTCCAGTGAGAAAGCTGTACATTAGAGACGTGTGGTTTGCACTTGCATCCTTCATTTGCCATCAATCTGAAGAGACTCTATTAGGAGACTCCAGGTGTGGAAGAGTTTGACTCAGGCTCAGCATAGCCAGATGAAGAGTATCATTCCCTAGATCAGGGTCAAGGTCCTGTCAATAAGAG
Source organism: Panthera uncia (assembly GCF_023721935.1). Taxonomy (NCBI): domain Eukaryota; kingdom Metazoa; phylum Chordata; class Mammalia; order Carnivora; family Felidae; genus Panthera; species Panthera uncia. The sequence continues at coordinate 21,414,432 of NW_026057584.1, forward strand.
GCATAGAGGTTTCTGAGATGGCACTAATGGCATGGGCTTCAGTAGGAAGTGATGTGTCATCGAGGTGAGCTGTGGATGCTCTTAGGAATGTGGGAGAAATCCAGCCCCATCCTAGGGTGTTGCCCATTATCTCCTCTCCCATCTGCAGAACCAGAGCTCACTCTTCTTTTGAGACTGCATCCCGTTCCTCTCTGTGATGGGGCAGACATGAAAGTCACTGCCTTTCAGCCTGAGCCCCCGGGATTTGCAATATATGGGAAAAGAACCAGCCATTGAGCCTCTGGGGAAACAGAATCAGGAATAGTAAATGCAATAGGGCTCTAAAGGTGAAGCGGACGTGGCGTGAGGGAGGGTAGAGGTAGGGTACTGCAGGAGAACCAGGTGGTCACTCTCAGAGGGCTCACATGTAACATGGAGTGCCCAAGTCGTATCTCCCTATCTCTTTGTTTTTTTTTTTAAATGTTTTTAAATGTCTTTATTTTTGAGAGAGGGAGAAACAGAGCCCTATTGGTGGGGGTGGGGGGGGGTGGAGCAGAGAGAGAGGGAGACACAGAATCCGAAGCATGCTCCAGGCTCAGAGCTGTCAGCACAGAGCCTGACGGGGGGCTCGAACCCACGAACCATGAGATCATGATCTGAGCTGAAGTTGGATGCTCAACCAACTGAGCCACCCAGGCGCCCGTCTCCCTATCTGTTGATGGCTTTGGGACAATATCCTTAATGTTTGAAACTTCAGGTTTCAGATGAGCCAATCTTCTAAGTTTTTCCCCTCAATTCCTGTCCTAAGTGTCCCATCTCTTTCACTGCTGTTTTTGAAATGCCCTTCAGTTGCACAACTTGTTGCTCACTGCTGCAATCTGAACACACACAGTGCAAACCTTTGCAGTGCCTTACTTTCCAGTGTTTGTGGTTGACAAATATCTTTTCAACGAACATTTCCCCACTATGGTTTAGCATAAATCTGAAGTAGGAAGGGGATTCTCCTCCTCTTGGCCCTTCCTTCCTTCTTTCCTCATCTCTCCCCTCCTCCATGCCTTTCTTCTTTCACCTCTGAGATGGCTGGTTTGATTATCATGGCAATGTGGCATTAAAATTATTTTTTTTCTCTGTAAATGCATTTTGAGCAAATCCTATGATAGCAATTGAGAGATCACATTCAGAAAAGCTTCCTAAAATCTCAAACCCTTCAGTTCATAAATCTTGCAAGCACTGTAATTTATAGATGGGATAAGAACATTCCAACCTCTATTTGGATTCTGCTTTTCCAACTCTCAGGGGTAATGAGATGATGAACGAGTTAATATTTGTTCAAGGATTTGAAGAACAGCAATGTCTTAAATGCTTATGTGCTATGACCTCAAATTTCATTCCTACAGAATTCCCTTTAAGTGAGAAAAAGAAAGGAGAGAGTGGCAGAAACCATATAAAGTATTTCTATCTACTTCTCCCCAGACGTGCAGAACTCCATGGAGGAAGACAGGAAGTGCCCAGGGATGACAATGCTTGCTCAAGAGAGAGTCTTGTTGGACTTAAACAAAGGACAGAATCTATACATATGCCCTCAGTGGCCACTGCCTTTTTCTGGGTGAGTCCACTTTGCCATGATACCCAGAGTCTCTTTAGTGTCCGGCAGTGTGATCCTTTACCAGCACTTTTCCATCACAAGTTGATACTATAGTGTCAAAAATTCTCTGTCTTCTGTCCCTCAGAGCCCAGACAGATGACTAAATAGCTTCTCTGCTAAAGTAATTTGATCCAGGGCGTTAATCACGGTAACTATCTCAGGAAAGCTTTTTCAACAGTTATTATGGTAAGGAAAACAGATGCAAAACCCAGAACAATAAAAACAGTAACAATAGTATCATTCATCAAGTCCTGACCGTGGGTGGAGGTCTGTACAAAATCCAGACATTAATTAAGCCTCACAGTGAGGCTTATTGTCATTTTACATATAGGGTTGATAGGCTGAGAGAGGTTCAGTAACTTGATTGCAGTCACACAGCTAGGAAACACCTGGGCTCGGATACACACTATAAATCTCAGGTTTTTTAGATTTGTAAGTGGTCCTCTCATCCCCAAAACCTTGTATGTGCCTTGCAAATAGAAGGGGATAAATCAATGTTTATTAACTAAATAGAGTGGACTTATTTGCTATGTGATTTAGGGAAGTCTCAATTTTCCAAAGCAAACATTTTACATTTAACAAATAAAAGAGTGAATATTATCTGTGTTTTAAATCCCATGGCTGAATCAAAGGGAAGGTAATTTGGGTGCTGAGGAATTTTTCACTCATTCAACTGAGAGTTATTGAATGATCTCTCCCCCTCCCTCCACCCCATGGCCTTTGAAGTCATATCACATAAACAAGCACCCGACTACATTGACAAATGACTTAGAAAATGTTAGCAGCACCAACTGAATGATCAAACATTTACTAAGCACACAGACAGCAGGCTGAGGCAGAAACATGGATTCCGTCTTCAAGGAATGCGAAAGCTGATAGAAAAAAGAAGGACCTCAGTGAACTTCCTGTGTCTGGTTTCATTTTCAAGCACGCCCTTGGCCACTACGTGGGGAAACTCTGGAAGTGAATTCTAGGGGGATTTAGGACTCCTTCGTGATAATTTCAGGAGATGGGAGTTTCTGCTTCGCTGGGTGAATTCCCCATCGCCCCTATGTCAAGAAGTGATGCAATCCCAAAGGAATGTGGCACTGTATTGCATCCAGCAGGAAACCCACGGGGACCATTCCTTTTCCTCCTAGAGTGAGAAAATGAAATGGAAAGCTGAAATGGTCACACTGTGAGGCCCAAAGCTGTGCTTTTACCAGCAAAGGCTGATCATGAGATGGACTCTGTGTGGTCCCGCGATGGGGGGACGCCTCCTGAAGGTCCCATGAGCCACCAGCACCAGCACCATGGAGTCTCCTCAGAGCTGTTCCTCACCTCCTCCTGGGCCTCCTTAACCAAGAACATTTGAGAAGGGCCTGAGACCTATTGTCTGCACGGGTGTAGGGAATGCAAAGATAAAAAGATAAGGCTTGTCAAGTGTAGGGGTTGTCCACCCATCGTGACTTCCAGGAAGGCTTCCTGGAGGATGAAACCCAGAACTCCTGTTGGTTCATGATTCTTTCTGTGTGGCAGGTGGATCCATTTAGAAATTCGCGGTGGGCCTGGGCCCGAGCTCAACTTTGCAGCAGCCCTGTGGGTGGGTCAGGGACTGGGTGCTGTCCATTTCTTTGCATCCCTTCAGACCAGATACAAAGCAAACTAAAAGGAAGATCTGTGCAGCTCTTTTACTGAAGGTGAATAGATACCATGGAGAATGGTATGGGCTGGGATGGAGATGAATGGAGATGAAAGGAGACCAGGACTAGGAATTCTGAATTCATCTGATGAACTCATCCCTTCAGACCACCCACATAAGGAGGGCTGAGCAGGGATTGGAACACATCCTGTTTCTGACTCTTCCCTCTTTCCAGCCTTCCTCTGTGCTTCTGTCTCCTTTCTCCCTATTCTCCACCCAGAAAATTCTTTCTTTTGCTTTATAAAACTCCAGAATTCAGATTTGGGTCAGAAACTGGTCGGCTCTGCCTCACTTTTGCTGACTCCAAAGGGCTGGGGGATCAGCTGAGTTCTCTTGGTGGGGTAAGAGAGGGAGACTGTTCAATTTTTCCAGCACTAAGATGGAAAATTAGTATTCACCTAATTTCCTGATGAATTGTGTAAGAGCAAGCACACCTCACCACAGTATTTGTTTTTTTCTGAGGAGAGTACAGGTTTGTTGGAAGTTAGAAAAGCTTTTCCTGCCTCTCGAGATGACTTCCACCTTATTCCTTCTGAAATAATATTCTGGTATTTTTTTCCCTAATTCTTGTCTGGCTGCCTCCTGCTTGCATTACAAGGATGAGCACAGTATCTGAGAATGGCCTCGGTGGCTGCTGGAACCATATGATGCAGAAGAGGGCGTCAACTTCGTACAGACACCTCATGATCCCCAAACCTTGCCCCATACCAAGTTTCTGTGTGGAGAAGCCTCCAGCCATCTGGCCGCTGTTCCATGGAATGTGTTAAGTGCTACGTGAGCTATACAGAGGTGTGGGTAGGTGGAGAGAAGAGAGATTCTGATGGGGCGATTAGAAAAGATTCCTTCACTTTTGAGGACAAAATCAGCTGTGGACTTTATTGAAGAAGTAGAATTTTACCAGAAGGAGACGAGGTGGTGAGTAGCTGTCAGGAGTGAAAGTACTTGAGAACCAGGAAGGAAAACACCTAGAAACACTGAGAGTGGCAGTAGCTACCGCTTCTCCTCACTAAGAACTCAACTGTGTTCTAGGGGCTGTTGGGAGCAATTTGTATGCTTAAAGCAATTAAACTTTCATAACAATGGCAATGCTGTAAATGCAGTTAGGGAAGACACCAACTGGATTGAAGGAGGAAGAGCAGAGAGAAGGACATAACAGTGGGTGGAGTTGTAGCCCAGAAAACTTGTCCCGTTGAGTAACTGGTACTTTGTTTTTCATGTAAGAAGCTATAGACCTTCTGTATTTTGCTTTTTAACAAGGTAGTGGCTTGGTTGCTATTGTGCTTGAGGATGGTAGTTCTGGTTGCCACGCGAAGGAGGGATTGGAAGGGAGAGAAACTAGCACAGAAGACCAAGTGGAAAGGCTGGAACAGAAAAAGAAAAGAGAGGAAGGGTCTGAGAAATATAATCCATTCTGTCACTCATATATTTATTCAACAGCACTTGTTGGGAGCCTATACTGTAGGCTAGGTGTTGAGACACAGTGCAAGGTGCTTAAAGGTCAGATTATGAGGACCAGATTGGGGAGTAGGAGTTACAACATGGACTTGAAGACAATCTTATTTTGGCTTCCCAGATATCACAAGGAGGTGACATCATTAGCTGAGAGTGGAAACATTAGACAAAGAAGGAATATGAAAAATATGACTTACGTGTTTTCATTCCACTATATATTTTTCTGTACACTCCTAAAATGCTATTTTTTCATCATGTTCCTCCCCTGGTCAAAAAAAAAAAAAAAAAAAAAAAAAGGATTCTATCATTTGCTTTCAAGTTGGCCTTCTAGGCCCCATGCTGTAGCTCCAACCTACTTTTCCAGTGACACCTACCTCTTTGTACTACATCACAAGCACCCTTCATTCCAGCCAGGGCTGTTTATTTAGACTCCTTCTGACATAAACTTCAGGCTTTTGTGAATAGTGACTCTTCTCTACACTTAAAAATTATGTATCCCAAAATCTTGAATTGGAGTCCCACATCCTCCTTTAATATCTTGGGACCAAAAACCTAAAGCCTCCTCTAACAATTCTAAGCCCCAGAAATGTCGCCTCCTATAGGTGCCTTATTTCTTGTAAGCGTTCTGTGGAAAGATGACGCCTGCTTAGTACACCTTTGGTCCCAAGCATCCCCAGCATAATAACCTCCACGTTACACACGTCCTTAAGTGTGCAGTGGTTTACTAAGTGAGGTAAATTTGTAATATTCCTGAAAGACATCGTGTTACATTTGAGATCGCCAGAGTGATGTTTCTTTTTCTTTGGAGCTTGGTTTTTCAGATTCCTCTGAGTGCACTAATCCTTTATGGATGCACGGAGCCTGACTTTGAAAATCACCTTCAGAAACAGCAGTGTGTTTATCAGCAATCATCCAACACAAGCCCCTTAGATAAGAACACTGCTTACTTCCTGCTTCAGTGTTCAAAGATATATTTCAGCGGTTGCTGGTATCATCTTTTAAAAGAAAGAGAATTAAGTATTCTTCCCCAAACACACTGGACAAACTTGAAAATAAATGAATTTTGTGTTTCCTATCCTGCAGCCCAATATTCTAAATGTGATATCTGCTAATAAAAATATTATGTTCACAAAGAGAAATAATGTCTTAGATGACCTCCAACAATGGGTAATGGTGCTAATATGACTCGTTGATATCAAGAGATTTGAGAAAACATGTCTTTGTGAACATGAGTTTCAAAATTAATTGCAAATGAACAGAAAATCCAAAGCAATTTGAACTTTCAATTTTAAATGTTGTAATTGGGTGCCTAATGCCAAAAAGAAAATTGGTTTACTGGCTTTTAGAGAAATCACAGAGTCTGTTACATATTTAAGTTTTTTTAAGCTTCAATAAGACTGTTTTTGTGAATGTATTGATTTGTATGTATTTGTCAAAATTAAATAGAGTTGAATAAACCTGAAATACCTAGGGAACAAATATTCAAGATATACATTTATTTTATATTTATAAGTAAGGTGTCTTTTGTTATAAGTGGTGTGTGTGTGTGTGTGTGTGTGTGAATTAGTATGTATTTATTGAGTATCTGATTTGTACTTATTATATACGAGTCTGTTTGCAGTGGGGATGCATAAATGGATTATAGATTTATAACCTACATGTCAGAATTACCTTTCCCCTTTAGACATAGACAAGATAGAATTGAACCTCATTTTGCTACCTGTGGAAAGTCAATGCCTTTGTGGATGTTAAACAAAAAACTGAGGATGGAGTTTACATCTAAGTTGGAGTGGGAAGAAGATGTTATTGGAGAAGATACGCAGGGAACTTTAAATATATCGATAATGTTTCTTAGGCTGGTTGGTGTGTACATGGATATTCATTTTATTCATCTCTATACTTGTGTTGCATGATGTCAATGCTTCATACAAAACTTTCAAAAGGTCCAATTCCTTTTTCAGAATGTTTGCGAATTCTTAGATGTCTTATGTTTTCATGCTCACCGATTCCAATATCCTGCTTTTCCTGCATGTGTTCTATTTAGGAAATCATTCCAACATGCTGGTGGGTTGTCCTTCTTCCATAATAACTCAATGCAGACATGAAGCTGGTCTCTTTCCTGGATTTACACACACACTGAACCCACAAATGCAGTAGTCTGAACTAAAGTTTACAGAGATAGAGTCATTTACCTCTCAAGAATGCTAACAACTTAAAAGGCAATGCTGCTCCTCTTAAAGAACTTCTGGCATTGTATCACCAGAACTTTTGTCACTAGCACGACCAGACTATGCAGCATCCCAGCCTTTCCCACTGTGTTGTGTCTTTTTTCTTTTTTACTCTGCCTCATTCTTCTCTCTCAAGCTGCCTTCAGGAACCCCAAGTTCTTCTTGCTCTATTATGAAGAGCAATTTTGGTCTTTCCAGTCTTGATTCCTAACATCACATCATAGGCATTGCATAAATATTTGTTGAATGGTGAGTAAAACTTGGTTTCTTGTCCACCTGCACACATCCAAACCCTCCAACATATTCAAAATTTCATTCCACAAACAACAAAGGCCCACAAGGAGCACCAACATTTCTCTTTATAGGTGCAAATGCCCTCAGAAAGAATTGTGGTTTAAAGTAGTAACTTTTCATTTGGTCCATTATAGTAGTAAATTATATACTCATCAAGGGGTTTCAAATCTACTTAGGTTGGCAGGATATATATATATATATATATATATATATGTGTGTATATATACACACACAATCTTCAAGTTTAAGGCAGATAGGAGTAGAGGTAAAGATCACAGGAATTTGGGTGAGAGAATCCCTGTTGATGTTTGGGGGGGAGGGGCTGGAAAAGGATGATTTAGGAGGTAAAATTGCATTGATACCTGAAATAGAGTCAGACTTAAATTACTGGAGAGAAGAGGGCATTCAAGGCTGGGAGAAACATGTGATTGTAAAGGAAAGGAATAAGAGTTTATCTTCAGGTTAGCTCCATTAACAAACCCATAAGAAACTGGTAAAGAATGAGGGATCAACGGTGTGTGTGTGTGTGTGTGTGTGTGTGTGGGTTGGGTGTACCTCATCATGTTTTACAGAGGAGCATGATTATAAGTGAAATTGCAAGGTCTTACGCTCCCAATTGTGTTTTCCTGAAATTCACAAGTGGAAGCCATCATCCCAATACCTCAGAATGTGTTATCTTATGAAGATAGACCCTTTAAAGAAGTGATTAAGTTAAATGAAGCCTTTAGGGTGGGCCCTAAATCAATCTGATTGGTGTCCTTACGCGAAGAAGTTAGGATTTACAGAATGACACCAAGGATGCACACAACAAGCAATACACAGAGGGAGGGACCTATGGTCATAGGACCCTGTGAAGACATAGCAAGAGGGTGGTCATCTGGAAGCCAAGGAGAGAAGTATCAGAGGAACCCAACATGCCAGCACATAGGTCTTGGACTTCCAGCCTCCAGAGCCATGAGAAAATTAATCTCTGTTGTTTAAACTCCTCGGTCTGTGGCATTTGTTAGGTGGTCCTAGCAAACTAATGCCTAAGGTCTTAGAACAGGAGAAAAGGATGGAATTACAAATAAACAGTAGTTTTGGTGAAACTAGAAGTCTCGTCATTCTCAGGGAGAGTATAGTTTTGAAGTTAAAAAAGAAAAGATGAGGAAGTTAATACCAGATAATTTAAATCTACTTAATCAGATTATTTGGTGGGGTGGGGAACAGCAAGATTGAAAACTGGAGTATGTGAAAAATTCATCAGGAAAAAAAACAACAACAGACTTTAAAAAATTAAAAAATAAAAAAGTAAATTATTTAGTATGTTTTGCACATAACAATTTTATAATTTTCTCCAATAATGCTTGAACAAGATACTGTAGGACTGAAGTTAAGGAAATTGTCATGCATGGGTGGTCAGAGGGTAAAAGGGATTCTTGAACAGAAGACATTGCATTGGAAAGATGGACTCTGTCTTCCATTTAGCAGGAGGCAATTTAAGCCAAAAGGAGGTCAACAGTGTGTGAGAGAGAATCAGAATTGAGGTATTGAAGGTCATGAGGAGATCAAAGAGGAATTTTGGCCAACAAGAAAAGAGAGAGGTGGGCAATAGAGGGGATATTTTGGACTTAAAATCTTGCTGGGATTTTTGAGTATTATCTTAGTATTACTTCTGTTTGTTTTACACGAGGCGGTGATTTGCAAAGGCATAAACTCAACCCAACCTGTTGGTAGGCATTCCATAATTAAATCATTAATAATCAAAATGGCAGGTAATCTGACACAGTAGCTTTTCTCCTGGTATGTCTTGATTAAATCCAGAATTTGGTATCTCACTGCTTAATTTTAAAAACTGTGCTCCAATGGTAATGATTAAGTGCATGAATTAAAAAGTTTTAAATTTTTTTTTAAAGAAGAAGAGTTACAAGGCAATGCTCACTAAGATGAAAAAATCTGAAGTATTATCCAGTATATTTAAGTTTTAAGTGATCCAAAGAAAATATCACTGACAAAATTCATTCTTTTATTCCAAAAGTACTGATGGCATGCCCCTTGTAAGACACTATACTAGGTCCTGTGCAATTTATGACAGTATGTGAGTGCTGCCTTCAAAGCTCTCACATGCAGAAAGATGAGAAGCAGATACCTCTGAGATAGATGCCCCCCCCCCCCCCCCAGTTTTTTCCCTTCTTTTGCAATATCAGGAGAAGGGATGTTCTAACAAGCGCCTGGCTCCCACTTGCAGAAGGGAGAAGCCTGCAAATGCTGAAATATTAACTCTCCAGCCCTTTACAGAAAATCTGGCTCTACATGACTCTCTCCTTCCAGGTTCTAGGTCTGTTCCGTCCCCTCCTCCCCGCTCCCAAGTGTGTGGGGGAAGCAGGAGGGATAAGGAAAACCCTAGGGTATGAACTACATTCTGTGACTTCCCCACATTCTGCCCACACCATTTAAAATGGATGTTTTCTCGAACTCTTCTCAGATTATCCTAATTTGAGTATACCATCTGTTTGCTACTGAGACCCTTACTGATAACCCTTACAGACAGGACGTTGAAAGACAGAAATTGTGTCCTGAGTATTCCTGCTTGTCCAGAAAATTGGCAGCTGGAAGCATCACTGGATGTCAGTTCTTTATTTTTTTTCCTAATAGTAGAAGTCATAGACCTTTTCTGTACTCCTTTAAAGTCACCCTCTTCCAGAAAGGCCAAGTGAAAGGAAAACACTCCTATTTTCACTGAGTGGTCATTTTTGCAAGCAAGCGACTCCTGGGATTACAGAATCATCTTACAACCACCAAGTGAGCTCTTTCAGAAGATGGGCAGAGTGAGAGAGAGAGGAAGCACTTGGGTCCCTGACAAGGGCAGTTAGTCACTGATTCATCCTGGCATTACCCTCTCTTTGGCCTTCTTGTTGTAGCAAAACATCAATTGCCAACTCTTTAACCATTTCTGGTGCAGTCTTCTGTTACCTCCAGTAGAAAGTACCCTAACTGATATAGCTTCCAATTTATTGATTCACCCCTTTCTCTCCTTCTGGGCTGCACAGAATTTTATATACAGTATTGTAACATAGTTGAATGGTGGGTTGAGAGGTCTCTTTCCCTTCTTCACCAGGATTATTTTTGTTTTATGTCATGCAGGAAGCACACACTTCCTTACACTCTCACCTTCAGAATTCAGTTTATGGAATTTGAGAACAAATTCCATTTGAGGGTGTCTTTTCTGGGCTTTTCAAAGCGAGTCATTGAGAGTCATCTTTGTCCCAGCAGATCTTCTTAGCCAGAGAAGTGTGTGTGTGTGTGTGTGTGTGTGTGTGTGTGAATTATGTTTTATTTGTTTAAACTTCTGAGTAAGATTTTATTTGCACAAAGGATGTTCTTTGCCAAAACCAAAACAAAACAAAACATGAAAACAACAAACAAAATGAGACATTGGAAACCACTTTTGGAGGATCTCATGACTTTCATCCCCTTTCCATTGCCATCTGTGGTTAAATCTTGCTTTTTCCTGTGAATCAACTATTTCTTAACCGCTTAAAAGTTATGTGATTTATTTCTTTTCTCCAGTCACTCATTCAGTTCAACCAACAGTTCCTGAATACTTATTATTTGTATAGTATTACACTTGGTACTAGAAATACAAGGATGATAGTCTAGCTGGGGAGACAGACACGTAGAAAGCCAGTACGATATAATAAGCATTATATAGCACCAACAACCACAACAATAACAGCACCTTACAATGAATGAGTACTTACTATATACTAGGCCCTACCAGGCCCTTTATATGTATTACCTCATTCAGTTTTCACAACAACCTTGGGAAGTAGATGCCTTTTTATTTCCAAATTATAGCTAAAGGAATTGACAAGTGTTTGAGAAGTATATTCCCTTTCCTAAATACAAGAATTCATAGAGCTTCATATATGTTGGAGCCATACACTAAATCATTCATTTAGTGCTTCAGAAGTTATAATCGGTATAATTTCCAACAATATGATAATTTTGATATTTTGAAAATGTTTCTTTTTTTTAAACTTTATTTTGAGAGAGCGGGAGAGAGAGAGAGAGAGGGAGAAAGAGTGCAAGAGCAGGGGAGGGGCAGAGAGAAGGAGAGACAGAATTCCAAGCAGGCTCTGATGTGGAACTTGAACTCACAAACTGTGAGATCATGACCTGAGCCAAGATCAAGAGTCTGATGCTTAACCAACTGAGCCACCGAGGTGCCCCTAGTTTTATCTTTTTGAGAATGTAATTTAAATGGAATTGTTCTTATTGCCTTCCCTTTATCTTCTTTGGTGATATAAGTGTCTAAGTCTTTTGCTTATTTTTTAATTGGGTGGTTTATTTTCCTATGATTGATTTTTGAGTGCTCTTTGTATATTTTGGATACAAACTTTTTGTCAGATATGTGATTTACAAATATTTTCTCCCAGTCTTTAGCTTGTCTTTTTATTCTCTTACTAGTGTCTTTCACAGAGCAAATGTTCATTCTGATGAAACCCAACTCATCATTTTTTAATGGATTGTGTATTTTTGATTTCATGTCTAAGAAATTTGCCTACTCCCATTTCTTGAAGACTTACTTCCGTGTTTCCTTCTAAAAGTTTTAGTTGTGTGTTTTATGTTTAGATTTATGATGTATTAAGAGTTAATTTTTTATAAGGGATGAAGTTTTAAGCCAGAGCCTGTTTTTATATAAGAATGTCCCAACTGTTCCAACACTATTTATTGAGAAGACTATCATATTTCCACTGAACTGCATTTACACTGTTGTGAAAAATCAGTAGACCTTTTTAAATAGGTCTATTTCTGGACTCTGTATTCTGTTTTACTGATATATGTTTCTGTGCCTTTGCTAATACCACACTCTCACGATTCCTGCAGATTTATAGTTAAGTCAAACTCAGTACAATTCTTCCAAGTTCTTACTGTTCTTTTTTCCAAATTGTTTTGATTAATCTTCATCCCTTTGCTTTTCCATATATCTTTCAATTTTTCTTAATGTTTATTTATTTTTGAGAGACAGAGACAGAGACACAAAGTGTGAGTGGGGGAGAGGCAGAAAGAGAAGGAGACACAGAATCCAAAGGAGGCTCCAGGCTCTGAGCTGTCATCACAGAGCCTGACATAGGGCTCAAACTTACGAATGGAGAGATCATGACCTGAGCCAAAGTTGGACACTTAACTGACTGAGCCACCCAGGAACCCCTCCATATACATTTTAGAATCAGCTTGTCTATATCTATAAAAGATCCTACTGGTAGTTTGTTTGGGATTGCATTGATTCTGTAGATCAATTTTTTTTATATTTACTATAATGAATTTCCAAATCGATGAACATAGTATGCATCTGCATTTCCTTAAGTGGTCTTTGGTTTCTTTCATTAGTGTTTGGCAGTGTTTTTGAGAATACCTTACTGAGTTTAATTTGTATTGTTGAGCACTGTCCTTCAAAGAGAACCCAAGAGTTCAACAAATGCCCTCAGGCTTGGTTTATTTGTTCTTGTCCAACTTCCATGATGGCCATTGTTGAGACCCTATCATATCTTACAACTTACCTAGCCATAAAATAATTTTTAAAAAAAGGTTGGGGTGGTGAGACAAATTTACCTCTTTTAATTTTACCAGGTAAAACTCAATCTCAAGGCTACCTGTAGTCAAGTCTCATATTAACATAACAAAATCATATTTTCAAGGAAGCAAAAAGAACTAAAAATAATTTCAGTAGAATTTGCATCTTTTTAAGACCCCTTTTTAAGACCCCTAAGAATTCAGTTCACATCACACAATGACTTCTTTAAAAAATCTTTCTTTTTATTTCCTTTCACAGCCCACACTGCTTCTGAGCATTTCTCTTTTCCTTCATGAACGAAATGACTCTCCACCTAACTACTAAAAGTGGCTGTGGGACCCTCATGTCTCGTCCCATTGCCATCACCACATCCAGATGCTCCAGGACAAACAGGAGACCCAGCCCCCTTGACCTCTGAAGACCCTTTATCTTCACAGAGAGAAGTTTGTGGAGCCTCGGAGAAAGCATAGGTCTCCCTCTTTGACTGCTTATCTCATAAGAAATTCTTCCATGACCATGGCAACCAGTACTAGCATTTTTTCACACTAATTATAAACTAGAAACAACAGGGAAAAGTTAATGTAAAGCAGTGTTTTGAATAGCAGGAAGCAGGCTGTAGTAAAGCAGAGCAACAGGAATTTGGAGCGACTTTGAGAAGGAAAAGGTCTGGAAGGAGGATAATCAACATATCCATCAAACACGCAAACATTCCTAAACAAAAGCAGGCCACAAATACTTAACAAGTACAGAGGAGAACTGTAAAGAGGGAGATTGGGAATCTATAGTCCAAAACAAGGGCCAGTCTGTGATATAGCCATGTGAATATACCATGCTGAACCCCTTAGTTTGAATAATTCACTAAAGATACAAACTGTTTTTATATTGAAAAGAGAATGTGCAATTTAGACCCAAAAAGATGCCATAAAAAGAAGTCAATCTGTTCAAGGCCAGTCTCTTTACCTTGCCTCCTTATCATCTTTTATCCTATATCTCTAGCTACTCTTTAATGCATCTTTTTTCTTAGCCCAGAAGTAGTCTCTCCTATCCTGAGAAAAATATCCTTTGGTTCTCCATCTTTCCCTCTTCTATTAAAGATGCTAACTGTCTTTAAAAAGCAGGTTATATTTACTTTAATATTCATGGTTCACTCCTGCATCCATTGTAGCTTGGTAAAAGTCATCGAGGAAATCTTTACTATTAGGCATCATGGACATGTCTCAGTGTCTGTCTTACTGGGTCCTCACTGCATTTATTTGGTTTGTTAACTACTTTGTCCTTCCTGGTACCCTCCTTCCTAGATGCCCATGTAGCACCACCTCTCTCAAGCTTCCTGGTTTGGTCTTCCCTGAGGACTGCCCACCCCTTAAGTTCATGTTGAAGATGCTGAAGTTCCCTCCTAGCGTTCACATTATTAGTTCATATTATTAGAGCTTATATTATTCTGTGGACTTTCCCTGTCTTTCTTCTCCATATTTGGCTAATTATCTCCATATATTTGTTAAAGTGATCTTTTTAAAATTTAAGTTGGAACATATTTCTCTCCTGCTTAATCCCATCATTCACTCCTTGCTGACTATAAGAAAAATTGAAATTTGTTACCCTAACTTCTAAGGTAATCCTTTCCCTTGGAATTGCAACCCTTTTTTACAATGAATGTTCAGTGAGTGAATGGATAGAGTGTGTTTCTAGCCCTGAACTTTTCTTTGGGTTTTAAACTTATAGACCCTAAGCTTGCTGAACAATTCCAGTTAGATATTCCTCGGAATCCACAATACCCAAACTGAACTCATGTCAGCCCCACTTCTTTTGCTGTATTATCCAAGTTACCACCATTAGAGACTTGACAATCTTCCTTAACATTATCTCATTCCCTGCATCCCTGAATCCTACTGAATCATCTCCCAAATGTTCCTTGAATGTGTCACCTCTCCAGTGCAATAATTCACATTCTTATTTTTTTTCACCTAAACTCTCACAGTAGCCCACCACTGAGTCTTGTTAATTCCAATCTTACCTTTCCCCAAACTCACATCTTCTACATTGTCATCAAAGGGATCTAAATCCCTTTTCATTTCTTCTGCCTAAAATCTTTCACGGACTTCCTCTCTCCCTAGGATAAAATGCAAACTTCATTGTGCAACATAAAGTCACCTGTGATCTTCTTCATACATCCAAACTCATTTGTTTTCTGTTTCAAAGTCCAATACAGTACACCTTGAGATTATCTGAATTGATCGTGATACCACATGGCTTGAAACTTTTCACCATGTTCCATTTTGGGCCAGACTTCTACCTCTTCTTCACTCATTCAACTGCTTCTTATCCTTCAAGATATGTATCAGGCATAATTTTCACCAGGAAACCTTCTCTGATCCTCTTGGTTTGGTTATGTGTTTTCTGTGTTCCAGGAGGCAGAAATGCCTAGTGATTGGTTCCAAACCTAAGTGGGTGCTTAACTCAGAATGATAGGTTATCAACTCTTACAACTGCGGGCAAATGATTTAACTAATATCTCTCAGAGTCAGAAATTACTCAGTAAATATTAGCTCCAACTGTTATCACAAGTAGTCCTCCTCTCCAGTGTAAATTCATGGCCCACTTCCTGTCCCCAAGAATCTCTAGGAAGAGCTAAAAGACTTCACTGTTTTCTGGATTGATTACTATCTTCAAAGGCCATATTGGAAAAGTGTCTGAATGAGGAAGTAATATGAATGACCCTTTCTCGTTCTTGTAACCACCTTCTTACCTAAGTTTTCTGAGGGCTAAGGGGAGGTGGGTGCAGGGAATCATTCTTCCCAATTTTTTGCTTTCTTTGCCTTCAGTGTGTTTATCCAGGCAGGATCTCCTTCTCCTTTCCACAGGGAATAGCTGGTGACTTCATATGTTTATGTGACCTGAAATGTCATTCATCCTATATAACATCATTATTTGGACTTTTTATTAAAAATGACCAGAGAAACAAGTTAAAACATAAAACCCATTTACGTTGAGACCAAAGGCTTAAAAAAAATCCATATAACAGCTATAAAATTTGATTCGTTTCAGCAGCTGAATCCAACGGTGTTGTTGTTGTTTTTTCTCTGAAGTGTCTTTTATCTTCCATGTTTCAAATCCTCCTTTAAAGAAATTCTTCATTAGAAAGGACTTAAACAAATCTAAGATTTTACGTACAAGCCGTAAGAAAGCCAGTGCCATTGGAATTTGGACCTAGAAACTAAGACACCCATTATGTCATTGCCTCCCACCCTTGCCAGTGTGAAATTAGCGTTCAGAGAGTTTTTCCAGTTCTCACTCCAGATCCATTTTCTTTTTTTCAGATCCATTTTTAATGACTCAAATTATGGGATTTGGATAACTTCCTTTGGCAGCTCTTTTCAGAATATAGTCGACTTCACCATTAGGCAACATCGCCTGATATTTAAACTAATTGTTTTGTTTTGTCAGCTTCGTCTTACTTTTCTGGGTCACATTGTACCAATTTAATTCTAGCTAGATATTTGAGCTCTTAAGTCTGAAAACTCCTCCATCACATTATATGTCTGTGTATAACCTCTCTGGTTTTCATTTTGATGGTGTTTTCAATTTGAAATGTTTGAGAATGAATGGTTTTGGAGAGATGGTCCTTCTGGCTTCAGTCCTTCTCTATTTGTATATTTACATCACACATTTTTTTTTTAATTTTTTTTAATGTTTTTTATTTATTTTTGGGACAGAGAGAGACAGAGCATGAACGGGGGAGGGGCAGAGAGAGAGGGAGACACAGAATCCGAAACAGGCTCTAGGCTCCGAGCCATCAGCCCAGAGCCTGACACGGGGCTCGAACTCACAGACCGCAAGATAGTGACCTGGCTAAAGTCGGACGCTTAACCGACTGCGCCACCCAGGTGCCCCTTACATCACACATTTTATATAAAAGGCATTCTAAAATATGATAGGTACATGCTGCCTTCACTTATTCTTTTAGGTTGAGGTAAAAATTCATATAACATAGAATCAATCATTTTAAAGTACTCAGTGGCATTTAATACATTCAGATATTGTGCAACCATCACCTCTGTCTAGTTCTGAAACATTTTCATCACTCCAAAAGGAATCCCAATAACCAGTCATTCTTCATTCCTCTCTCCTCACAGCCCCTGGCAACCTCTGATTTGCTTCCTGTCTGTATGGATTTACCCATTTTGAATATTTACTATTGCTCTAACTTTAATGATCACTTCAAAGAGTAGTAAGTAATACCTTATTTTTGACTATTGCTCTGGTTTTTTAGGAATTTCATGTAGATCACCATATTCCTTATGAATATTTGAGATATGCTATGGTTAGATAAATCCATGTTGTAATTCTTTCTTAGAAGAGTGACTTAAGATTTTGTTAACTTGGTTGTAAAAAATCCGACTTACCAAAAAAGTATCACTTATGTGTCAAAAAAACCCAGAGATCCAGCTCTTTTCACTGATTCATCGGGTTAATTTTCCCCTCTCTCATCACAGCCTTGCAATTGGTAGATGTTTGAGACTTGTAGTTGTCTGATGATGCAAGTGTCTATAGATTGTGCCTATGTGGTTTGATTCAACGTTTAAGCAGAAGAATGCTGACTTCTTTGTCTAAACTTGGTATGGTGATTCTGTTTCTTCACTCTATCACTGAATGCTGGAGCCCTTAAACCCCTATTCTTCCACCTAGGGAGAAATGCATTTCAAGACCAAATGAACCTTTGAGTGAAGATTCTTTTATTTTTATTCATTTGCTTTAAAGGGTAATAAGTATACACATCTACTTGTTATTCTGTTTGTTCCCCCTTTCTGTATCAGTGATAGAATTCCTGATTTTCACTGGATACATGGTCATCTTGAATAAAAAGTATGTTACCACGGAGTGCCTGGGTGGTTCAGCCAGTTAAGGGTCCAACTTCTGCTCAGGTCATGAGCTCATGGTTTGTGAGTTTGAGCCCTGCATCGGGCTCTGTGCTGACAGTGAGTGGCCTGCTTGGGATTCTGTCTCCCTCTCTCTCTCTGCCCCTCCCCCGCTCATGCTCTCTCTCTCTCTCTCTCTCTCAAAATAAATAAATAAACTTAAAAAAAAAAGTATATTACCAGCCTTCTTCCTGCTAAATGTGGCCAGTTACCAAGTTCTGAACTGTCCGGCCAGTGAGATGTCTGTGGAATTGTCACATTCAAATTATGAAAAGGGTCCTTAGTGGGCAGAGCATACCCATTTTTGCTCTTCTTTGCTTTTCTTGCTGGAAGGTAGTCCTTGTGTCTGGAGACCCAGCAGCCATTTGAAACAACAGGTGACCTTTGGAATGGGAATCTGGACCACTGGTTAAAAGTCTTGTTCCCCAACACTCAGAGCAACATACTATCTCTAGACTTTCTTTTGAGAAAGAAATTTTAAACCCCTACGGTAACTATTTTGGTTTTCTGTCACAAGCAGCCAAACCTAATCTTACCTAATACCACTCCCAATGTAGGCAGATTCCACCAAAACCTTGAAGTCTTTCTCTCATTCAATCTTGAGTAGATCCCATTCTCAGAGGAAAATATCTTATAATATGAGGATATTATTGTAGAATAGACTTGATATCCATCTCTTCTTTGAAGATGTACCTATTTCCATTAAAATATTTGTGTTTTATTATTATAACTGTTATTAATAGCATAGATGCTATTTTCCAGGAGAAGTAGTGTTTTAGAGAGAAGAACCACATGATTTCCAAAAGACCTAAGAAGCCATTCAATCCAGTTGCCAAGCTGGGATCCCAGAACCTTGATATCTCAGAAGACCAACCTGAGAGTGTGGAACTGCTTTATTTCAAAACTTATGGCATTTCTATTATTATTGCCATCAAAATCATTCAGTGTAACTAAGATCAAGGTAATTTGTTTTTAACAGTAAGGCTGTTATCTCATGGCAAGTAAAAAGTCTGATAGAAGAAATGACTTTATTATAATAAAAGCAGTTGTATTAAATTTTTTTATTAAGACTTTATTTTCTCATAGCAGTTTAAGATTTACAGCAAAATTGAGGGGAAGGACATAGATTTCCCCTATACTCCCTGCTCCCACACATGTATAGCCTCCCCCACTATCAGTCAACAGCCCCCAAAAGAGTGACTGTTGATGAACCTACATTGACACATCATAATCACCCCAAATCCATATCTTATATTGGGTTTTAGTCTTGGTGTTGTACATTCTATAGGTTTGGACAAATGTATAATGACAGATATCCATTATTATAGTATCATACAGGATATCATCACTGCTCTAAAAGTCCTCTATATTCTACCTATTTATCCCTCCCTCCCTTCCGCAGTCTTTGGCAACCACTGACTTTTTACTGTCTCCATAATTTTGCCTTTTCCAGAATGTCATATAGTTGGAATGATACAGTATGTAGCCTTTTCAAATTGGCTTCTTTTACTTAAAAATATGTATTTGAGCTCCTCCCCTGCCCATGTGTTTTCATGTCTTGATAGCTCATGTCTTTTAACATCCAAATAGCATTCCATTGTCTGGTGTACCAGAGTTTATATATCCATTCACCTGCTGAAAGGCATCTTGGTTGCTTCTATGTTTTAGCAGTTATGAATGAGGCTGCTATAAACATCTGCGTTCAGCACTTTGTATGGACATATGTTTTCAGCTCTTGGGTAAGTACCAAAGAGCATGAATGCTGAATCATATGGTAGGAATACATTTAATTTTGTATGAAACTGCCAAACTGTCCTACAAACTGGCTGTGCCATTTTGCATTTCTACCAGCAATGAATTCAAGTTCCTATTGCTCCACACTTTTGCTGCATTTGATGTTATCAGTGTGTCAGAGTTTGGCCATTCTAATAGGTGTGTAGTGGTAAAGCAATTGTTTTTTAAGACAAATATTTCAAAGCACAAAACATGCATGGGGAAATATTTTAAATGTTAAAAAGTGATGAACCACTTGTCTGTACTCTTTTAAGACTTGTAACCATTTACGTGATTTTGGAAAGCCACTATAACAACAATAATACTGAAAAGAGGTTGGCATCTTCCTAATGCTTTAAAAGCAAATAGAAGGCATAGCATTGAATGGAAGAGTCAGCTACCTCGATTCTTACCTTCCTCTTACTTCACCTTGGTGCAAACCATGTATGGACAGAAGATGCTTTAGCCAAGCCGCTTACTCTAACGTCCATGAGAATTATGTCCATTTTAGATAAGTTTCACATATCCTTTTTCACTCTGGGACCAGTTTCCTATTTTCTTAGTCTATAGTTCATAAAACTCTCTCAGTTTAGTTTGTGACAGGGATGGGCAACACACATATGCATACATATTTTATACATATATTTACAGTAGTATTCATAGCCTCTGCCCTTTCCTCTCGATAGTGGAGTTCTGTCTTTCCCTACTTGATGGGCTCCTGAGACTATACTATGAGGTTAGGGATTCATAGCTGCATAGACATTGAAAGGCTAGAGAGCTGGTATGAGAAGGAAACAAATACATTTATGAGGTGAAAAGGACAAGAGAAACAAGAGAAGCTAAATGAGCTGAGCAACAGGCAGAGTGTGAGAGGAGTTTCAGAGAAAGGAGAGAAATTGTTGGGGTCATTGATATATAATAGTTATACATGTTCAAATATGTTCAAATAGGATATTTTAGATTACAGGAAAAATTAATGCAAATATTTTTCCCAAACCCTGAAATTTTTAACATGAAAAATGGAAATGATTGTGAATTATAAATTCTTTTCTATTGTTAACATAACAGTTTTAATAATTGCACTAAACCCACACTGTGTTTTCATATTGTTTTTATGAACTTTAAGACCCACAGTGAAGAAGAAAAAAATCCTCAAGTTGGATGGACAATCCCTGGTTTCCACCATCTCTCTCTAAGAGACCAACAGGACGATTGGTCAGTGTTTGCTTGCACAACTTAGGCCATAGGGTAAGGTCCCATATAACAAAAGACAAGTATATTATTTTTGGCTCAGTGTCTACAAATATGGATTCTCAAGAGCTCAACATAAGAAAAACACTATTCAGTTGTGAAGCAGAATTATATAGGACCCTGCTTTCAGAAAGACTGCTTTAACTATTTTGGTGTTCCTGAGTCTATTATTATTCTGTGCGGTTATCCTTGGAAAAAAAGAAATGACGTCCATGGAGATGGAGGGGTTGGATGGGTGGGTGAGTGGTGGGGAAATGGAATGGAATGTGAATACCACAAAAAAAAATCTGGTCATAATTACTTCCTATGAATTCTAGAAAGCAGCTTCAGTTATCATCAATAAGGAACCCTGGACAAAAACATTCGACACCAGATTCTTGTCTGTTTCCGTTAAAAAAGTCAACTCACATTTTTCTGATTCCCTTTGATTCATCTCTGCCGAAAAAGACCCAGAATTCGATGTAAAACAAAGACACTTCTCCTGAAACAGCACTTTGAAACTTGAACAAATAAAAAATGTAGCTGAGTCACCTTTCCTTAGTCCACTTCAAAAATAATAAAATAAAATAAAGCAAAAAAAGCACAGCCCAACTCCCACCTCAAATTCACTGACATGCTTTCCCACCCAAAGCCGTCATAGTCAATCCTAAACCTAAAGGGTGAAAAAATACAGCTCAAGTCTATCAGATGTCTAAATCACACCCACCGCCAGCCTAGATCTAACAACTGATAAAAGCTAACAACCAGGAAACTATCTGCAGCTGTTTAACCTCATTGTATTCAAATTAGTCTTTTCACAACAAGGTCAGATCATCTACATTGCTATCCACTTCCAGCTCCTTCCCCAGCCCCACAGCACCTCTCAGTTCTTTTAGAAATAGTCGACATTTCCCTGACATGAGGAGGTAGGGAGAACATAATCTCCTTTCTGAGAGCTGATTATATCATTAGATTAACTGCAGAAAGGATTACAATGGATTTTGCTTAGTTCCATCTCCCCATTGCCCCTTCTTCTTTTTGAAGCATAATTTTTATCATGTTCATGTTTCTATGCATATTAAAAAATTGCAGAGAATTTAGCAAATCATTTTTCCAGAGCCCTAAACTCTGCTAACATAGAGGGTGCAGAGTGGTAAATAAAGAACTTAAAAGGCAAAACAAAAAGCAGTGATATATCTGGTGTTCATTAATTTCTTTTTTTTTTTTAATTTTTTTTTTTCAACATTTTTTATTTATTTTTGGGACAGAGAGAGACAGAGCATGAACGGGGGAGGGGCAGAGAGAGAGGGAGACACAGAATCGGAAACAGGCTCCAGGCTCCGAGCCATCAGCCCAGAGCC
>NW_026057584.1:21741547-21937529 GCF_023721935.1 Panthera uncia
GAGCTACCCACGTACACCAACAGTTGTCATTTTAATGCACCCGTATGCTTTCTTCAAAATAGAAGACATTAAATATGAAATGTAACAAAAATTGAGTTGTTAATGACTCTGGTAGAAAGTGTAGGGGAAAGGGGCACCTGTGTGGCTCAGTCCGTTAAGTGTCTGACCTCGGCCTGGGTCATTATCTCACAGTTCATGAGTTTAAGCCCCACATGCGGCTCTGTGCTGACAGCTCAGAGCCTGGAGCCTGCTTCTGATTCTGTGTCTCCTTCTCTCTCTGCCCCTCCCCCATGCACTCACACTCTTTCTCTCTCTCTCAAAAACAAACATTAAAAAAAAGAAAAAAAGAAAAGAAAGTGCAGGGGGAGAAGGCACTGGTTACCCGCTATCAGATAATTTGTATTTCATGTTGAATACACACACCTATCATGCAGAAGCATCATGCTTGGTTGGCACTGTGAAAGAAGCCTCAGGATAGGTGAAAAATAGTCCCTGCCATCAAAAGTTCAAAACCAACAGGGAAAGTACAAAGTTATAAAACTAAACCAATGGTTATAATTTTAAAAGACAAGGAAGGTCTGTGGTATCAGAAAGGGATTAACTATGAACAAAAAAATTAAAGACAGCAGACAATGGAGAATTGGTAAAAAGTTTAGAATTACAATTTTAGACACTGTAAAATTTTAAGAAAAATACCTGTTACAGAAAAGAGTGAGCATACCAGTATACTCCACTCACAAACCCAGTGACTTTTACCTCGCCAATGGTTCCAGTAACATACTGATCAATGGCATTGGAAATTTCTGCTCTCTTCACTCCAGTTTTAAACTTCATTGAAAGCACTTGTGGATGATGTCTAAGCCACCAGTAATTCGCCTTATCTCCTGCAAGGCGTGTGCAGTGTATTCGAGACTGCTGTCCTGCTCCAATGCCAATAACCTGAAGAACATGAACATTAAGATGAATCTCTCTTTCGATATTTTTTTTAAACAGGTCTTTTGTGCACATTTCCTAAAATCTATCAATTCTGTGAAAAAAACAGTAGGCCAAAATACAAATAATTCTTAAGTTATTAAGGGTGAGAGTAGATGTCAGTAACTACTATTAACACATTTTACCTCTTCGGTGACATTTGAAGTATGGCTATTAATACTCTGTAAGTTTCTAGAACTCCTGGACATCAGTAGTGAGGCACAGTCTTACTGGAACTTATTAGAACCCGACTCCAAGAACACCAGTAACCGCAATCCCCCAAGTTTTTGTTAACAGAGACAAGCAGTCTTTTAACAGTTGACAATCACTAAAATTCTGAATTTCAAAGTCTTCCAGGTCACATGCTAATAAATATCCACACTTTCTCTCCCCCACTTATGGGACAAATAATTTAACAGGTGCCAAGAAGAGCTCAAGACACCATGAGAAGGGCTCCCAATGCCACGGAAGCTATGGCGAAAGCAGAACCAGTTCAGTCCAGAGTTAGAAGAGACCCCCAGGAGGAGCTGGCTCAGTGCTGCATTCTACGGCTCAGCCCACTAGGAAACAAGTGAAATATCTCGCTTGACGTCTATAAGAAACATTCAACACCTTGCTCGTGGTAGTGGTATTAATCGAACTACATAATGTGGGCAAACTGCTCAAAATTCGACACTTAAAAAGAGTAAATTTTATTGTATATAAATTATGTCTCAGTAAACCTGATTTTAAAAGATCACGTTAACTTGCAGTCTACAGATTCTTGGTAAAATAACCTTAAAAATAACGCAAAAATATCCAACAAGCTACAAAAATATGGAGTAATAGGTAGCAGTACTATTCTTGACTCTCTCTTCACTGGAAATATCACAGCCATCAGGAGGAGGGAAGTGAATAAACTAGTTTTATAGCGGCTATTACAGTCCCACTAACCCAAATGTGCCAACTCAGTCTGGGCAAGAAGTAATACGCCCAATTTTAATATGTCATTCTGAAGATACTTTGGGATCATCACTAGCTCTAACGGTCTACCACATTATTGAGTAGATACCAACAAACCCAGGAAAGAAAAACCTGGCCAATTTTCCTTTCCAAGCAGTCTATCACCTGAGGGACGAGTATCATTTTGAAAAACAACAGTCTGCCCGAAGTGGGTTTGAGAGTGTGGTTACCTGACCATTCTTGGCATAGCACACGGAGTTAGACTGCGTGTACTTCACAGCAATGGTGGCTACAATGAGGTCTCTGAGCGCAGACTCTGGCAACTGAAAAGACACAGGGCAGTCAACTACAGTGGAATTTGTAGCTCCGATGGAAAACGTTAAGCATCTTACAGGTCATTTTCTTATAGACCTATGATGTAGTTGTACCTTTCTAAATTTTTTTTTTTTTTTAACGTTTATTTATTTTTGAGACAGAGACAGACAGAGCATGAACAGGGGAGGGGCAGACAGAGAGGGAGACACAGAATCCGAAACAGGCTCCAGGCTCTGAGCTGTCAGCACAGAGCCCGACACGGGGCTCGAACTCACGGACCGCGAGATCGTGACCTGAGCCAAAGTCGGACGCCCAACCGACTGAGCCACCCAGGCGCCCCGTAGTTGTACCTTTCAAATGATAGAATGGAATTAACTGTTCATAGAAAACACTATTGTGTTTTACTGAAAAAGATCAACATTCAACATACTTGTTGTGGAACTCAGCAGTGCCTAATGCATCACGGACTCAAACTAATGCCATTTTGCAGCAACTCCGGCTTAAGTGTGTTTACATATCATGCTGTGGAAGTACCATATCCATTCCTAAACCGACAAACAATACTTTCTCTACCACAGTGCCAAGGAACATATATGGAAACATGATAAAGTTTATGTTGAGAAAGAACATGGAGAATAATTTTCACAGATATCACAAACAACTGTGATGTCTACACAGAGCCATGGCTGTTGAGGAAAAATCAAATTACGATCATTTTCTGCTTTGTCTAGAATATTCTAAGTAGAAACTATTCAAAAATACTTGTGAACTACCAGTCCTAACAGAATAAAGCAATTGCTATAGCCAGAAATGTCACTATGTTTAAAATTTTTTTTAATGTTTGTTTATTTTTGACAGAGAGAGAGACAGACAGAGCATGAGTGGGGAGGGGGGCGCAGAGAGAGAGGAAGACAGAGAATCTAAAACAGGCTCCAGACTCCGAGCTGTCAGCACAGAGTCCGATGCGGGGCTCAAACCCACGGACAGTGAGATCATGACCCAAGCCAAAGTCGATGCTCAACTGACTGAGCCACCCAGGCACCCCTGTCACTATGTTTAATGTAAAGAGCAAATACAAACTGAAAAGAAGGATTATCTATGTGGACAAAGACTATAAGCAGCAGCTAACTGATCAATTAGCTAAGGGAAAAATCAGACTTCATCAAAATTAAAATCAGACTTCAAAATTAAAACTTCTGTTCTGCAAACTGTATTAAGAGGATAAAAAGACAAAGGACAGGGGCACCTGGGTGGCTCAGTCGGTTGGGCATCGAACTTTGGCTCAGGTCATGATCTCATGGTTCATAGGCTCAGGCCCCACGTCAGGCTCTGTGCTGACAGCTCAGAGCCTGGAACCTGCTTCGGATTCTGTGTCTCCCTCTCCCTCTCCCTCTGCCCCTTCCCCACTCATGCTGTCTCTCTCAGAAATGAATAAACGTTAAAAAAAAAAAAAAGAAGTTTAAAAAAAAAACAAGACAAAGTACAGACTGGGAGAAAATATTTGCAAACCACATAACCAAAAAAGGACTACTATTTAAGCAAGTAAAGACCTCTCAAAACTCCGTGACAAAAACAATCTAATTAGAAGATGAGCAAAAGACACAAAGAAACGTTTCACTAAAAAGGATACACAGACGGCAAAATAAATATGAAAAAACACCCATCACTAGCCATTAGAAAATGCTAATTAAAATCACAAGATACTGCTACACACCTAACTAAAAAGGGCGACAACACTAAAAGCTAGTGAGAATGCATAGAACTGGGTCACTCACATGTTGCTGGTGTAAAACACAAAATCACACAGGCTCTCTGGAAAACAGTTTGGCAATTAAAAAAACTAAATATGCAACTATGATACTACCCAGCAGCCACTGATGATACTCCTGGGCCTTTTATAACAGAGGAATGAGAACTTATGCTCACAGAAAAACTCACTCATGAATGTGCAATGAATGAAAATTATAAAAGGGGGAACAGATTAGATGTTATCCAAGGTTAAGGAGGGGGTAGAGGCAGGAAGGAAGGGAGTGTGATTGTAAGAGAGCAACATAAGGGATCCTTGTGGTCGTGGAAGCATTCTTTCTGTGCCTTAACTGTATCAATATCATTACCATGGTTGTGATATTGTACTGCAGTATTACAAGGCATTATATTACCATCAGGGGAAATGGGGCAAAGGGTACATGGGAATTCTTAACAGTGCCTGTAATCTGTAATTCTCATTTTTATTTCAAAATTAAAAGCTCAATTAAAAGAATTTCTTAAGAATTTCTTATTCTGAGATAGTATTAATGTAGTATATCCTTTCCTGTCTGTATCTGTTTGAGTCACCAACTATACATTTTATTCCTTTGGTTCTAAGAAAGATGAATAACATAAACCAGCTTTCCTACAGGTCTGCCCTGAAACGTAACCCTGGTATTCTGAGACAGGATCAAGAAATGTGAGACAAGACATCTCAAGGGGGAGATGGTATGGGGATGGGAGTGAAGGAATCCAGTCATATATACATGGCACAAATAGTTAAAACAAATTAAAGCATTATTTAAGAAAAATGGAAGAGGAAATATTTCAACCATGTTCACTAATTCTTTTTTTTTTTTTTTAATTTTTTTTAACGTTTATTTATTTTTGAAACAGAGAGAGACAGAGCATGAACGGGGGAGGGTCAGAGAGAAGGAGACACAGAATCTGAAACAGGCTCCAGGCTCTGAGCTGTCAGCACAGAGCCCGATGCAGGGCTTGAACTCACTGACCACGAGATCATGACCTGAGCCGAAGTCGGCCACTTAACCGACTGAGCCACCCAGGCGCCCCATGTTCACTAATTCTTAATGCACAATCAATCCTTATGCTTCTCCCACTGTTCTACACCTCCAAGGATTTTGAGGCTGAAAAGTTAACAAAACACTGCTTTCAAAGGAGAGGGCAATACAAAGAAAGATAAAACCATCACTCTTATGCTTTACTTTCCAAATTTCTAATTAAAAATACATACGAAATAAGTAGAGAAGAATTTAGATAAAAGAGGCATTAAAACCATATTTCATTCCTTGTAAAAAAACATCTAAGTTAGTAAGTCAGAGGTACAAAATCTATCAAATACTGTTAAATTATTCATCTGTCCAATACCTACAAACCTATAAGGAAAACTTACAAAAGTAAGAGTCTCAATAGGCAGGCAGGGTTGTCAACAGAGGTACTATGGAATCTAGGACAATACTGTTTCAGTATTTTAAAAAGACACATTAACCAGTCAGGTTAATAAAGTAAGAAGAAAAAGAGCCTCATATTACTATGTTATAATGTGAGCTGCTTACAGTAACAATGGTACAAAACCATGCTTCCATCTGGAAATCCCAGTACTTAATAGCCTTGACCAAAGGAGTAGATTGCAAAGGACTGAAAGCTATTTCTATATGAAATGCCTACCATGTTCCTTTACTTCAGGGCACCACTGATTTTTAAAAATAAAAATGGAAGAATAAAACAACAAAAATCATGTCTCAATCACCATATACTTATTAACAGATCAAATTATTCCAATAAAGGCTCTGAGGTTTACTTTCAGCAACTCTACCTAAAGCCTCAGGAGTCAGACCTGGGAACAATTGTACCTCCTCATTTTCTATTTCTGTTACAGTGAATGACTTGTTACGAGACTAAACCTTTTTGCAGGAACAAACAGGCTCAACAGTGAGGTAGTAAAACAGCAAGTACTGAGAGGCAAAGATCCCAGAGATAAAGGAAGTAGGAAGAAACGAGTGTAGCCGTATGCTTTTTGCTTCAAGCATTTTCTAAGTTGAAAGGCAGTAAGCTAAAAGGTAAAGGAACTGAGCCCAAATTCTGGCAGTGTTACAGGAATAAGTGGCAAAAATGGAGTTTAGTACACCAGGGAAAAGTGATACTAGCAGACCCTTGGTGCTTTCAGCAGAGCAGGGGTGAACCGTAAACAGACTGGTCCTCACAAAGATTTAAGCCCAAATTCAAGTCAGCTTAATTCCTGCCAGGATAAAGATGGTCGGACTCCATCTGATCTGCCGGTCAAAAGGAGAAGTCAGCTCTTTCTGGAGGGAAGAAAAAAACACCATCCAGACCTTCAAAATAGCTCTATAGTTTTCTCACATTCAATACCCAATCATTCAATCAAAAATACCAGACATACCAGCAGGTAAGACCACAAAACAGTGTAGTTACACATCTTAAGTACTTGGGCGGGGCGGGGGGCGGGGGAAGTAGAGCTGTTAGAACCAGTAAAAATATCCTTCAAAATCGAAGGTCCGATTAAGAGATTTCAGAAAAGAAATACCAGCTCATCCATTTCCATATTATGCAACCTTGGACAAATTTCTTAACTGTACCTGACGTCACAATTTTGTGATCTTTACAATAGAGATGATCGGGTAGTCACCCTTCCCCAACCCCCACCTAGAGTGCTATGCATATTAAATGACAGGGTATATATAAATACTAGAAAAAAATCACCACTATCATCCTAGGAACGTGTCCTTCCTAACAGATGACAAACAGCACAAGAACAAAAACTTGACTACGTGAACACACTGATCACAGCACTGAAAATGGAAACAATCTAAGTATCTATCCTAGTACATCTATACATGGATCGCCATGTGGCCTTTTAGATGAAGATGTGGATCTACACTTACTGATATAGAAAACATATTTGCAGCTTAGTGCATGGTAAAAAGGCAAGTTATGGAACAGAATCATAAAAGATACGATGCCATTTATGTAGAAATGAAGATAAATATCTCTATGTACATACACACATTAGCTTCTAATATCATAATTTATTCTTTTTTTAAGCTCTCAAACTTACTTGATAACTTAAAAATGAGCTAGACATTTGCACATCAACCATTTTTAAATATGAGTCTTTAAAAATGCATAAGCTTATAAATATTAAAAATACTCACTGAGTAACTAGCATACAGTTCAGATATTTTCAAACTTACATCTTTATTCTTGGTCACAACATTGCTAAACAATGACTTGTCAATGACACCATTATTTCTCTTCTGACTTAAACGAAGACCAAAGAGAGTTCGAACTTCGTTTTCATCTGGACTGTAAGACGGGTCCATCTAAAATACAAATATAGAGTCAAAACCAACACATCTACAACCTTTAACATTTTTCATTTAACTTTACAAAAAAATCATTATAAGCAAGCTTATATTCGTTTTTTCTAATTTAAGCATGTGTAAGATCCTTTCACTATGGGTATAATAGAATGGCCAGGCATCAATATTGATCTTAGACTATGGGCTTGTTTCCCTAATACCTAAGAGTGTGTAAAAATCAGTAAGGAAAAATCTCATCAATTAGAAAAATAGGCGAAGAATATAGTCTGATAATTTATAATAAGGAATAAAAAATACTTTAAATATGAAAAGATGTTCACCACACACATAATGGGAAACTAAAGCTGCAATGAGATGCCATTTTTATCTCCTATTGATAAGAAGAAAAAGTTAAAGAACACAATGCTGGCAAAGCTATTAGGAAATCCCATTAAGACATAAAATTTGATGGGACAACCTCAAAGAGGAGCAGGACCTATCACAGACTGACCCAGTCCTAATTCACTGCAGAGCGTGTGTGGTGGCTAATGACTGGGTGACTGGCTACATAAGCTACACCCATACCGGGCAAACTTCCAAGATGGTCAGACTGTATGCATTTGTGTCAGGAGGAAAAAACAACAACAAAAAGAAAAAGAAATGCAAGTATTTCCTAAAAAGTACCAACTATTTCAGAAAAGACAAGCAAGAAATTTAAAATATTACTTTTAAAGAGGTAACATAGTGGCAAAAAGGAAGGATGGGGAGGCCTTTCATCAAATGATATTTAAATTTAACACCTTTTGAATAACTTTTTTTTTTTAATTAGAATTTAAAACTAAGACTAAGGAGGCTACCCTCATCTTAAACCAAAAAATTAATAGTAAGAAAAAAAACCCTGTAGGATTAAAAATTAAAGAAACTTCAGTAAAGGGTAAATTCAAAAGTTGTCATCATAAAGAAAAGATTAAACATGGGGGAAAAGAAACATAAGAAAACAAATTACTATTTCAAACATGAATTAAACTAACCTGAAGAACACAGTAGCTCCCATTTTTCTTTTTAGAGAGAATTTTCAAAGCTTCATCTTCATATCCTGGGGCGACGATACCATCAGATACCTATAAATATATTAAACATTAATTTTTTTAAAGTTTTTATTTTGAGAGAGGGAGAGGGAGAGGTGGGGTGGGGGAGAGAGAGAGAGACAGAGAGGGAGAAAGAAATCCCAAGCAGGCTCCATGCTCAGCCCGGATCCTAACACAGGGCTTTATGCTGGGTTGAGCCAAAATCCAGAGTTGTACCCTTAACCGACTGAGCCACCCAGGCGACCTTTAAACATTAATTTCTATTTTCAAAAATTAGGGAACATTTCCTAAGCAATCTAAACACAATTATCTGTCTTAATGCAGCAGCATTTTCTGGTTTCTCTCTCCAGCAGATAATGCTAGTACCTATACCTGGAAAAGATAAGCCTATATTAGAACACAGAGTTCTACAGCTGACTTTATCTCACTTGCTCTCCTTTCAGGGTTTCGGGCTGTTTCAGTTTTAACTAAGAACAAACAAATGATTCACAGTAATACATGTACCTTAAGAAGAAGAACGATTTCTCACTATCCTGTTCATCAAGTGTTTTGCACTAGAAAGAGCCGGCTCTAGTGCCCTCTCCAGTGCCCTCTCCGCCAGTACTAGCAAAATGACCTTCGGCAAAGCAAGTTCCACAAGAGCAGGGCATGGGGATCAGATTACATCTTTGCTAATAACCTTAGGCAAAGCAAGTACCTCAACAGCAAGACAAAGGGACCATATTTAACATCTTTGAAAGATAGCGAAGTCCTACTACAAAGCCTTATGCTAGCATAAAACACAGCAGGTCAGCTCCACTGTGGATGGGGATGGTAGAGGGATGGTATTGGTCATGGGGAGAATCCCCAAAGCAACTAAATGTTGTCAAGCTCATGTAGCCTTCATTTCTACCTATTTGTTTTCCCTCCAAGCTATCTTTTTCTTTCAGTCTGTCTCCTTGCCCCAAAACCCACCTTTCCAGAAGGCTTGTTTGGTATCCAACTAATGGGGGTTAGTTTTTCAGAGTAGTTTATAATCTTCCCCTATACAACATCTTTCATTACAGATCTACAAAGGTTTACGGTAAGGCTATCATTATTACATCATCCTCTGCTCTTTAGAAACATTAACTTTGGCATTAAGATAATGACTACTAGATAATATAAAAAAAACCCTAAATATATAAATTAAAACTTTATCATAATAGCAAAATATTCATTTGAAACACTCACTAAATCTCAAAATTACAATTCAGTCAAGGATTCACGTTCTACATAAAATATGAACATTCTAAATGATAAACTTAATTTAGAAATGGTGTAAATAAATATGAGAAGTTATAGTTTCAATGAAAACTATGAACAAATAGAGCTTTACTCAGTTATGCCTGGATCAAGATACAGGAAAGTCCACTAACCTCTCTGGAGATAATTTTGGCAGTAGGGACATCACAAATATCAGATAATGCGATAAAGTCACCAAATGAAGACATCCTATCAGCCCCTATAAAAATAAAAATGAAGTGTTACAAATGGTCTCTGCATAGAAAAAGGGGTTTAAAAAACCCCAATATGATCATATAAAATCCATTTCTCTAAATTTAACTCTATTATTTATATAAGATCTAAATAACAGATTAATAAGCCACTTAAATGATCATAACAAAGTATTCTTTAATTTTAACTTCTAAGGCAGCATTTAGCAAACTTTTTCTGTGGAAGGCCTGATAGCAAATACTTTTTAAGCTTTGCAGGCACACTGTCTCTGTCACACCTACTCAGCGGTGCCATTGTAGAAATCAGTCCCATCAACGAAGGGACTTGGCCCTGCTTCAATCAAACTGTATTGACAAAAGTAGGTGGCAGGCTGGGTTTATTTCGCCCACGAGCCACAGTCTGCTAACCCTGTTGTAGAAGGTGAACAGTGCTGTCAAGTTTCTCAATGATCTTCCATAAATGTTACAGTAATATTCACAGGTTATTAACCTCATGAATTAGATACTTCTGAAATACATAAAAAATAACTCTAACCAAATGTAGTGTAGTTAAAACAACCATATAGTTTTAGTCATATATTAAACAATGTACTCAACAGCCTAATGTGAAATCAGATGCACCAAATTCTAATTATGTTTCCATTTATTACATTAAAATAGGAGCACACACTTTTATAAACAAATTTATTCTAAGGCACTCAGTCATTCCTAAGTATTAATAAAAAAAAAAAAAACAAAGACAACTTGGAATCTTTTACTGAAAGAAAAGATATTACTACTTTATTCTACTTAGGATAAAACATTCTTTTCTCTTTTTCAAACAAAGAAACAAAAACCCTTTTACTGTTCCGACCTCTTGCTCTTGCATACGCAGTTGATATGGGTGTAAGTGTTTCATACAGATCATAGACCATGCAGACTCTGGCCTCATCTTCACTTAGTGGAATTCCAACAGCAGCACCTGGTATGGAAAACCATAAAATAAACCCCCACACGTTACTACTTATCATCTCCTAAATCAAGACAATATATATACATATATATATATATGTATATATATGTATTTTTTTTTTAAAGTAGGCTTCGTGCTTAGCGCAGAACCCATTGCGGGGCTTGACTCACAACCGTGAGATCAAGACCTAAGCTGAGATCAAGGGGCGGACGCTTAACAGGCTGAGACACCCAGGTGCCCCAAAGCAACTTTTCTTAACATCTGGTCTATGCAGCATAATTTCTAGTGTCCATGCCAAATTACACAAAAATCTGGCCAGATAATTAAACAAAAATACAGTTGCAGGGGAGGGGGAGGAGGGGGGAATCTCTTCTCCCTGCCTTTTGAAAACAACCACTGGGTCTGCCAGCACCACACATCTACAAAGTTAGTTTGCTTCATTACTGACTCCCTCCACCCGGCTTGATACCCATACCATTTATTTCTTTCCTGTTTATATCACCTTAGTATCAAATAAGCTTCAAAGAATTATGTGTTAGATTTGACTTAGCCATAGAAGTAAAACTGTATCTTATACAATGGCTATAAAAAGTTACAGATAAGGTGCCCCTAGAACTTCTTTGTATCAGTTCTATTTCAACCTTGTGGAAAAATATTTAGCCATATTGCATTAAACCATTCTACTTTATTTTTTGTTTCCACTATAAAAAAGCATTTTCCTGATCCTCTTATCTCACAGTAATGTTACAAAATTACATACACATAAATAACATCTATGTGTTAATTTACTACCAAATTTTGTCATGCTACCATATCAATATTGTTAACAGACTTGAAAAAAGTGGTTTAAGACTTCACATTAGAACATGTCAATTCTTTCTAAAATTAAAAAGTGCATTTTGAACAGTTCCAGAGCATTCAGAAAGCAGTGCTTTACCTGCTGGGCTGACATGTTTGAAAGAGGCAGCAGCAGGAAGGTCTAAAGCTTCTCTGAGTTCCTTCACCAGCTGCCAGGCATTCAAAGCATCACACAAGTTTATAAATCCGGGGGCTCCATTTAGAACTACATATGGAAACATACACAACATGTTACCAAGCAGGATCAATCAAGTCAGATATACAGTGCTGAAAACATAACCTATGTCAAGGCTGCACGAGTATGTTTTCAGAGAAGTATAATTAAGAGGCAAAGACATATACACAAGCATAAAAGAACCTGATGAAAACAGAGACCAAAACACTAGAGCCTTAGCCTGCCTCACCAGCCCCCTGCCCAAAAAGAATATACAATACACACTCACATATGCTATATGCTATATGCTACTGAAGAAACCAAATCTAGCCAATCTAGAAATAAACCAACAGTGATTTCAGGAACAGGAGAACAAGACCAGTGATCATCAGGGATCCACTTTAGTACAGAACTAAGAACAGTCATGGCAATTCTAGAGGTAGTACAAAATCTAATCCGTAAACTTTGTCAATACAAAAACATTACTACAAACTAATGCAAGAGCTGTGGATGGGGGAAAATGTATTGGATTTTTCCTCTTTTATACCAGCCTCAGTAGGCTCTGCCTAAAATGCAGTTAAAAAGATTACAATTTCAGAGTTTCTCATTGCCTATTTTCTTGACAATAGCAAGATAAATATTTATATATATTTATATAAATTATAAATTCGGCACATACAAAAAAATGGGAGCCATTAGTTAAAAGCCAATTTATAACTGCATTTCCTTTGTATTATCTTGGATAATACATACTTCTAAAAATAAAACTCTGACAAATATTTACTGAGTGCCTACAACAATGTTGGGCACTGTTGTAGGTAATGGGGATAATACTATCAGTGAATAAGCTAGCCCCCCACCCCCAATGTCTCATCCCCCAATCACTGTCTTCATAGAGATTATGGGAGAGCCAGAGAAGAAACAAAATAGGCAATAAGTAGAAAACGATAAGAGAAAATATTATATACTTATACAAATGAGTTGAAAACATGTCCACACAAAAACCTGGACTTGAAAGTTTTTAGCAAATTTTGTAACTGTTAAAAATTGTCTTTCCATTTTTGATGTCCTTCAAGGGGTGAATGGATAAACTATGATACATCCTTATACCATGGGATATTGTTAAACAGTAAGAAATGAGCTCTCAAGCCACCAAAAGACACAGAGGAACTTAAACGCATACCGCTAAATGAAACAAGCTAGCGTTAAGGCTACATACTGTATGACTCCAACCTTATGACATTATGGAAACAGCAAAACTATGGACATGGTAAAAATATGAATGGCAGCAGGAGTCAGGGAGGCAGAATGGACGAAATTTTTAGTTGGTGAAACTATTCTGCATGATATTGTCAAGGCGGATATAAGACATTATACATGTCAAAACCCACAGAATACACAACACAAAGAGTGAGCCCTAATGTAAAGTGGACATTAGTTAATAATGAATCAATACTATTTCCTCAATTTTAACAAACATACCATACTAATACAAGATGTAAAAGGGGGAAACTGGGGAGAGGAGATGCAGAGGGAGGGAATGTCTGGGAACTAACTCTCTGTACTTTCTGAGAAATTTTCCTGTGAATCTATTAACTACTTTAAAAGATAAAATCTACCAAAAAAAAAAAAAGTTCCTAAAAAAGAGTTCCCTTGACCAGCACGAACAAAATAGCTTTTGAAAATGAAAAATACGGGAACTGAAAGTACATGGAGGTATCTCTTGCCTCAGAATCTAAATGGGAAACATTACAAGGAGGAAATACCTGAGAATAAAACAGGAGAATTTCTTCTAAGAAATCTAAACGTAAAAATTCATACAAAATGTCAAATTTCCAGGTATTCATTCAATAAATACTTAGGAAACATGCCAAGCAATATTCTAAGTACTGAGAATGCAGCAATAAACAAAAAGCTATGAAAAAAGCTGAGGTTTCTGTTCTCGGGAGAAGATGATTAAAAATGGGAGGAGACAAGTAAAACATAAATACAGTAAAACCTTAGATTGTAAGTAACTTGTTCTAAGTATCCCACAAGACGAGCAAACTTGCAAAATTAGCAAATTTCTAATACATTTTAATTTGATAAATGAGCAATGTCTTGCAATGAGTAGTATGTGACTCCAAATGTCACAGGATCACAACAAAGATAATGGTTCTTCTCTCTCTCTCTCACTGCAGGACTGTGGGGTGATTGTCTACCATCCTCGGATGCTCCATCTCAGCTTGTGGTGTTTGGCAGAAATCAGGGATTTTTCAGAACATCGGAAGGTGCCCACAACTGGCACCAGTGTATTTTTTGTCATGTCAAAGCACCTCTGGACAGTCCTTTGCTTTTCCACACAACAGTCAGCTTAGGAACTTTGCTTCATTCCTTCATTCAGACCCTTTCCTCTGCTGCCTTATTGCCAGTTACATTCAATACAGTGTATGACAAGAATTTATTAATACTGTACTGTAGTCAACATCCGTGTGAGCATATGCAATGGCCCCTATGCAGAAAAAGGTTGAAAAGAAAGGCGGCAAGACGATGATTACAGTGGAAGAAGAAAATTATCGAAAAGTACGAATGAGGTTATGTGAGTGGCCAAAATTGCAAGACTTTGTAAGTCTAAGTCTGTGTCTCGTCTGCAGAGGAGAAGAAAAAGGCAGAGGAATCCCTCACTTGTAATGAGATTAGGGAGATATGTAAAATGTGGAAAACAGTGCAAAATTTTGTAAAAAAGCACCACCCAAATAAAGCCGCAGCAGTGTGAGCGATGAATCTGCTTAAGGACAATGCAATGTCAACTTTCCATGAAATCCTCAAAAGGAGGCAAAACCAAGTATCATTACATAGGTGCCTTGTTCAAGTTGCATAAAAAGAAGATGCCACTGAGCCAATAGACAGCAGTGATTCCCTTAGTGATAGTCAAAGTCGTCCTACACAATAACCCTCCTCTCTCGTCTCCTTCACATGAGCAATGAAGGTTTTCAAAGTAAGTACAGGTTAATTTATTTTTCTTTGTATTTTGTATTTTCTTTATTATTTTGTATCATATTACATTATTGTAATCATTTTTATATGAGTATTTTTCAGTTGGGGAAGAAATCGTCTAAGTTTCTATTATTTCTCATGGGGAAATTCACTTTGATATATAAGTGCTTTGGATTACAAACATGTTTCCAGAATGAATTATGCTCGCAAACCAAGGTTTTACTGTATATGCAACCAAGTCGTGTTGTCAGAAAAGTGTGATGGGCAGCTACTTCAGTCTGGGTGATCAGAGAAAACTTTGAGGTGACTTTAAGGTGATTATCTGAATGGCAAAAAAGACCTCGAAGACCAGAGCAAAGGCCGCAGACACTGTGCCTGTGGACCAAATGGAAACAAGGCGCTGAGGAGCATGGGGTAGGGGAGGGTTGCCACGGAAGAGCAGTCAGATAACAGGGTTTGTTACCTGCACAGGCATTCAAGTGGGAAGGAAAGCCAATGCATGGTCTCAAATTGGGTGTAACGTCACCTGATTTACATGGTTAAGATTATTCTGCCATGAGTAGAAAAGACAAAGCAGAGAGAAATTAGATTGTTGCAGTCTGGAGACTTTTGGGGTGACTGAGGGGGCTGGCAGTGTTAGAAGAGATTCCAAATGTATCTGAAGTAGGGTAAAAATAGGACTGGATCCAGTGAATGGAAAGGGGAAAGAAAGGAGTATTTGAAATTCTCCTCAAATCTCCCACCCTGCTCCCTGCTCCTCTCTCTGCTGGTAACAAGGGAAAGGAGAAGCAGACAGGAGTACCCGCATCTTCCTGCCACCCCATGTACCAACAAGCGTGCTCTCGCCCTGCCTTCCCAGTGTATGAAGAGAGCTGTCCTTGTGGTCACCCGAGGCCAGCACTCCTACCCAAGGCCTTCACACACACAACTCTCTTCCCTGCCCTCTGCACGCATGCAACCCACCCCGCCCTGTCCCCAACCAGACAGGAGCACGTGTTCTAATGCTCACCTCAAGAATAAAACAGGACAAAAAAGTGAAAAGCCTCTTTTAATTCTACAAACCCATGGAAGTCCTAACTGATTTTCCTGTTCAAAGAACTATCTTTATTATTGTTATCTCCTAACCTCACATTCCTATCTCGGCCAATTTCAACTGGGCTTCCAGAACCATCATTCCAAGGAAATTGCTTCATGAAATTTTTCCGGGATCAAACAGTCACTTTCCTGTTCTTAGCAGCACTCCAAACCAGCTGGAGCCCTGCCAGTCTTCTAGCCTTGTGTTCCTCAGCTGGTCCCTCCACATCTTGACCTCTTCTAGGAAATCCATCCATCCTGTCCCACATCTTCAAAATCATCTATCTGCCAAGGACATTTCAAACTCCATCTCCAACCTGACCTCTCTCCAGAACCCATGACTGTCTCAACAGATTTTGTTCATGAGAACACCTAGCACCTCAGACTTCCAGTGGCTTTGAAAGGCATGATGTAATTTCATTTACCTTTTCAATGTGAACCACATCAGATATAATACAGAGAAAGACACACACACCCACACACAGCAAACTATGCCACCTAACACACAGCCTTTACCTGTGATGGGAAGCTTGGGCTTCAGCGTGTATAACTGGGCAGGAGTTTGGTGAGGATTCATTCCATACCTCAAGGGCATCTGAGATATTCCTTTACTATACTGTTTCCTGAAGTAATCTGAAATCGCTTCATCATATTGTGCTGTATGAGTGAAAGCCTACAAAAAGGGTAAGTTTTGTGAAATACCAGCAGCATTTACCAAAGTTGGGGCGAGAGGGTTTCAGGTAGCACAGAGCAAACCACACTCCTTCCCACACACGTCTGTGCAAGAAAGACACCCACTATCACTAAAGAACACAACAAATCATTCTCTTTCCAAGTGTCTTTCAACTTTTTGACATTATACCTCTGAAATGCTTGGTTCTCTTCACTTATAGGAAAAGGATTTCAGCTCCAAGCAGAGGCCTGATGAGTGACATGGTCTTTAAAAACTGAACACCATTTGGTTTGGCAAACACTTTGCTCGATAAAAGTGCATCCCCACCTTCAAGGCTAACTGGCGTCTAGTCTCCAAGGAGGTGTCTTTACTGGCGGAGTTCTGCATCTCTGTGCAAACGGCCACATAGTCCTCAGGTTCACATACTACTGTTACTCGAGCATGGTTTTTGGCTGCTGCTCTCAGGAGGGTTACTCCACCTTGGAAGAACAAGACAATTTGTATTTCCATGACTTTAACCTCCTTTAAATAAAGTCACTGTATACGTATTTCTACCTTAATTTTTGCCTTAAAAAAATAAGGAAAATGTACCCCAGAGGTATTTCTATATAAAGAAAGAGCTTAGAAAATATAGATGAATTATGGTCATCCCAGAACACAATCTGGGAGCAGTAACTATTTTCTGCTCTCTCAATTTTTTGATTTTCAGTGAACATCAAAACAAAATATCTTTTAAAATGTAAACAGCCAGTGAGCACCTGGGTGGCTCAGTCAGTTGAGCATCCGATTCTTGATTTTGGCTCAGGTCATGATCCCAGAGACACGCGATCGAGCCCCACGTTGGGCTCCACAAGCATGGAGCATGTTTAAGATTCTCTTTCCGCCCCCTGACCCCCGGACCCGCCTCTCCCTCTCTAAAAAATAATAAATAAAAAAAGCAAAAAGTAAAAATAAATAAATGTAAATAGTCCAAAAATAAATAAATAAGATATAATAATCCTCCCCTGTCAGTCTTCAAATGTTTTTTCTAACTTACCAATATCAATCTGCTCAACAGCCTGTTCAACAGTTACATCTGGAGAAGCCACTGTCTTCACAAAGGGATACAGATTACAGACAACAACCCTAAGCCAAAAAAAAGGATTTAGCTGCCATTAGAAACACAAACTTTATGGGGTTTACATGTAAGTCAGTCAGTAGCTTTAACAAGACCAAAGAGTCTAAAGACGTAAAATATAAGCCTGGCATTTTAGAATTCTAAAAAGTATGTTGAGACATCAGGAGCTCCCACTGTTGCAGAACATAGGTAAATATAAGTGGCTTTGGTCAGCAGGTACTCTCAAAACATATTTCCCCTAAATCATTTTGCAATGTTGCTGTCCAGGTACACTTAGCTCCTATGATATGATCCAGTCATTAAAAAATTTGGTTAAATTTTAACAGAAATGCAAAATACAAGGCTGTAGATAACATCCTCATTTTGGAATACAATCACTATTACCTTCGACATTCAATTTTAGACTCTATTTCCAACGGGTTAGGTATAATGATGAAAAATGATAGACCACTCTAAGGGTGAAGTATTTGTTTTGTCTTCAGAGAGATCATATACAACGACAGCAACAGTAAGGCCAAAAGAATAATTTAAGATACAAAACTAATCTAAAATTAACCAGTGGAGTAGAGTTCTGTGCCCGGGCCTGCAACGTGAGGGGCTCTGTGGGCAGGTTCACACCCAGTGAAATAAGCACAACTGGTAAAAACTGATAAAAACAAAAAATTCCTAAACAAAAACCTAGCAAACTGAATCCAACAAAATATAGAAAGAAGCACACATGGCAGCAAGTATGGTTTACCCCAGGATCGTAAGGTTGGTTTGCTATCTAAAAAACAGTTAATGTAATAGCCCATGTCAATAAGACAAAGGACAAAAACCCACCTACCTCAACAGATGCACAAAAAGTATTCTGAACATCCACTCATGATAAAAACACTCAACAAATAGAAAAGAACTTGTTTAACATGATAAAAGGTAGTTAAGAAAAACCCTAAAACCCATAGCTAACATCATATTTAAAGGCAAAAGGCTGAATGCTTTCCCCTAAGATCAAGAACAACACAAGGATGTCCACTCTCACCACCACTATTCAAAATCGTATTAGAGGTTGTAGCCAGGTCAATTAACAAAGAAAATTAAATAAAAAGCATCAAGATTGGAAAGGAAGAGGTAAAGGTATCTCTATTAGCAGATGACACTATCTTGTATATAGAAAATCAAGGTATTTCACATACATGCACACAAAAACTATTATCTCTGAATTCAGCAAGGCTGTAGGACATACAATTAACTGAACTACACACACATCAGCAATGAAAACTCGAAAGTGAAACTAAGAAAACAATTTTACTAACAGTACAATCAAAAACAAAAACAAAAACTATTTAAGAATAAGTTTAACAAAGGCAAAAGACGTGTGTGCTAAAGAGTACACATTGTTGAAAAAATTAAAGAATCTAAACAAATGAAAAGCCACCCCAGTTTATGCCTCAATATTCAGATGGCAACATCTCCCAAA
This sequence comes from Panthera uncia, assembly GCF_023721935.1. Taxonomy (NCBI): domain Eukaryota; kingdom Metazoa; phylum Chordata; class Mammalia; order Carnivora; family Felidae; genus Panthera; species Panthera uncia. The sequence goes on from NW_026057584.1 coordinate 21,760,690, forward strand.
TTGATATACAGATTCAATACAATCCTTATGAAACTCCAACTCTGGTTTTTGCAGAAATGGGCAAGCTGACCCCAAAATTCATGTGGAAATGCAAGAAACCCTGAATGTCCAAAATGATCTTGAAAAAGACCAACAAAGTTGGAGGACTCACACTTCTCAATTTCAAAACTTGCCACAAAGATAAAACTAATGATGTGGTGCTGGCTTAATGACAGAGATATAGGCCAAGTGTCCAAGACCATTCAATGGGGTTCTGAAAGAAGTCTTTTCAACAAACGATGCTGGGACAATTGGACAGCCACATACAGAAGAATGAAGTTGGACCTCTAACTCACACCTATATGTAAAAAATAACTTAAAAAAAATTCAAAGACCTAAGCATAAGAGCTAAAACTGAAAACTCTTACATCTTTATTATCTTGGATTATGCTACTGCTTTTCAAATATAACACCAAAAGCACAGACAACAAAAGAAAAAGTAAAGTGGACATCAAAATTTAAAGCTTTTGTGATAGTCAAAGGACACCATTACAGAAAGGAAAAAACAATCCACCTAATAGGACAAAATGAACTCTTACAGCTTAATAATGTTATTAAAAACAATTAAAAAATGGGCAAAGGATTGCAACAGGCTATACAAAATGGCTAATGAGCAAATGAAAAGATGTTCAACATCACTAAGAAAGGCCAGTAATAATCACAATGAGATGCCACATTATACCCACCAGAACCACTAGAATCAAAAGGCTAGCTAACAGATGTTGGTGGGGATGTGCAGAAACATCCCCTACAGGGAATGTAAAATGATCAGCACCTTGAAAAACAGTATGGCAGCTTCTAGAAGGGTTAAACACAGTTACGAGATGACCAAGGAATTCCACTCCTGGGTATATAACCAAAAGAAGTAAAAACACACGTCCATACAAAAACTTGTACGTGAATGCTCATGACTGCCTCATTCCTAATATACAAAATGTGAAAAGAATCCAAATGCCCATCAACTGATAAAACAATAAATAAAATAGGATACATCTATACAATAGGTTATTTTTTAGTAATAAAAAAAAATGAAGTATTAAGACATACTAGAACATGGATGAACCTTGAAAACATGCTAAGAAATCCAAGGACCCCACTTTATCTGGTTCTATTGGTATGATATACCTGTACAGATAAATTCAGACAGAAAAAACAGATTTATGGTTACATAGGGTTAGAAATTTGGGGGGAAATGAAGAATGAATGCTAATGGGTATGGGGGTTTGGGGGTGAGGGGGATGATGAATATGTTCTAATTTTAACTGTGGTGATGGCTGTACAAATCTGAATCTACTAAATAACACTAAATTGTATATTTTATTTTTTTTTAATTTTTTTAACATTTTATTTTTGAGAGAGACAGAGACAGTGTGAGCAGGGGAGGGGCAGAGAGAGAGGGAGACAAAGAATCCGAAGCAGGCTCCAGGCTCTGAGCTGTCAGCACACAGCCCGATGCGGGGCTCGAACTCACAAATCGTGAGATCATGACCTAAGCTGAAGTCAGACGCCCAACCGACAGAGCCACCCAGGCGCCCCTAAATTGTGTTTTAAATTGGGAAATTCTATGGTATAGAAATTATATCTGAGTAAAGGTGTTATATACACTGAAAAGAAACAGTGCATATTTTTATGCAAATAAGTACACCGTTAATATGTATCAAAATGTAGGTCATAATTTCTTTAAAAAAAAAAAGTTCTTTTTGTTGTTTTCTTTTTGTTTTAGTTTAAACGTGAATTTTGGTAATATAAACTTGGCAGAACTAAAAATGCTCACGTATGTACAATGTCACATAGAAGGTATTCAATAAACGTTTACAGTGAGTGAACAGAAAACTAAACCTAACGTTAACCTTAGTCTTAAAAGGGGGCCACCGTGTTTGTCATGCTTACAGTCTTTGATTCTCAACGTATTAAAATTTCAACCCCAGAATTTTTACCTGATAAGATCGAAATCAAGTCTAGCCATGTCAGCATTATCTTCTGGGACATTACGAGCCAAGATTCCTAATTTAACAAAGTTAAAGTATTAAGTTAAAAAAAACACATTATAATAAGGTACTTCTTTCCAATATAGTCTCATCAATCAAGTTAAACCCTCTAATACTGCCTGATAAAGAAAACAAAATAGTGAAAGATTAGTGGGCATATTTAAAAAGCTTTGTTATAAGTTCCTCATTTTCCCTTTTCTTAAGATTTCTCATTTTTAAGTCATCTCTATACCCAACATGGGGCTTGAACTCACAACCCTGAGATCAAGAGCTGCATGCTATACCAAGCGAGTCAGCCAGGCACACCGATTATTCCCCCTTTTCTTAAGCAACTAAGTGTAAAAGGAATTTTCACATAACCATTGCCAGTTCCATTAATCTATGTGCTCCCAAAAGTAAGTGGCTTGTCTGGTGATCCTCCTTAGCCTAAGGATTTTATTCTGCCAAATTTTACTATAACTGTAATTAGCAATACACCTATCTCTTACCGTTTTTGGTTAATACGTAACTCTTGGTCTCAGATGAATAAACAAAACTAAAGCACTTTGAAAAAGAATTATTTTGAGTCAGTTACACTGTGATACTTTATCCTAAGTGTGGAGTGTAATAAGTCTTTTCACACAAGAAACTGAAACATTTTCATTAACTACAGAAGGAAATAACACTTTTAGTTATCAGGACTAAAAGCAAGCAGAGGAAAACGATGTGAATCCATCACATAATAAAGCATTCTAGATTCTAAACAGGGTCTAACGTAGTATGAACTTTAGCAGCAAATGTGACAAAGCCAATACAGACTCACAGGTAATTTCTGGGGGGGCTTATCACCTGCCTTTTTCCTCATTTATTCTATAAAGTAGTCAACCAAAATATTCCTGAAGACCACTGATTGTTTTGAATTGAAGGTACCAACCACTTACCAGCATGGACTGCAGGATGCAAGGTTTTCACACGCCCCCCTAACATTTCAGGAAATCCCGTCAGCTCAGAGACATCTCTGAAAATAGATGAACAGAATATTGCTGTTTCCACTGAACTGTCATTTTTCCATTTTATGCTATTCCAAAGCATCTTTCAACATTACGTCCACAGTTCTCATTTGGGGGGGATTTTTCAGGGCCTTAATTTTCAGAATTCAGAAACTGAATTGTAAGCCATGCGTTCAATTGAAAACTAATTTAGCAGTATATACAAAAAAGCACTAACAATCCCCTAAATATCTCAGAAGCAGACTAAAGTAAAAACAAGAATTCAGTTTTAAGAATAAACAAGCATAAAGATGACATATCAAATGAGTGGGAAAATAAAACATTGTGTTTTAGTAAAGTGATATTCGTAATTGGAATAATCCGAGTTTACTCCACATAAAAATAAATTCCCAATGAATCAAAGGTCTGATTATTTAAAAAAAAAAAAAAAAAGTTTATTTATTTATTTTGAGAGAGCGTGCACATGCAAGCGAGGTGGGCAGAGAGAGAGGGAAAGAGAGAATCCCAAACAGGTTCAGAGCCTGACACGGGGGTCGATCCCATGAACTGTGAGATCATGACCTGAACTGAAATCAAGAATCAGACACTGAACTGACTGAGCCACCCAGGTACCCCCAAAGGTTTGAGCATTTAAAAAAATCACAGAACTACTAAAATTAAATACGTAAGGTGTGCATTCAAAGCATTAAACAAAGAATTAATAGATCTATGTAAAATGTTAAAAGTTTCACACAGAAAAAAAAGTTGGAAAAAACAATCTCAAACTTTGACAAAGGGCCAAATGCAAAACAATGTTTAAATATCGATTCATTATCACCAAACTGACATGAACTCCCCTATTCCCCAGCCTGATTTACAAGCAAATTTTAATGACATGAAGAATGCTGACAATATGTTAGGTGAACAAAATCAAGAAGCAAAACTATCTTCTGTACGAGCTATGAAATTAAACAGATGTTTATAAAAAGACTGGAAGCATATCAACTGTTAAACAGGATTATAAACTATTTATTACCTTCATTATAATTTTCTACATTTTTCAAATTTTCTACAACCAACATACACTGCCTTTATAATAAAAAAGCAATAAATACTTTAAAGCAGCAAATTCCTGGGGCGCCTGGGTGGCTTGGTCGGTTAAGCGTCCGACTTCGGCTCAGGTCATGATCTCACGGTCCGTGAGTTTGAGCCCCGCGTCGGGCTCTGTGCTGACAGCTCAGAGCCTGGAGCCTGTTTCAGATTCTGTGTCTCCCTCTCTCTCTGCCCCTCCCCTGTTCATGCTCTGTCTCTCTCTGTCTCAAAAATAAATAAAAGTTAAAAAAATTTTAAAGCAGCAAATTCCTGGGCACCTGCATGGTTCAGTTGGTTGAGCATCAGACTTCAGCTTAGGTCATGATCTTGTGGGTTTGTGAGTTCGAGCCCCACATCATTCTCACTGCTGCAGGTGCACAGTCTGCTTCAGATCCTGTCTCCCTCTCTCTGCCCCTCCCCGCCCCTTTCAAAAATAAACATTAAAAAAAACTAAAGCAGCAAATTCCAATAGGATACAGAATTTCCTGGGTACAGTCTCCCATGAAGGGCCATCTGCAGATGACTGGTGTTTGACTAATGACTCACACAGTTCCAACACACACTAAAAACTGGTGACATGTTGTCCAATTCAAAATTCCCTTTCCTGGCATTTGGGAAATAAAATCCAGTTTCTCCAACTGAAGATGATTGCTAAGAACAGAGAAGGCAGATCTATTCTTAGAATGAAAAACCATGTGGGGTCATTAAAAAGCTTGTTGCTCCTTTGTATTCCAGAATTTGCATGCAGCAGCTGCAGTCTTCAAAGAGTCTCGGTATGCCCACTGCTGTAGAGTCACCAATTAAAATCTCATCAGTTTACCTCAACCTCCAGGTTAACTTCCTGAGATAAAATCTTGGCTCTGCCTTTTACTAGCTGTGTTAACTGTTACGAACTCGGGCAAGTTACCTAACTTCTTTGTGCCTCAGTTTCCTTATTTATTAAATGGGGATAATACTACCTACACTGAAAAGTTGTTAGGATTACAGGACAGTGTGTGTGTGTGTGTGTGTATAATATGAAGTGTGAACAGTCTCATGCTCTAATGGGAGAGAAATACATTTACATTCCCAATTTGTAAGAAATACCTAGTTATAATGGAGGTAAGCAAGAAGTGATTAGAGGCAGAGAGCAAACAAGAGTCCACAGCTGCCAAGTATTTAAACTGAAGAATGGATATGCAACATGAAGACTCGTTACCTTTTTCTACTTTTGATTATGTCTGAAACGGTCCCATGATACAAAGTTTGGTGGAGAAAAATAGGCTATAGAAGAGGAGCTTGCTTAATTTGAAAGGTCCAACTACAACAGCATCCATCATGCTCCAAAAGAAAGAACAGCCGAGATACTGGATTCTCACCCTGCTGCTCTTCAGAAAAGGCTGGCCTGTCTTTCACGATTCTTACAGGGTTCTTATGAGAACATCAGAGAGATGATGCAAAAAGACTTTGGAAAATAGAAAGCATTTATTTAATAAAGAAAATAAAGCATTCTCGCCATCTGAACTTGTCAAATTTAGGAAAGCTGGCTACAGAAGGCAGGATTACACAATGAAAAAGGTAGTAATCCAGGGGCGCCTGAGTGGCTCAGTCAGTTGAGCATCTGACTCTTGGTTTGGGCTTGGGTCATGATCTCACGGTTTCACAAGTTGGAGCCCCCCGTTGGGCTCTGTGCTGGCACTGTGGAGCCTGCTTGGAACTCTCCCTTTCCCTCTCTCTCTGCCCCTTCCCCACTTACAGTCTCTGTCTTTCTCAAAATAAATAAACTTAAAGGAAAAAAAAAGTCACTGCCATTTATTAGAGCTTTCCTACAGCCTTATTCATTTTCTACCCCTCAGTAGTTATCTGCCCACTCTCCCACCAGAATGCCAGCTCCTTGGGGTCAGGAATGGCAGCTGATTTATATTTTATTCATTCCTTCTTCCCATCACTCAGCCAGGTAAGGAACAGCTTGTGAAGAAGGGAATGAATGAAAGATCCGTGCCTTCATATCATTAAGAGGTGGTAAGGGAACACAGGAAGACTTGAATCTTAACAATGTCAACAGTTTCACTACAGAGCCAGTCCAAACATATCACGTGAATCGCGTGAATCAGGTAATCTGGGTTTTTCTTTAATAACAAATGGCCTGCCTAAATTAATTTTCTATAGGAAGGGGCTAAGAAAGAGGGCTCTGAAATGGGGTCTCCTGGGGCTTCAACCCTTAACTCCTCACGGTGCTCTGTAAACTTGAGCACAAGTTACTAAATCGGAGCCTCACTTTCCTCTTCTGCAAAGTGTGTAAGTAGTGTGCCAACCTCCCAACGCTGCTGGAAGGAGTAAATGACTTCTTTCAGTCTCTGTGCTGGGAGTGCATTCCTTTCTGGTCAACGGGATCACACTCCGTTCCTCGGATTGGACTTACCTTAAAAACTAAGCTGTGCCTTACCTGACTGCCAGACCTGCATCCCTGAGAGCTTTTGCAGTTCCTCCAGAAGCGATCAAATTCAAACCAACAGAAGTTAGGTTTCTGGCAAATTCCACGAGGCCCGTTTTGTCAGAGACACTAAATAAGGCTGAAACAGAAGACATCTCCCCTCACTACTCGCAGTACATTACACGAAGTCCTTCCAGGCCTTGGGGAGTGGGGGGATCGGCTGGGAGGACGGTCACGAAACTCAAGGCCATCACGGCGGCCCACACTGGTCGGGCCTAACCCGGAGCCTCCCCCGGGTCAGACACCTGCCAGCCGCGCTACAGCGAACGGACCACGAGCCTGCAGTCCCGGCGCGCAGCCCGGCGCCGCCATTGTGAGCTGAGGACGCCGCGGGGAAGGGACGCGGAGGGCGTGGCTCCGCGAGGGCGCGCGAGGGGCTCACCGAGCTGGCCGGGTGCCATGGCTGCGGGCTGCGGGGTCCCGGACGAGCGAGGGCAGCTGCGGGCACGCCACGTGCGGAGGGGCGCCGAGTGCCCAGAACGCGCGCGATCAGGCAAGAGGGGCGCGCCGAGCGGTCACCTGACCTGCCACGTGACCCAGCCGCCCTTCCGGGCGCCCCCGCCCTGTCAATTTCAGGCTTGAAATTGGAGCCTCGGGGTTGAAGGGGAAGGCGCGGCGAGGTTGGCGCTGGCCTTCCTAGGCCCGGAACTTGAAGGGATCACCGTTGCAATCTCACGTTCTAAGCGTGACTTGTCCCTTTCCGCAAAAGTGAGGTGGCACAGGACCTCAGGAGCAAATGCCAACACCCTGTCCCCAGACGCTGGAACGCGGCCAGCAGTGTCAAAAGCACTGGGACAGAAAACGAGCAACACAAGGAATAATACCTACAGCGGCGAAGATAGAAAGCATCTTAGCAATCACCGACTCCGTTTTAATAAATTTAAAAAAATAAATAAAATGAAGACCTGATGGTTAAAGATTAAAATGCTATTGACACCACGGTTCACGTAATAGAGGCAAAACAGTGAAATGGACACTTAAGTTTTTGATTCTACATTTTGAAATAGTCTGAGATCTGCTTAAAGGTGGTGACTGGCTTGCATCAGTAAATAATACTTGACTTAGCCTGGATGAAAGGAATGATAACGGTTAAGGGGGAAGGGAGGACATCTTTCTTAATTCATTAAAAATAGGAAAAGCAACACTGCACACTCGTTTCATTTTGAAAATAACACTTTCCAACAACATAAATTCATTTTGATGTTTACAGAGACTTTTTAAGTGTTCCTTCTTAGGATTATATTACAAAATAGTACTGCTTATCTTTTATTCTTAGTCTAGGGCTCACAGATGCAGAAAAGAGAGTATTTTCTTATTACGTATATGCTATTTATTTGTGTTTTTTTTCTGGTACCCTCTGTAATTCTTCCAGGCTTTTTTACTCAACCAAATGAGTATCTATTGGCCAGAATCAAGAGCTCTGAATATGTGAACTTCTTGCTCTGAATATTTCTCACATTTCTGAAAGAAATATTATCACAGTGTCTTCAGATTGTGTTTGCCAACTTTGAATTTAAAGAGACAAGGTTCAGGGGCGCCTGGGTGGCTCAGCCGGTTGGGTGTCAGACTTCAGCTCAGGTCACAGTCTCACAGTTTGTGAGTTTGAGCCCTCCATCTGGCTATGTGCTGGGAGCCTGGAGCCTGCTTCTGATTCTGTGTGTGTGTCTCTCTCTGCCCCTCCCCTGTTCACACTCTGTCTTTCTCTCTCTCTTTCTCTCTCAAAAATACGTAAACATTAAAAAAAATTAAGAGAGACAAGCTTCATAGCTAATAATAAAGGAAATCTCACTGCTCAGTCACCATTAGGTTTTCATAGGAAATAGAAAGCAGAGAGAGGAGAAAATAATGCTGAAATTAGTGATAAGAGAAAAGTAAATAGTATTTAGGCATTGGATATTTTTCCTGCTTATGAATTTCAAATATTTAATTTAATAAATATTTATTGAACCCTTTCTGCCTGAGTGGCAGATGAATATTACCTAATCACTATCCTTAAGGGGCTCATGATGGAATGAAGGTATAGATACATAGTTAGGTACAATGAGAATATATTAATATAAAGAGAAAACATGGGATTAAACTGATTTTTGTAGTGGTCTTTTGTAATGTTGTTCTAGGTACTAAAAAAGAATGGACCGTGGGTTCCAGACCAAGACACAGCTTTTTCATTTAAAGATGTTTACTAAAATGAATTCTGACTAATACTTCCGTGGATTTCAAGTTCAGACTTGATAATCACCTCATATGTAAATGGCAAGATGAGTAAATGAATTTTTGGCTAGCTTTGTGATCCTAGCCACATGACTTCAACTTTAGGACCATAGTTACCTGTTACGTAATATGGATATAACATTTGTTCTGCAGTCTACTTCAGATCGTAAGAAGCAAATTAATCTGTTGAAAGTACAAACTGTAGGGTTCCTGGGAGGCTCAGTCGGTTGAGCTGATTTTGGGTCAGGTCATGATCTCATGGTTCATGAGTTTGGGCCCTGCGTTGGGCTACGCACTAGCAGTGCAGAGTCTGCTTGGGATTCTCTCTCTCTCTGCCCCTCCTCTGCTTACGTGCATGTTCTCTCTTTCAAAATAAATAAAAAGTAAGCACAAGCTGCAAAATGACTGATGTAGGTAAGAAAGAACTTGTAATTTCTTTTTTTGTTCCATTCACCTGATGCAGGTGAATAAATGTGTATCTCTTTGGGCTTCAGAATACAGCCTCCTCAAAGATGCTAGTCACAAGCAAGCCAGTGTATTAGAAATGGGAGATGTTGAATTCCTCTATCACTAGCATTACTGTTTAAGACAGAAAAGACATGCATGCACTATAATAGTTACATTTTCATTTCTTCTCTTACTTGACACCCGTCCAGAAGGAAGCTTGAAGACCCAGGGATCATCTTTATATACGGTAGTTCCCCCTTACCTGTGGTGGCGCTTTCCGCAGTTTGTTATCCGAGGCCAACTGCTGCAGGGAAACAAATGAGCCTCCTTATGACGAATCAGCAGAAGGTCAATAGTACGCTAGCTCTACTTCACAGTTGCTACGTCATCATCATCGCGTCACGTCTCGTAGGCATTTTATCATCTCGCATCATCATAAGTGTGAGTACAGAATAGTCAAATATCTTGAAAGCAAAATTTATATAACTATTACTACAGTATATTGTCATAGTTATTCTATTTTATTATTAGTTGTTGTTAATCTCTCGTGACTAATTTATAAATTAAACTCTATCATTCTTACGTAAAGGAAAAAACATACTGTGTATAGGGTTCAGTACTCTCCGTGGTTTCAGGCATCCACCAGGGGTTTTGGAACAGTAGGGGGGACTACTGTATCTAAAAATATCTAATATATTTATAAGTGATTTCGGTTCCTCAAGTGTGCTTTAATCTGTTTTGCCTATATGCTGTTTGTTTCTTGTGTAAACGTAACACTTTCTCCAAAAAGCCTCTATCGCGTTTTTAAACCTGGAATTTCCTCTGGCCTCTAAGGATTAGTAAAGCTGCTCCATTTTGAGCTAACTTATTCCAAGCAAGAGTTCACCCACTCGTGTGGATGTAGTTTGCCGTGTGAAGTGATTCCCAGGAGTTTGGGTAATAGGATTAAGTATTGTCTACAAAATCCCTCTCTGATCTAGAGGTTAAACTCTCTTATGACATATTAAGAAATCTGAACATTTTCCTTGAAGGGTGTGGGAACTGTTTGGAATTGTAAAAGATGGTAATGATACAAAGAGTGAATTGAATATCTAGAAGCAGGGAAACCAAATAAGAAGGTTTTGCATTAACAAGCTCCCAACCAAAGACTTGAAAGCATGGAAAAGGAGAGATGTGTATGAGACAAAATCAGGTAAAACCAGCAGCACATGAAGGTTAATTGCATAAAGGAAATATAAAATGGAAGGAAATAAGGGAGACTTCATTGTTTCTAGCTTGATCATCTGAGTATCAGTGAAGCAAATAATCAACATAAAAAAAAAGAAAGTTTTGCCAGTGTCTGTTTGAGGTCAATGTGAGAGGTTGGGTAAATAAATTTGAGTTTCTAAATGTTGATTTTAAAGTATAAATAGTGAGGGACATCAAAATGAAAATATACACTAAGTTTTTAGAAATACAAATGCAGGGCTGTCTCGGTGGCTCAGTCAGTTGAGTGTATGACTTTGGTTCAGGTTGTGGTCTCGTGGTTTGTGAGTTTGAGCCCCACATCAGGTTCACTGCTATCAGCCTGTTAGTGTAGAGCCCACTTCCTCTGTCCCCCTCGCTCTGCCCCTCCTCTGCTTGTGCTCTCCCCAAAATATTTAAAAAAATGTAGAAATACAAATGCAAATCAGGAATAGATGTGAAGCTAAAGATAAATAAATTTGGAAAGGTAATGACACTGAAGTAGTAGTTTAAGCCTGAAAGAAGACACATTAGACCCAATGAATAGATGAGGTCAGAAGGCCAAAAAAAGGAAATTTGTTCAAGCAAGCATTTAATACCCTAGGAGTACATGTGGATTTTAATTGTTTGGTCTTCATATAATTAATCTAGTAGCCAATAGTATAATTAAAAAAATTTGATATGGTAAGTGTTCATCTGATGAATATTTACCAAGGATACTATTTACTTGCTCTCGGATTCACTCAAAAAATATTGACTGAGGGGCTCCTGGGTGGCTCAGTAAGTTAAGCCTCTGACTCATGGTTTCAGCTCAGATCATGACCTCACGAATTGTGAGGTTGAGCCGCATCTTGGCTCTGTGCTGATGGAGCCTGCTTGGCATTACCTCTCTCCTTTTCTCTCTGCCCCTCCACCCCCCAAATAAATACATCAATTAAAAAATTAAAAAAAAAATTAATGTTTTACTTTTGAGAGAGAGAGAGAGAGAGAGAGAGAGCGCGCGAGCCAGAGAGAGCAGGGGAGGGGAAGTGAGAGAAAGAGGGAGACACAGAATCTGAAGCAGGCTCCAGGCTCCGAGATGTCAGCAGAGAGCCCGATGTGGGGCTCAAACTCAGGAACCCTGGGATCATGACCTGAGCCGAAGTCGGACACTTAACAAACTGAGCCATCTATTTACTGTTTTTAATGCGACTACTAGAAAATACTGTAAAGATATGTGGTTCCCATTATATTTTTACTGGACAGCATTAATCTAGACAGAATCCAAGAATTCTCATATCATTTGCCAACTGAGATGAGGCACAGAATTCTTTGAAAAGCTTTATATTTGACTGATGGGGTTATTACTGAGGATGACGAGATTAAAGATTACATGCAATGCTTGGCTAGGTAAAATGTAACACCAAGATCTCTGGTGGGCTGCAGTTAAATTTGGGAGGGGCCTGGATCTCTTGGAATGCTGGAGGAGGAGGAAGAGGACTGCTTTGTTACTACCCTGGAGGCCCTCCCAGGTGTTTCTGCAGTCCTTAGGGAACTCTGTTATGTATACATTGCATACAAAGTTTAATGAAACGGTAGGATACATAGACCCTTGCTGTATATCTCTGATTTAGTCTCCTGTGATTGTTCACCTTTTTTGCAACCTTTGTTTTTGCCCACCTGAAATGTTATAAGCCCTCTGTACACAATAAGCCAAGTGAGATTTGTGATTGGCCTGACACTGCAATAAATGAGAGTAAAAGTGAGGCAGAGTCTTTGCAAAAGCTGATCCCCATGCCTTCTGCTCTCCTTCTTAGCACTCTCTCAGCAAAGTGTGGAGTAATCTTTCAACAGTCAGCACAGGGTTTGCTGGCCGTTTCCAGCATTTGACACTTTGCAAATGCTATTTATATAGCAAGATTCAAATATAAAATGCAAATTTTAGAAATTATCTAAAATGAGGAAAGTATGGGGCTTCTGGGTGGCTTAGTCAGTTAAAGGTCTGACATCCGCTTGGGTCACCGTCTCGCAGTTCGTGGGTTCGAGTCCCGAGATTCTGTGCCTCCCTCTCTGCCCCTCCCCCACTCATGTTCTGTCTCTCTCCCTCTAAAAATAAATAAACATTAAAAAAATAATAAAATAACGTGGAAAGTGGTACATTTGGTTTTGCCAGAATTGTTAAGATTTCCAGACACTTAGGATTGATTATATAGAATCTAGTTTATATATATTCAGGATTTGGGTACTAGATCCTACAGATGTATTTTTCATATCTTCTTCCTGTCTCTGAGATACTAAATAATATATGGGGACAAATAAATGCATGTTGTACTATTTCAATTCTCTCTATCAGAAATTTAAAAAATGTAAGTTTCTCTAACTCTGAACCCTGCCTGGATTTGGGGTTCTGTCATAGGGTATGTTTCTATCAACAGGAAAAGCTAAATTAAAACTTGATTTAAAGCATATAATTATCATTAGAAAAAATAGAAATAGCACATAGTCTGATATAGACTCCTTATGTTCCTACATAAGACTCTGAGGAAGTGGATGAACCTTGCCCTTTCCCTCATGCTGAAAAGTAATCTCTATGTAGAAGTGTTGTTTTATTTAAGGGTTGCTTGCCAATATGTCAGTTTTTAAATTTAGAAAAAAAAAATAATTGAATGTATACATAGATTTTAAAGTGTACATTGTGACTGAATACATAGGGAAGTAAATTTCTGTATTTTAAGGTTTTCGTAAAAGTCTTGTCTGCACTAATTTTTTAAGGGAATAATTTGTATGGATTTATATTAGTCTTGTGTAACTTCTTTCAGCAAAATATATTAAACTGATTTCTAGCAACGTATTCTATATATACCTATTACAAATGTATAGCTATAACAATGTTTATATGCTATTATAAATACATAGCTAATAATCGTATATTACTATGTGCTGCATACTGCTCTCTATACTTCATGTAGATAAATTCATTTAACCAGCTGTATTTTCTCAGAATTTATTCATAAAAATCAAATCTTAATATTACATCGTATTTTTAGAACTTAAAACCAATATCCTTAGTGTTTGAAGAGAAAAGGTCAGTTTGCAAGGTTAAAATAAAATCTTCAACCTAACATCTGGGAGGGTTCCATATAAAAATCAATAGCAAAGGAAAAATATTTTGGATTACTAGGAATAATAAGAGCATAATAAGATACTTGGATGCCTTTCTTGCAGCAAAAAAAAAAAAAAAAAAAAAAACCCATGCAATCCTTCAAGAGTAGAAAAAAGACTCCATATGTGCAATTATAGACAGAACACAATTGTCATCTGTCATATGTCTTCTTTCCCACAAAGAATCTAGTTTAGGATTAAGATTAAATATCAGACCCCAAGACCACGTACTACATCAATTTATTGTTGAACCTGGATATCAAAAGAACTTCCAAGCGAAAGAATTATTTCACAATAGTGTCAGTATATTTTATTATCACTTTTTTTGGTGATCAAATGTAAAGAGATGTCAACTATAAATTCATATGATTTTTAAGTTTAAGTTTTGTGAAACCCATTATAATCTGTTTGGATTCTTTGATATCAAGTATTCAATATGCATTTAAGAATGTGTCTCCTTTATTTGTTTTTTGAGAGGACCATTGTATTCAACATGTATATAATAGTGGAGAGTACAGGGCAAAGAGTAGGTCTTTTAAATAATGTAATAAAAAATGAGCATGATTTTTGCTGTTAGGAAAAACTTTTAACTGGTTCTGGTCAAGAGTGAAAAGAAGCTAGAAAAGCTATATTTAAATAAAATTATTAGTTTTTAATTTTAAGGATAATGCAAACTAGAGAGGAGCCAGGGGACCCTGTTGTGTTATGTAACACAACATAAGTGTGTAATCACCAAAAATTCATGCTTGCTAAGATGTTAAGGGCAAGGAGATGGGAATGGATAAAAGGAGGCCATTTAGGTCATTTAAGCTTAACAAGGGCAGAGAAATGGAGATGTTCAAGAAAGTGCAGTCACAGAATACATAAACGATTTCCTGCTTAGAGTATTCTCTACATATTCATGTAATGAGCTCATGCAGTTCTACACACAATATTCAGCATGTCAAAAGAAAAGCGTTTCCTCAGAGAGTAATGAAAGCGGAGAGGATTTATTTCTAGAACCTCGCTCCCAGGAGAACACACCACCGCCAGGGGGCAGCGGAGGTTGCTCCTTGGGTCATCAGCATCATCTCAGAATTTCGCATAAAAATAACCACTACATTTGCATGGTGCTTTCCAGGTAATGAGCGCTCTTATCACTCATTTCTATTATAACACAATCGAGGATATTCTATTCTTACCCATTTTTCAGATGTAGAAAGGAAAGGCCTGTGGAAGCTCAAGGTCACAGTGCCAGGAAGTCATACAGTTGAAACTGCCTTTTCCCACCCCAAAGTCTGTGCGGAGACTAATAGACTATAGAGAGCATGTGATAAAAGGCACCCCCTTTGGGAGCATAAATTTCAGCCTAGACAGGGGCAGCCACTGAATGTTTCAACTCTAAGGTACACCATGGATTTTATATTGGGTATTTTGTTGCCAGGCATAACACTCCATGTTAATTTTTTCAAATGTTTATTTATTTTTGAGAGTGGGGGGAGGGGCACAGAGAGAGGGAGACAGAGGATCCAAAGCAGGCTCTGCGCTGACAGCAGAGAGCCCTAGGCGGGGCTCAAGCTCAAGAACTATGAGGCCATGACCAGAGCTGAAGTCAAATGCTTAACTAACTAAGCCACCCAGGCACCCCCACATTAAGTTGCATTTTAACTTCAGAGGATTAAAAAAAAAAAAAAAAGTATGTTGTAAACTTAAGAAAGTAATATATATATATATATATATATATATATATATATATATATAAATGTATGTAAATATATATGTATATAATTCAAGTTTATTTATGTGTGCATATTCATATTTATGTGTGTGTGTGTATGCCTGTGTTGATAACCTTTTAAAGAAAATGGTATAGTGGAGCTGTACTCTTTATTCCCTGGTTTTATTCTTTCTCATTCTCCCTCTTGTTGTTTCATACTAAAGTGTATTCAGGGTCACTTCTCATTTGAAATTTCAAAGTGATGATTCCTGATTCATTAACAAAGCTAGGAAGGGATCTTATGGTGTCCTTCCCTTCTCAAAAGCACTTATTCTTTTAAAATTTTTAGATGTTTATTTATTTTTGAGAGAGACAGAGACAGAGACACTGAGAGGGGGAAGGCAGAGAGAGAGGGAGACACAGAATCTGAAGCAAACTCTAGGCTCTGAGCTGTCAGCACAGAGCCTGACGCAGGGCTTGAACTCAAGAGCTGTGAGATCATGACCTGAGTGAGCCAAAGCCAAGAGTGGATGGTTAACTGACTGAGCCACCAACTGAGCCACCCAGATGCTCCAAAAGCACTTATTCCTTTAAAAAAGGCAGTGTGCAATTTCAGGTCAGGTAATAATGGTGGTTGGTGGCAAAAGAGAAGATATTTTGTTGGAGGTGAACTTTGCAGCACCGTTCAGTGACACCATGGGGATGGATGCATTCTTCATCCTTATTTTGTATCCTTATTGAAGACTACCCCTTTATTGCTTTACATGTATTTCTGCCTGCCCATGATGACCAGACAATTTTTAGCATGCAGGAAATATGATTGTTCTGACATTCAGGGTTTCTGGAAGAGCTGAGAAACCATGGGCTAATACTGAAATTAAGGAATTAGCTTAGATCATTTGAAAAGCTTATGCTTTCAATAAACATTCTTAGAACAGCTACTGTGTGTCTTATACTAGACTGGCACTGGGAACATTAAGATTAAGAAATAATTTTCAGGCAAAAAAAACAAAAAGAAAAACCAACAAACTTTTCAATGCCACATGGTAAGATCAAGGCAGTGCCAGCGTTAATTGCAAAATGGGTGCTTGTAGCTGGATAGAAAATCCTTTCTCCCAGCTTTCTTAAGTAAGGAAATAATAGTGAAACACTGTTTAACAAATACTGCATTATCAATTCTCTTGATGAGACATAGTTGTGCAGAAAAACATGGGAATTGGTAAAACTGGGTTTGTATAGTCAGCCTCCAGAATAGTCCCTAACGACGCTCACCTCTGGTCTTCTCATCTTTGTGAGTCCCATCCCACCCTGAAGCAGGGTTGGTCTGTATGACGGATAACATACTACAGAAGCGATGGGACAGCTTCCATCTGGGACTGTCTCCCTCTTCCTCTCTCTTGGATCACTTCGTCAGGTGAGGTTAGCAGCCATGCTGTGAGCAACCTTATGGAGAGGCCCAACTGGTGAGGAGCGGAAGTGGGTTCTCCTTTTTCATTTGCAGTCAGGCCTTCCGAGGACCACAGCCATGGCTGACAGTTTGACTACGGTGTTGTGAGAGATGCTGAGCCAGAACCACCTGGCTAAGCCAGTGCTGGGTTTCAGACTCACAGGAACCATCATGTTAAAAACACTTGTTGTTTTGGGGTGCCTGGGTGGCTCAGTCAGTTAAGCGTCCAACTGCGGCTCACGTCTTGATCTTGCAGTTTGTGAGTTTGAGCCCCGCATCGGGCTCTGTGCTGCTAGCTCAGAGCCTGGAACCTGCTTCAGATTCTGTGTTTCCCTCTTTCTCTGCCTCTCCCCTGCTCACTCTCTGTCTCTCAGTAATAAATAAATGTTAAAAATTAAAAAAATTAAAAAAAAAAACACTTGTTGTTTTAAGCTGCCAAATTTTGGAGTAATTTGTTACACAGTGTTCAACTAAGTTTCTAGGCCCAACATGGAGCTGCTCCATACCAGCAAGCCAAAACTTAGATAACTTTTGTGTCCCTAGACAGATACCATTTGACTAAAACACAGTATTAACCAGTCAGCCGATCCACAAAAGCCAACTCTGGGTTCTATACTTACTTCCTTTTTCCTTCTCACACCAAATAAGGTTGACTCTGTGGCCTCAGCCAATCAGATGCTTTCTATTTGTGTTTTCCTTGTTCCTTATTCTTCTATAAAAGCTTCCTGCCTTCACCTCTGTTTTACAGTCTTCCAAAAGGAGACTGCTTTATGAAGTGTTAAATAAAGTTTGCATCACCTAAATTGTCTTCCTTAATCATTTTTTAAACAGCTTTTTGTGACAAAGAATGAGATCCAGAGCTGACTGCTACTGGCCTATGGGATGAGGCAAGGTTCCCACTGAACCCTTTGAGTTGTTCCCTGTTCCTGTCTTCCTTACAGAAGGGCCATGGGTAAGTCACTCTCAGATTTGAGCTCTGCTCTGGGAGTATATGTATATGTATATGTGTGTACATATATATATATTCCCATATATATATGTACACACATATACATATACATATGTAAATTCCCAGAAGGGTTCTGAGATTCTAGAAAGGTTCTTTGGTACTTATATTGGGAATCTGCAACGGGTGGCAGCCATTAGGGAACTCACAAAGCCTGGAGGTAAGTCCACACCATAAAACTTCTTGGTGGCTTGGGAATATAAGACAAATTTGGACCATTTTGACTATGAAAATCAAAATTTAACAGAAAAATATTCATTCTCGGCACCTTTTTTTTTTTTTATTCCCCCCAAGAGTATCTCCTATAGTCTTTACATCTTAATGACATCTATATCCAACCACTTGCTTAGGTCAAACATTTTGAAGTCACCCTGAGCTTCTACCCCACAGCCAATCTGTCGGTAAATGCCATCAACTCTAATCTTCAAAATGTATGCAGAATGTGACCACTCTCTACTGCCACCATGTACTTGTCATCTCCCTCCTGATTATTGTAACCATCTTCTAAATGTTTTTCTCATGTCTACCCCTCTGCAGTGTATTCTCAACAGAGTAGCCAGACAGAGAAATCCTTTGAAAAACATACAATCATGATTCAACTGTGCTCTAACTTCCAATGGCCTCCCTTCTTACTCCAAGGAAAAGGTAAAGTGCTTAGAGTGACCCACAGACACTGTGCATCCGGGCCCTTACTCCCCTGCCCTCTTCCACTCCAACCCATCTTGTTCCACTGCAGCCACAGTGGAGTCTCCACGCTTCTTCAACACTCCAGGCATGAGTCCACCTTCGAGGCTCATCCTCTTACCAACATTACATTTCTTCCCATGGTCAGCCCTCCAGGGAAGCCATCCCTTACATTCATTCCATATACTGTGTATGTATTTAGTGAGCCCTTACTCTGTGTTACATAATGCTCTAGAACCTTGGAATACAGTAGTTAATTAAATGGACAAAAATTCCTGCCTCACAGTCTAAGGGGGGCAAATAATAAGCAACATGTAATACAGACATAAATTTGGCCTTAAGTCTTATAGAGCAAAGCAGAACGCACATGAGAAGATCAGAATGATACAGAGCCATGTCACTAAGAGGCTGACATTTAAGGAAAGCTTGAGGGAGAAAAAAATAGAGTGACTACAGTATGTGCAAATCCCCTTCACATCCTCCTATACTTTCTCCCCTTTCCTTGTGCAGCCTCCTGTCTATATAGCCTTATCACCATCTAACACACCGTAAACTTTACATATAAATAAGAAGGTAATTTTATTAACTTATTGGATGTTCCATAATGAAATAATGTAATAAAATTAGCCTCTGAGAAGCCTCTGGAAAGGAGCCTTTCCCATTTGAATGCATGTAAAACATTGCTTGAAAAAATATGATCTCTTTAATAGAGAATAGACTCACAAAAACGAAGTACCAGTTTTTCAGGGAACCTGCTGCTTTTGATACAGAATCCTGTTGGACTTGGTGTAGGAAATCAATCAATAAAAATACCTGGTAGGTGGTAACAACATATCACGATATTAGAAAAAGGGTATATTCTCTCCCTCCCTCCCTCTCTCTCTTTGCTTTTGTCATATGGAGCAGAAAAACCAATTTCTTCCTTATGTAAAGAGACCAACGGAGACTGACTCCTTAGATACTGAGAGGGAGTGCATTTTCCTAAAGCCACTGAAAGCCTATGGCTAAGGAAGAAAGGCTTCAGGGGGTTTTAACACTCTTAGAATTGGGTTGATGACAGGGAATCCACAATCCCTCGATAAGCCAAATAAGTCAGAGTGAGTTAAATATAAGCCGAAGGTAGGTTAGTATCAGGTGAGGCTCCAATTTATAAAGATTGGCTTAGAGCAAAATCAATTTTTCGATACAAGAGAAGCCCTAACTTAATATTGTTGAATGGATTGCTAAAATTAAAGCATTCTATGAAATTTTATGGTAAACATTCTTCCCGGTTTTCATTAGTTAAAAAAAAAAAAAAGTCATTGGTTGTAGTCACTTCCAGGCTTGACATGTTTCTGTAGCCCACACACTATGATAAAGAATGCTATTAACCTGTGAAATCTGTGGTGTATAGTTGAGGTTATTTTGGGGTTGATGGATTTGTGCTGCCTCATTCACATTCTTATAAATGTTAGATCCCTCTTGTGACTAATGATACAGCATGAGTTTGCAAGACCAGCTTGATGGTTTGGGGATCAGATCTGAGGCCCTGGCCTCATTAGCACAGTAACTAACGAGCTGAGCTAATTGGTCACACACCAAAGTAACTTACAAAATGATTATTTATGGAACACCAAAGATAAGGTCTTCAAGTATATTTGTGGCAAGCACAGCATTTTGGTTTCTTTATATGATTTAAAAATAAGAGTAGTAATAAACAGAATAGTGCATCATACTTCCAGGCATAAGGTTTACAATTCTGAACAATTTCCTAAAGGAATTTTTTGACCATAATTCTCCTTTTTTAATAAACATAAAATCATCATGCTCCATCTGAAAATTATTGCCATCATCTATATGTTCCCACCAGCCAGAATCAATTTTGAAGCTTTATTTACTGTCATCAAATATAAAATATTATATTGTTTGCTTTTACAAAGTCCAAATGTACTTCTTGAAATGTCTGATATGTCCTTTCTTGCTCTTCCCCTTTCTGTCCATTTCATCTCTAACAACCAGGCTCAAAATGGAAAGTATGTGTCTTTTGATAGGATTTTCTACAAATGTATGCAGGTGTTAATATCATTTCAAAATATAAAATATAATTTGTATACAAGTAGATAGTATGGATCAAACTGTTATTTAATGAGTAGGTTAACAAAACGAGTGCAAACAAGAATATGAGATTGTTATATATAAGTAAAAAATACAAGTAAAGAAGAGTTCTGGCATTCAGTTGCTAAATTACGTGCAAATCTAATGGCCAACATGGCAGTAGACAATAACTTTCAGGGTTAGCTTCTCTTTAGGACAGATATCATTTGCAATTGATCGGTTTCTACAAGTGAAACACCTAACTGCACAGACACTAGACCCTAAGCAGTAGTGAACAGTAAGTCAAAGGAAGTTGCATTCTCTAGTTATATGGTCCTTAGGTGGTCTTATTTACATGATATTAAAAGATAACAGCATCATCTTTTCTCCAAATTTCTGGTAACTTAATGTGAACATGTGATACAAAAGAATAAGTGATAAGGTGGTGGGGTTTTGTGGGAGAGCTTTGTGTAGTGATTGTGTAATTGTGTAGTATCCCACACTCCCTTTCTCTATTCATAGATTCCCAAGATCACCTTTCTTAGGAAATTTTATCTTACACCAACTTCTGAATAGTCCTGTGGACGGTTGCCTTTCTTGACTTTCTGATCTTCCCTATCCCATGCCATTCTGCTTTGGGACTGATCACTACCCTTTTTTGACGTTAACAATGCTTACGTTTTCTGGAAAATAGGCCTCCCTCGATTGGATGCAGAGGGATAGATGGACAACCTGCTACACCTCCTTCTATTCTCCACCCTTTAACCCTTTAGCTCCATACCTCAGTGGGCTGAACAGATATATCTGACTCACTTATCATGTTAGGAGTAAAGAGAATTACTACACAAAAATTTTAAGCAGTATGCTGCATGTCATTATTCTCAGTGCCCGAGGGAAAAGCTCCCAAAGACTAGAACCTTTGTAGAGGTTTTCCTTTGTGGACACAGCTCAGACTCCTTCCTTCCTTGATCTCCTACCCTCAATTCCATATTTCTCTGCACTTGCCTTCTTATTCATACATACACTGTATGAACCTCCAGTTTCCCTTTTGGGAAACTCACTTCTCCATTCACAGGGATGTGTCTGATCTTCGTCTACCATTTAATCTCTAGAAATAATAATGCAGAGCATGTTTCTAAATATCTGAGTTATTTAAGCTAGAATGTCATCCCTGGTGGCTTCACCATGATAAAGTGGGCACTAATTGAACTCAAATGGCTTTCTTCATTCTTTCTTTCCCATCCCTCCTCCAATGTTAAACACAGATATACTCTCTCACTGGAAGTTTTCAATTACGAAGTTTAATACATACACAGACACACATATTTCTGAGGGATAGAGGTACTTAGAGAGGAAGAGAAACCTTTACCTAAGCATAACAATTTGCCACTGCGCGCGCGCGCGCGCGCACACACCCACACACCCACACACACACACACATATATACGACACTTTATTTACATTTATTGCCCTGAGGTACCCTTTAACAAAGTTTCCTCAAAACTATGCCTTTTTCAAGTAACTCTAGAGGAATTTGCCTTTGCTCCGATACTTTTAATACAGAAAGAACTGGATAAACTGAAATGACTGCATTCCTGGGAGCAAAATGGAGCATCTCTGTTTCACTTATTTTAAGCAGAAGGAACAGCCATAAGAGGACTTCTTTACCTCGTGCCCAAGTATCATTTCCTGTCTTCCCAGGAATCAGCAGGGGTGTTCTTTCAGTTAGACTTACTCTGTTTGGCAAGAACATGACAGAAAGTTCTAAAGCATTTTTTATGGGCTGAATTGTGTTTCCTCAAAATACGGGTTTAAGTCCTAACACCCAGTACTTGTGAATGTGACTGTATTTTGAAATGGGGTCTTTGTAGATGTAATCAAGTTAAGATTAAGTCATACTGAAATAGGGAGGGCCCTAATCCAATATGAATGGTGTCCTTATAATAGATGAGATGAAGGAGGGATCTTCTCCTGGAGACTTTGCAGAGATCATGGCCCTGCCAACACCTTAATTTGGAACTTCTATCCTTTCAGAACAATGGGGGAATACATTTATGTTTTTTTAAGCCTCTCAATTTGTGGTACTTAATTACAACAGAAGTAGCAAACTGATAATATAACTATAATCATCATCATCATAGATACTGTTAATGATATCTACTATGTGGCATTCACTATGTCATTTGGTTGACTGATATGCATGCTAGATGACAGTGTAGATTCTTGAGGCAGAGTTCCTGAGTTCAGATTCTGGCTCACACTAACTAGGTGTGTGACATATGACAAGTTATACAACTGTTACCTATTCTTTGTCTTATTTTCTCAAATCGTTATAATAGCCTTGAAAAATAGATATTAATATCTCCATGTAACAGTAGAGCCTTCTGAGGCATTGAGAAATTTACCTATAAATTTGACTATAAACCCATGAAAATGCAGTCAGTAAGTGAGTTATCAGATGTATTTTAATTATACTTTTTAACTTCTTATTTTTAAATAATTTCAAATTCATAGTATGATAGGGAAAAATAGAATAAAAGAGGCTGAAAGGAAAAGGTTAGAACCTTGGGTGGGGAAAAAACACATGCTTTGGAACAATGCTCAGAACCTCTGGCCTCTAGCAAACTCCTTCAGGCAGAAGGTTCCTCTTAAGAATGTAACAGACACCACCTAACCTCCCCCCCACCCTCAGGTTTCCCTCAGGAAATTGACAAAAGATCTGACTAAAAATAAGTAGACTTGTAAAACAGTTGACCCACAAGGAAACTGGTATGGCCATAGACCGCCCCTCATACAGTGGAAACAAGCCAATCAAAAAGGAATGACTAGGCATTTAGAGTTACCTAGCCAGTAAGGGTAGAACCTGAGGAGAAACAAGGGAGAAGGAAAGGGGGCCAACCAAACCCTATAAAACAGTCCTTTGCCTATAGTCCACAAGTATCCACTTTCCCATGCCCCCTCTCTGCAAAGAGAGATTTCATACTATCCTTACTTTCTAATCTTATACTTTAATAGGGTTTTACCTGCTGCTCCTTTTATTCTGAGCACCTTTTCATTCTTCAAAGCGGCAAGACAATGAAACCTGGGTATTGAGGTAAAATATCCTACAACAATAGAAAAATTATAAGAATAATACAAAGAATTCTCACATCCTTTTACCTAGACTCCCCAATTGTTAACTTTTTTTTTATCACATTTTTCTCATCACTGTGTTTCTCTCTCTGTCTCTTTGTGTGTGTGTGTGTGTGTGTGTATGTGTGTGTGTGTTATATAAAATATATATTATTTTTTTCCTAAGCCACTTGAGGTTTAGACATGTGTCCTTTTCTTCCTTGGTACTTAAATATGTGGTTCCTAAAAAAAAATGTAGTTCCTAAAAACAAGAGCCCTCTCCCATCTAATGAAAGTACAACCATGAAAATGAGGAAATTAAGACTGATACTTAGCATGTTGTATATTTATTAAATGAAATGAATTTAATCCAAGAATAGCATACATACAAAAAAGTACACAAATCATAGACACACAGCACATACACACCTTAATGAACTTCCACCTGGTTAGCACACCCAGGTAAGTACCTGGCAGATCAGGAAATAGATCGTTATCAGCCCCCAAAATCTTCCCACCCTGTGTCCCTTCCCAGTTACTTCTTCCTCTTCCACCTCCTCCTCCTCAAAGGTAACCATTATCCTGACTTCTATAAATATAGATTAGTTTTGACTGGTTTTGAACTTTATATGAAAGGAATTACATAACTATGAACTATGTTCTTTTTTTTTTTTTCCTGCTTTAAAAGACTGACTTCTTTCACTCAGTATTAATATATGAGGTTCATTCTTGTTATTGAGTATCTCTGTAATTTGTTTATTTCTTAATGCTGTCTAGTATTTCATTGTCTGAATACATCTCAGTTTATCCATTCTACTGCTATGGGACATGTGGATTGTTTTCAGTGTTGGACCAGATGTGCCCACATGTATACAATTCTGTTGGAGTTACTAGGAGTACAATGGTTAGGTCATAGGGCATGGATAAGTTCAGTTTTAGTACATACTGTACTGCCAAATAGTTTACCAAAGTGATTGTACATTCTTTAGTAGTCAATGAGAATTCCAGTTGCTTCATATCATTACCAACACTTGGTATTATTTCTCTTTTTTAATTCTAGCCTTTGTGGTGGATGTATGGTTGTATCTATTGTGGTTTTAATTTGAATTATTCTGATGACAAGTGAGATTGAATATTTTTTCATGTACTTACAGACTATAGTACTTGAATATACTACCTACCTGACCCCAGAGTTAACTTTCTTTTAAGTTGTTATTCTATATATTTTTTATACATCATGAAGGAAAGTTTTACTTGGTCAGTGTGAATTAAATGAATACTGTAATAATAATCCTGTAAGAGCACCAACGTCAGTTGTTGTATTATCTATATATTATTGCACATATACCAAATTACTTTAAAACTTGTTATCTTAAAACAATAAATAAACATTTATTATTATTATTATTATTATTATTATTATTCTGTAGGTCAAGTATTTTGGGGCACCCAAACTAAGTTAGTTAAGTGGTTCTAGCTCAGGGTGTCAGGAATCACAGGGTTACAGTCAAGATGTCAGCTTGAGCATCTCAACAAGGACTGGAGGTCTTGCTTCAAAGGTGGCTCACTCATAAGGCTGGAAAGTAGATGCTGGCTAGAGGCAGGAGACCTCAGCTCCTCACAACATGGCTGTCTCCATAAGGCTGCTTAAGTGTCCTTGCAACATGGTGGTTGGCTTCCACCAGAGTGAGTGATCCAAGAGATAGGATGGTTGATACAATGTATTTGATGACGTAGCCTGTGAAGTCACACTTGTCATTTCCAAGGTACTCTTTTGGCTACACAGGGGACCCATATTCAGTGTGACTACACAAGGGTCATCTTAGAGGTTGGCTGCCACGGTTACTCTTTAAACTCAGTTACCCAAGGTTTTTTTGTTTGTTTGTTTTTTAAATGTAGATGGAGAAAAAAATTACTTGATACATGTGTATTGACATGACAAAAGCAATAAATTGATTTTTAGGGTAGCTAACTTCTATTTCTTATTAAGTGTTTCAGAGATTTGTAAGAGTAAATGGGTTTGGATATCTTTAAGTTCCTTTTACTCCTTTCTGTTCCTCTTTCTCATATTTGATGAGGTTATGGAGTAAACAGATTTGGTGTGTATGAAAGTACTTTTCAGTGAAGTCAGCATCTGTATAGAAGATCGACAATCAGCAACTACTTCTCTTGATTAGCTGTGGGATAAGGGATGAACAAAAAGAAAGAAGGGGAGGTTCAGACAGACGGAAAGCCTGGGCATGTCAGAGTTACTGCATATTAAAGGTTTTATTTCTTCTAAGATAAGCACAAAATATTGTATATCTCCTGTCTGTCTGTCTACCTACCCACCTCCCCATCTATTTCTAACATCTTTTACTGAGTGGGCCAGTCATCTTTTTATGTTTAACACTTACCTGAGAAATGAGTGAATAATTACAAGTGAAGTAGGCATTAACAAAATGTTTTTGTTACTCCAGCATTTAAATCCATTAACTTTTCCACATTGTCTTGCTGTTTGCTAACAGTAAGTAATCTAACGTATTATGACAAAATCTAGTCACTGTTCAGCAGTTTCTCTTGATTGTACTCAAAGCTGTACTTTTTAAATTTTTTTTAATTAAAAAATTTTTTTAATGTTTATTTTTGAGAGAGAGACAGAGCATGAGCACGGGAGGGGCAGATAGAGAGGGAGACATACAGTCTGAAGCAGGCTCCAGGCTCTGAGCTGTCAGCACAGAGCCAGACACGACGCTCGAACTCACGAGGTGCGAGATCATGACCTGAGCCGAAGTGGGATGCTTAACTGACTGAGCCATCCAGGCGTCCCTAATTTTTTTTTTTTAATTTTTTATGTTTATTTAATTTTGAGAGAGAGAGAGAGAGAGCACGAGTGGGGGACGAGCAGAGAGGGAGGGAGACACAATCTGAAGCAGCCTCTCCTCTGTCAGCTCAAAGCCCAATGTGGCGCTTGAACTCAGGAACTGTGAGATCATAAGATCATGACCCAAGCCAAAGCCAAGAAAGAGTTGGATGCTCAACTGACTGAGCCACCCAGGCAACCCTTTAAAGTACTTCTTTTTTTTTTTTTTTTTAAATGTTCACTTTTTGAGAGACAGAGAGTGAGCAGAAGAGGGGCAGAGAGAGAGAGAGAAACACAGGATCTGAAGCAGGCTCCAGGCTTCTAGGCCGTCAGCACAGAACCTGTCATGGGGCTCGAACTTACAAGCTATTAGATCATGACCTAAGCCTAAGTTGGACGCCCAACTGACTGAGCCACCCAGGCGCCCCTAAAGTACTTTTTAAAATATATTCTCCTATTTCTAATCTTCTGGGAATATGTTTAAGTTAAATAAAAAACTAGACCAAAGCTGCCTGACCTAAGATGTTTATCCTAGTATCAAAATAATTAACATTGGATGAGAAAATACAGACATGGTGCTTAGCTCTTTTATATGTTTACTGTCGCAACCCTATAAAGTAGCTGGTATTATTATCCTAATTTTGATGGATGAGAAAATTACAGTTTAGAGAGATTAAGAACTTGACTGAGGTCACATAGCTAATAAGTGGTGGAGCCAGCCAGGAATTGAACCAAATCATTGATTCTGAAAACATCTTCTTAACCTGTTTAAAAAGTTACATGTTCCACAATAGAAGGATGCTTATGTGCATTATAACTTCAATATAATATTATACAGTTATTGGAGATTATGTGCCCAAATAATTTTTATTGGGTTTTAAAAATACATATAGTTTAACAGTAAACAAAAGAATAAGATACACACTTATATGATACTCACATTATAATCTCAGCTATAGAGAAAACTAAATATGTATGAGTATCTACAGGAAAAAGAAAAGGGAAGTAGTATATACAAACATTAATGATGTTTATCTTTAAATGTGGTAAGACTATGGATGATTTTTTATTTTTTTATTATGCCTTTTTTTTCATTTTCTTTTTTGATGTTTCTTCATTTTTGAGAGACAGAGAGAGAGAGACAGAGTGCAAGTGGGGGTGGGGTAGAGAGAGAGAGATACAGAATCTGAAGCAGACTCCAGGCTCTGAGCTGTCAGCACAGAGCCCTACGCAGGGCTCGGACTCACGAACTGTGAGATCATGACCTGAGCTGAAGTCAAACACTTAACTGAGGTGCCCCTTATTATGCATTTCTATAATGAACTAGCATTACTCTTATAATCAGGAAAAAAGTAATAAAAACCTTTAATACCATATAAAAGAGAGGAAATATAAAGACTTGGTTTCAATGATTAAAGGAATAAGGCTGTTTAATAACTGCTGTATCTGTTAAAAGGTACAGACCATTCAATTAGATCTGTTTCTGATGTGTAGGACTATCAGATAGATGTTCACACGCAATGTAATGTTCTCCTGCTTGCTGTATTCCCTTTTTCTTTCCGCCTTATGTTGGCGATAAAGCAGAAAGTGTGTGTTTCTCATTGGGAAGTTGGCATTTGAACGAGACCGCTGCTTTTCTCAGCTTAAAGAAGATAAAAGGAGTTATCAAGTAATGTTTTCTTTCACCTAAGGATGTTGGTCCCACTCCAACAATTGGAATTGATTGAACTCCAGTGCTTGCAAATTTAAAAGCCTAACACAGGGATCTGCTCACTCTGAATTTTACAAATCAATGGATAAACTCAAAACAAAAACCCATTACAGAGCACCTTAATGTTTATCTGTTTGGTAAGATAAACATTTGTAAACGAGCATTTTCAACTGTGAGCTTCAAGAATAGCACTATGAGATCTGTATTGGATATTAAAAATTTGCATAGAACTATAAAGGTAGGACAAACCCAAAGGAGAAAATTGCTTTTTGAAAAATCAAGTCTTCAGATCCATATTTTCAATTAAATTATGTTTCATTCATCTAGACTAGAGTCATTTCTCTTGACTTTTAATAACATTTTTATTATTGCCTATGTAATGTAGCATCACATGAAACAAGTGTGTGCCATTGGTACTCGATTAAGAGTATTGCTTCATGGAAGCCTGTAAAGCATTGAACCAGGCAAAAGAAATGATATTAAATAGATTTATATTTGATGAGCATAATGATTGCTAATTAGTTTTCCATTTAGTTCTGATGTTGTCAAATCCAAATCTTGACATTAATTTTCGACTTCAACAGGGTGCCTGGGTGGCTCAGTTGGTTAAGCGTCCAGCTTCGGCTCTGGTCATGATCTCATGGTTCGTGAGTTGGAGCCCCACATCGGGCTCTGTGCTGACAGCTCAGAGCCTGGAGCCTGCTTCGGATTCTGTGTCTCCTTCTCTCTTTGCCCCTCCCTCGTGCTCTCTCTCTCTCTCTCTCTCTCTGTCTCTCAAAAATTAACACTAAAAAAATTAGTTTAAATTTGGACTTCAGTGCTTTGCTTACTGAGATCAACCAAACTGGAGGAAAAGATTTAAAAAAACCATAGATCTGTATGGAATCCATACTTTTGCATAAAAAGATTAGTTCTTCAACTTCAGTCCATAGACTTGAGGGCCTTAACATCGAGATCAGAGCTTTTACATGTTGTCTTTGATGATGCACCAGGTCCCCTCCTCCCAATTTGTCACAGGCTAATAGTTTGATAAAATACAATAAAACTGAAATACTAGAATAGTGGAAGCATGAAAATAAAGACATACAAAACAGGAACACATTTTTTTTATTAGTAGTTTCAACAGGTATACATTATTGTCAAATATTTCTAAAAGTTTAAAATCCTTACTCTTAATTTCTGTACTTCTCTTCCCATGAACCAACAACACACCATTCTTGGACCTGCAGCAGGTATACAGACCACAGTTCAGTGTGGCAGTGGGTTTTGCTGTTCATCTCCAAGCCCCATGCTGTTTTTTGGCTCAGGCTGGAAATCTAATAGGGACTTCAGATTAGGGAGTTCTTTAACCCAGAGAATTTGATGAGGCTAACTTTGTCATCCTCACCTCCACCTTCCCTTGAGGAAGTCTACAGACTATAATTATACCTGTGTGGTACCCAAATCCATCATTTGTAGTGTCCTGATGTTCTCCTTGGATTTATAAACACTGAGGCATTTGTTCCCAAGGTTCAGCTAGCTGTGGTTTCACTAGGATTCAAATTTAGGTTTGCTTGCATTCAGAGACCACCTAATCTAATCTAGCCTTCCACCTTAAATAAAATGTTACGCTCTGGGAGATTTGGTGCTGGGCACTTTTTTCTAAGGACAATTCTAGAAGTCCAGTGCATGGTCCATGTTGCCATAGATCATTAACATGGTTAAGGTCCCGATGCCACATTGATCCTCAACCTTTATTTGGCTATTAACAATCTACTTGGTATGCATAGCATTATGAGTAACTTTATAGCCACTCAGTGTATTCCAATTAGGAGTTATTTCCCCCCACATTACTCCATTTATTCCTAACTAGGAATTAACTCTCAAATTAACTACAGCATGTTCATTTACCTCTGAAAATGAAACGTGAGTTGTTGAATGTCAAGCTCTGCCTCATGAGAAGGAAACTCTAGAGTGAATTCTCATTCAGCACAGGTAAGATAAGATTATTTGCCTTTTTTGGCAAATTATTTGGTGGTGAAATATGCTGATCGTATTCTAGTGCTGAATATTTACCTATTAGACTGATGGTATTCGTCACCAGTTTATCTGTAGGAATATTTTAAAGACAGATTGGGTTTAGAGTAAATCATTTAGGATGGATGGAACTTGCTTTAGGAAGTAGCTTAAATGTAAACAAGGTTAAAAAAAAAGCTCAAAATATGCAAATATTCAGAGATACAATTTAGATGCTTCAGAAATACCATGTATTAGTGGAAGCCACATTGATGGGTCCATGTCTTAGGATGGTTGTAGGCACCTGAGTGGCTCAGTTGGTTGAGCAGCAACTCTTGATTTTGGCTCAGGTTATGATCCCAGTGTCGTGGGATTGAGCCCTGTGTTGGGCTCCATGCTGAGGATGGAGCCTGCTTGACATTTTCTCTCTCCCTCTGCCCCTGCTTGTGTGCTCTCATAAATAAATAAATAAATAAGTAAACAAAGAAATTAATAAGGTCATTGCACAAGATATCTTCATTTTGCCTTAATCCTTACTTTTCCCATTCCATTCCAAACTATTTCAAGAGCATATGTTGGTCATTTCTGAGTTGATATTGGGCCAGGACTCACTCAAGAGCACCAAATTCCAAAACAGCCACTTGTGCACACCTACTTCTTCTGGATTCACCATGCAAGATGCGTGCACTAAGGATGAGGCCAGGCCTATGAATACTGTTTATTACTATATGGGTTTGGTGCCAATACCCTGTGTGGAATTCCTAAGCCTGAAAGATTGTGCTGGACTACACAGGGCTAAAACCATCAACTATGTGTCTTTCGTCAAAGACCTAACTAAAAGGAATTCCTCCGGATCTTCTTATTCTAGTGACAGAAAGAAAGAGAGAGAGAGAGAAAGAAAGAAAGAAAGAAAAGAAAAGAAAAGAAAAGAGAAAAGAAAAAAGAAAGAAAAGAAAAAGAAAGAAAGGGGTGGGTGGGATGATATTCTCCCCCTAAGATCTAGAGTGAAGTGGGCTAATGCTCTACTCCAGGCCAAGCATTCCTTTTGCAAAATAGAAAGTATGGTTTGGTGTCTGGTGAGGGGGAGGCAGCAGAAGGAGTTAATTTGTGTATGGAAAACAGTGCCTCGTCTCTTCAGCAGCTGGTGGGGAGTCATTTTAATGAGACAAGTCAGAAAGGATAGGATCTCTAAGAAACCAAATGAAGCTGGAGGACATTGACAGAGAAGTGGAAGGTTTTGTTTCCTTACCGTGCTTCCTTACCATGACGCTGAACGTTCTTCCCTCTGCCTCAACACCATGGCCAGCAAAGGTCCTCAGAAACTAACATTGCTTCTCCTTAACAGTGGAGGGCAGGGAAGACTGCAGCCTTGATCTGACCCCAGAGGCCAATGATGTGTATTGTCCAACAGATGGTTAATGCTGTGGTCATGATTTACCTCCCCAGGCATGTCTAGGGTCTGCCAGCTGTATCAATGGAGAGGTGAACCAGAAGATAATGCCTCTTCCCTACCAGTCTTCCATATTGCTCGTGCTGCTTCATTCCTCCCACATTCCATTTAAATTAAGGGAGGCACAAGCCCCTGCTGCTTTGCATTGTGATGAGCTGTATCTGATGGCAGCCTCTGAACGGGCTTGCTATGCGGCAGATCAGCTAGGAGCATGAATCAATTAAGAGGCTATTAGGTTCAGCCTCTCAGGCCATGGCACAGTCAGCTTCACACTGTCTTCGTTATATATGAAATCCCCAAAGAGAATAATCCCTTATCTAAACTTTCATTATATTTTATAGTAGAATGAATATGGATCGATAATAACTTTTGTTCTAATATAACATTAGTTTCAGAAGAATTTCACCCTTTTCCTCTTTGTCTATCAAGAAATCAAATTATAACCATAAAAATAAAAGCTTTTCTACTTTAGGACTCTGTGAACAGTGGTTCTCTTTATAATATTAATATTTTAGCTTATATTGTAAAATAAGCTTTAAAATATTACAAAATAAGATTTTATACAACGTAGAATTAAATTTGCTTTTCAGAACATGAACTTACTTACATTTGGATGTTTTTGAAAATTAACCTTTTTTACATAAAAGCTGTAGGGGAGGAAAACTTTTTTCTAGGTTCTTTGGCCTAATAATTAGATTGACACAGACAAGTTAACAGCAGAAAGACAATTTAATTTTGTGTGTATGGGAGCTCATAGAAATAGAGATTCAAAGGAGTGACCAAAGCAGGCAGCTTTTATACCTTTTATTCAAATACACAATTATTTGTGAATTATTTTGACCAAGGGGTTTAGGCTTGGTGTAGCAAATTAATGAATAATTAGCAAGGTTTGTTTATACACCGTTGGCCAGGAATTGCCTACCTCTGGTGAGAAGCATGCCTTCTACCTACCAGATGCAAGGAGGGTACTCTTCACATGGGGAATTTATTTCCTGCTTTCAGAGGGACAGAAGACATTTCTTGCATGAGATATTTCTTAAGTAATTTTAATTTTAGTAGTCAGTATCTTAAAGTGGCACATTTTGAGGTGGCCTGTCCTGAATCCCATCGCTATGAAATTAGGTCATATATTATTAATATATAATAATTATATATTATTTTTAATTTAAGTTTTTAAAACTGGGAAGTCCATCAAATATATGGGCAAGAATGGAAAATAAAATTATAGGAATTCATTGTTTATATATCTACTACGAAGCTTTAGTAGAATAGTATTATGCCATTTATACCTGAATACCTTCTGAAGAAATCCAGATGTAACTGTGGCCATCTTTAATTCCCCCCCTCCCATTACCCTCCCTTGCTATGAGACATAATCACTATTATGAAATCAATGTGCATCATTCCTGTGGTTTGTATATTTTTATTCTGTATACATAGAAACTATATAGTCTTCGTTTACATCCTGTCATATTGTGCATATCTTTCTCCAACTTGATTTTCAAATTCAACATTTCAGATAGAATTTTTGACCTGGGGATCCTGAAACGTGTATACAGCTAGATAAACTCCAAGCCTCAATTAATTAATTAATTAATTTATTTATTCAAGAGAGCACAAGCACACACGCCATCAGGAGAGAGGGCAGAGAGAGGGAGACAGAGAATCCCATGCCGACTCTTCACTGACCTGAGGCTCCTCCTCAGAATCCATGAGATCATGACATGAGCTGAGCCAAAATCAAGAGTTGGAGGCTTAACTGACTGAGCCACCCTGGTGCCCCAACCCCAAGCCTTTAAATTTGTGCTACCTGAACTTCTGAAAGTATAGGCGGTTGCATAATTTTCTGAGAAATAAGTTGATAGCTTTCTCAAAATTCTCAGCTTTATCTTTGACCTCAGAAGTCTGTCTTCAAAATTTCGAGATTTCATTAACATACAAAGCTTTCTTTCTAATCGAGATGTGTAGTTCATTTATTTCCTGTATTTTTTTCCTATGTGTTCTTCTATTCTGGGTGCAGCATTGAAAAAAATGATGATCCTATTGATAGGCTTTTTTTTTTTTTTTTTTTCTTTTGGGAGGTAAGGCACACTGTTTTGAGGGCTGGGAAGGACTTAGTAAAACTGCAGGTGCCACTCCGACCACTCGAGGGCACTAGCACAATTAAAAACAGAAAAGGCATCTTTTCAGAGCACAGAAATACAGATGCCAAATGAGTTGCTTGCAAGATCTTCACATATTTATTTATCTCTGTTTACAGATCCCTACATCGAGCTTCTAACATGTTCTAAAACTTTTGTGTTCAACCTATTTTCATGTTACCAGTCTTATAAAATTTAAAGCAGACCTGAAAGAGATGCCCTTAATAAATGAAGAAGAACACTGCAGCTAGATCCTGACTCACTATCTAGTCATTGTTGAATTTTTAAGATGCAGTTACTGGTCAATTAATTGATATCTTTATCAATGAAAAATAACATAATTTAAGAGTTTACATAGAAAAAGGAGCCTCTTCATTCAAGACTTTCCTAAAAATGCTGTGTCATTTGTGCCTCCCTTGTTACACATCCACTCTTTGGGAACACTCCATATCTTTCTTTTGCCAATTAAGAAGGCTGTGGGCATTTTGCATCCTGAAGGCTGTGCTGCTGGGGACTCTGGCAGCAAGCAGCTATTTCCCCAGAGATCCTGCCCATCACCCATTTGCTTTCTGTGTGTGTGTTGAAAGAGCTAAGTTAGACAGGGATCAATTTCCCTTCTCCTAAATGAGAACCACTTGAGGGCTTCATATGTGCTAACTGAAATTGTCAATTAAGAGCCGGGAAAAGGCAACCTAAGCAAGTATTTTAACACTAGAACATTAAAATCACTTCTGTTTATAAAGTACTTCACAATTCACAAGAAGTGTTTGCCTGACAACAATTCCAAGGTAAGAAAGGAATAAATGGCTGTTCCCGTTTTATGGATCAGAAAACTGATGCTCCTGAAATATTCCATGCTGTGGACTATTCATGACCATGGTTGCCCCTTCTTGTAAACAAGTGGCAGAGTAAAGACCTTTCTGAAGGTTTGCTGCTTTCTAATCAGCTGGGAGTCTTATCTATTTATTGATCTATTCCTTTCCTTACTTGTTTTGAATAAATTTCTTTTTTGACATTTAACATGGAGTCTTTTTAAAAAATTAATGTTATTTAATCCATTTTCCATATTTTGTTCTACATTTCCCCCCTAAATCCTTGTTTTGACCATTATTTTGATACAGTCTCAGTATTATCTAGTGAGCATGTAGCTGTTAATTCATTTGCTCTGTTGAACAAAACAAAGATCCCATCCAAATGGAATTTACATTTTAGAGGAGGGAGGACACATCATAAATAATAAGCATAATAAGTAAATTACATCATATGTTAGAAGGTGCTACATGCTATAGAAAAATGATAAACAGAGCTGAAGAAGGACCATGGTGAGTCACAGGTGGGGGCTGAAGTTTTAAGAAGGGCTTTCCTGAGAAGGAGGTGAGTGAGTTAGTCCTCTGAATATCTGGAAGAAGGCAGACAGAACCGATAAAAAACAGGCCTTCAGGCCAGAGACTGCTGGCTTGTTGGGGATGACAAAGGAAGGGACTGGCATGGTTGTGGTGGAGAGAACGGAACACACAAAGGGAGAAGTGTGCTGTGAGGTAGCCCATGAGAAGACTGGGCTGCTGTAAGGACTTTGACTTTGATTCTGAGTGAAATGAGTGGCCATGGAGTGGAAAGACATTATCAGAGTAAATATTTTAACAGGATCACTCTGGCTCAAAATAGAATATGTCACTGATTGAAACAAATAGGTGGCAATTATATCGATCCAGATCAAATGTACCAAATGGTGGTGGAGGGGTGAGCAATGGTCTGCCAATCCAATTTCCTGATGACTGAAAGTATGTTGTGAGAGAAAGAAAAGAGGTAAGAATGGCTCCAAGTTTTGTACCCAAGCAACTGGACAGATGGAGGTGCCATCAACTAAGAGGGTGAATGTAGGCTATGAATGGTGCAGGCTGGTAGCTGGGGGGGGGGGGGGCAGACCAGGAATTCAGATCGGAATTATTAGCTTTAAGATATAATTAGACATGAAGTGTTGATGAAATGGCAAGATATGGAAATTTGGAGTTTAAGAGAGAAGTTGGACCTGGACGAGGTGTAAGATTATCAGTGTTATAGGCATGTGGCTGGGGATTGGGGGCGCGGGGAGAAGCACTAAGCACCTACTCCTGGGTACTCCAATGTTAAGAGGACAAGAGGAAGAGCCAGCAAAGGAGATGGAAAAGGAGTGAGTGGTGGGGTAGCAGGACAGTCAAGCAAGTCTAGTGTCCTCGTGAAGAAAGAAAGGGCCATGGGTAGAAGAGGCTGCAGATGCCCACTGAACTTCATCTAGACCCTGCAATTAGCCTACATTTTAATACCCAGAAGAATGATCAAGTGGCCTTGCAGTGTGAAAATTTACCTCTGAAGGAAAA
The DNA here is from genome assembly GCF_023721935.1 of Panthera uncia. Lineage (NCBI taxonomy): Eukaryota > Metazoa > Chordata > Mammalia > Carnivora > Felidae > Panthera > Panthera uncia. The sequence goes on from NW_026057584.1 coordinate 21,796,786, forward strand.
CATAGGTAGGGGGAATTTATATCATTCCTAGTGCTACCACACCCCCATTAGTTACACATTTGCTTTTTTGTTTTTATTTATTTATTTATTTGAAAGTGAGAGAGTGAGTGAGAGAGACAGTGCATGCCCACAGGGGAAGGGGCTGAGGGAGAGAGAGAAGCCTAAGCAGGCTCCATGCCCAGTGAAGAGCCTGATGTGGGGCTTGGTCTCATGACCTTGAGGTCATGACCTGAGCCAAAATCAAGAGTCAGAGCTTAACCAACTGAACCACCCAAGCATCCCCACACATTTGCTTTTTTAAAAGAAAATATTAGTATCAATAAAATTTTACTAAGAATAAAATGTAGTAAGTAGAAACTTGTAATAATTTAAACTACCATATCTTTTGAGATAACTCAGCATTTTATAGAATTCTATACTTCCTCCTTATGCATGTGTTATTTGACTATTTTGATTGTTTCAGTAATCTCTTAGGTTGGAAGAGCCCTATTTTATAGGTGCAAGAACTGAAGTTTAGAAAGTTACTTATTATGACTACTTTGACACAGCCAATATTACAGATTTCCACAAAGTATATACTTTTAAAATGTGTGTGATTAAAATTTGAAGCATAACATACCAACAAGAAGGATATCAATTTTATCTGCCTTTCTCTTGTAAGAGTACTTTATAAAAACATATATTAAAGAATATTTATTCCTAACATTCAGAAAGAACCTTTGGGAAATTTTCACTGAGAAAATATGCAGTCTTTTACACTTAACATTCATAGCAAGGTAGATTTGATATAAATTGGGAAAACCTCTTCATCTGGCCAGTTTGCAACATTTACCAAATCCTAAAACTTTGGAACTCCCAGATTGATTGATTTATTGATTTATTGATTTATTTTATTTTATTTTTTTTTAGCATCCAGTTTTGATCCAAAAATTCTAGAATTAGGAATTTTCCCTAAGAAAATAGAGTTAAGAAGAAAGGATCTTGTTATATTAAGACAATAGAATGCTACACAATTGTAAAAAAATAATGCAGTATAACATTTAATGACATGGAAGGACATCCCCTACATGGTATAAGTGGGAGAAGAAAGCAGGTTATTAAGCAACATGTATGATACAATTCTCTTTTTATTGCAGATTATATCTCTTCATAGAGAAAATACTGGAGGTCAGCAAGTTTTTATGTGAAGGGCCAGATAGTAAATATTTTAGGTTTTGTGGGCCACATGGTTTCTGTTGTAACTACTCAGCTCAGTTGTTGTGGCAAAAACAGTCATCCACAGTATGTAAATAAATGGGCATGGCTGAATTCAGCCCCTTGGTAGCAGGTCCATGGGGTATGGTAGTTTGCTGACCACTGATCTATAATTGTAAATAGTGATGATCTCCAGGAGCTATAATTATTGATTTAATTTTCTTCTTTTTGCTTCTCTACAGGATCATAGTTCTTTGTCGCTAACAGAAATACAGATTTGATAAATAAGGATAAAGCATTATATTTCATTTTTATATTATCAACGATATACTGCTATTGATAGTAATTCAGTCAGAGTAGGATTGGGTCACGTAACTATCACAAAATTATCAGAAGAATGAATTAAAATAAGGGCAACTCTTGATTACTCTGATACTGAGCATGTTCTTTTATAGTCTAGTTCTTTATGATGTTTTAAATTCTGGACCAGCTTTCCCTGTGATACAAAATACTTCCTATACAATATGTGCCTCCAAATAGAAGCAGCTTCCCGACACAAAAGATTTCCTATGCAATATGTGCTCCCTAATAAAAGATGATTTTAATATTAGCTTCCAGAAAACACAACTAGGAATTAGGAAGTTTGGTTAGTAGGAAAATAGACATTGTATTTCAAGGAATTTTCCAGAACCTCCTAAATTTTAGAGTATCAGAAACATTCTTTGCTTCACTGGAGGAGAGAACAAGGTCAGTTGCTCATGTAACTCAAATAATCTGGCAGCATTCTCAGTGCTTCCAGCCTCGTGGAGTCCATTCAGTGGTGTGCTGGCAAATATTTCACAGCCAGCATTGGTGGGGAAGAGAAGGAAGGGGGGGCGGGGGGAAGCTCTCATTTGTAGCTTTTGCCAATATCTGTGGTGTAAACATTCCCAACTGTGGGCAATTTCAAGCTACCAATGGACTCATAAAATTCCTGAATGTTTAACAATCACCTGTGTGAGCCAGTGTGTGCCAGCTCCAGCAAACCACTGGGTCCAACTAAATGAATTGAGCCCCCATCCCACCTACTGTAAAAACACCAGGGCCCTACTCTCCCATTCCCACTCCCTCTATCACATCTTTCCAGGGAAATTCTGAGCACTTCCCTTTTCCTGGCAAGGCTCTCCTGCTGCTTGCTTTTTCCGAGTTGCTCTGCTCTTAACCATGAGTCTGGCTGCTGAGGCTGCTGTCTGCTGTCTTGTGGGCCTCAGCATTATTCCTTCCTTTAGGGGGCTGTTGTAGGAGGACTTGTCATCCTTGTTTCTGTTCCATCAAGTCTTGCTGGCTCCAGCTTGGAAATAGGTGCTGAACCCTGGGTAACACTGTTCTATCCATCTCCATTCACCAGACTCATCCATGATACTGGCATATTTTTCCTGGGTGACTGTAACAGCCTCATAATTTCCACAGAGCAACCAGAGCCATTAAAAAAATGTAATGTTTACATGCACAAGCACCAAAAAAAAAAAAAAAAATATTTGAAAGGTAAGAGCAGACAGAAACCTTTTGCTATCCAGTTCAAATGTCAGTATTTAGTTACAAAGTGTGTATCAAAATAACTCCTATTAAAAGAACAATTTTAGGGGCCCCTGAGTGTCTCAGTCAGTTGAACTTCTGACTCCTGATTTCTGCTCAGGTCATGATCTCACGGTTTGTGAGTTTGAGCCCCTGCATTGGGTTATGCACTGACGGTGCGGAGTCTGCTTGGGATTCTCTCTCCCTCCGTCTCTCTCTGTCCCTCCCCCATTTGTGCACTCTCTCTCTCAAAATAAATAAACATTAAAAACGAACAATTTTAAATAGATGTGTGTCCCTTGGTTTTAATAAAATTCAGTGTGGTATGCAGCCATCAATCTCAAGTGGCAAAATTACCATTTGAGTTCATGGCCTTTTTGACCAAAGAATCTGTGCTTGACTCTCAAATGGAACTAACTTTATGTGAAGAGTAGTGGCCTGAGCAAACAGAAGGAACCAGAATCTTACTGACCTAGTGCTGGCCATTATAGATTCCTGGATGGCTCTGGTGAGATGAACCAAAGGAAGTGGGACCAGGGGGACCTTTGCAGTTTCAGGACAATCATTGGTTGTTGCCGGGGGAGTCCGAAGGCCTATTTGGGGATGGTGGTGATGAGTGGCCTCCAGAGCCTATGCTTAGTCCAGCAGCAAAGTATGATTCTTCTCGCCGGCTCTGACTACTCTTCATAGTTTCAACTAGACCCCAGAGGCCTGACAGCACCCCTTCCCTGCAACCCTGGGATGCACTGGAGGAGCACAGACAAGAGTAACAGTCCCCCATTGGAAGCACTGGCGGTGCAGGTCAGACTTTGGGAGAGGCGGTCTGGTCGCAGAGCTGTGACCAACTTCTACCTGAGGCCAGTTAGGTCTCTTACTATCGACCTCAGGAGATTCCATCAGCTTCAAGCTGTTACCCTGTCAAAAGTTTCCATTAGCACTTACTGTAGGGCTGGCTATGGAATCATGAACATCATTTAAATATAATCTGACTTCTGTATAATAAGACTACAGGGCATTGAACTTTGCTGTCTTCGTACTTCAGTTTTTATTATTATGAACGAAAGGGCTTATTGACAATATTTTTTCCTGACAATAACTCATTAGGTGCTGTCAACAGCAAAAATCTTAATGGACTTCGTTCGCTATGTGAGCCATATGTATTATTCCTTTCTTTCTTACCCTCAGGGCCGTTTGAAATGAAAGATTCTTAGGAAATGGACAACATATTGTCAAGTTTGAAAGCATATGGGGCTGAACAGGATTCTCCTGAAGGCTTGTGGTCTTATAACACAATATTTATAAGCAATTAAAGTTCACCAAAGTGTATAAAAACTTGCCACAGCTGTGAATCAATTTAGTGCCTTGACCCACCCAATTAGACAAAGAAAACGTCAATATCATAGTGAGGCAGCCAATTCTTTTCCCAGAATTAACTAAATAGTGATCGTGCTTTAAAATCTAACAGACACTATTTTCAAAGTAGAAAAAAAAGAGGCTAGATTAAAGATGCAAGATTGCAGGGAGGAGAACATCCTTCAGGTTTGATTAGTGAACCGACAAGGAGAAATGTTTTTTGGTATCTCAGCAAAATTTTCCTTTTGATTTCAATCAATCTCTCTCCTTTTTTATAAGGACTGACTGCCCATAGATTTAAAGTCATTGCTTTGTCAGTTGAGGTTGAAGAGCAAAGAGTTTCCAGCCTTGTACTGAGCCATTGCTGAATTATTCAGTAATTTCAAACTACACCTTAGTGCAGGTGTAACAGCCAGCCATCTGCCTGCTGAGGTCCTTCATCCTTGTTTTCGAAAGAAAGAGGTCTCAGATCCTTGATGGGAGCTTCTATTGTGAGGGAACAAGAACAATTATATAAGCACTCATTTCCTAACTCTAGTTTCCTATTATCATGTCCTCTCTGCTTGCTCTGTTCATCAGCCTGAGTTTTTAGTTGCAGAACCAGTGAAGAAGCATGAACTTGACAATTAATTTAAGAAATCTAGATGAGGGAGTGCAGAGTAGGAAAGACTTACTGTAAACTGTCAATTTTTCAGTTGGAAGGATATTTTGGGGGGGTCTTCCCTGGATGGAAGTAGGGACTCCCATCAAAATTCTTTTGTACTGGGGCGCCTGGGTGGCTCAGTCAGTTAAGCGTCCGACTTCAGCTCAGGTCAGGATCTCGCGGTCCGTGGGTTCGAGCCCCGCGTCGGGCTCTGTGATGACGGCTCAGAGCCTGGAGCCTGCTTCCAATTCTGTGTCTCCCTCTCTCTCTGCCCCTCCCCGTTCATGCTCTGTCTCTGTCTCAAAAATAAATAAAAACGTTAAAAAAAAATTAAAAGAAAAATTCTTTTGTACTGTAAGTAGCAATTGAAAGATGCTTCGCTCTAAAATTTTTAAAAACAAATGAATTTTAAAAAATGGCTTGCTAAAAAAGGATAGTGGAGCAACAGTAGAAATGGTTTTCTCACTTTTCATGATACTTACTTTGTATATCTAAAATACTCCTACAAGGGCTGTGGAATGAATTAGTCTGATCATTTATATTATCTTCATTAAGGCCATTAATAGATTTGTAGGATGTTCTACTAACTGCATGTGGCATAGTCTTGATATTTTGATTATTTAGCCTTGGGACTTAAGGATCATTTTCTGTTTTATTTTTTTCCAGAATATACCTGGTGCCCTGCAGGCAACTGGAAAGGCACTTTTTTTTTTTTTTTTTTTTTTTTTTGAGATACTTGAGTAGCAAGTGTAAATATGCTATCAGTATTTTAGATTAAGTTTTTACCAGAGAGGGGCAAGGGATATAACACATCTTATAGATGTGAAGACTTTATAAAAATTATTTGAAGATCATGCCAGAAGTGAGCTCTTAAATTCAAAATATTGTCATTTTTTTTTTCCTTTTAGACCTGATTTATTTCTTTAAAAAAATCAGAAAGGGTAAACGTAAATTCTTTGCATCCTTATCTTCCTTTTAATGGAGAACTTACTTGTTTTGGGAAGTCAACTTGAATATTAAACTCTCATGCCTTGCACTTGCACCAATTCACTTGTTTTATTCCTCAATCCTCAGGATATCATTGAACTTATTAGCTACAGCTTTTGTATAATTCTTGCCAAGGAGCCAAGTCTTGTGCTGAATAAAAATGCATACTTTTTATATTGATCAGAGAGGGTAAATAACCCATTCTGTCATGCACAGCTATTGCATTTGCACTAATTGAATTATGTTTTCAGTAGTTTGAATTTTCTGTTTGAAATAGAAAAATGAAACAAAACAGCATCTTTTTCCCTCTGAACTTCCCTGGTTTATTGAACATTACATTACAGAGTGAGTTTATTCAGTATCATAACTTCAGTCATTGTGAGTCACTGTTATGCTTTATTTGTATTTTCAGGTTAAATAAAATTTGTAGATATTCATCAGGCATTAAATTGAATGTTTTGTAGAAGTCAAACTGTAGCACATTAATGTTCAGTTAATGTACTCCATTTCCCGCACTAGTCCATTCTGTCTCTCCTTGCCTTTTTTCCCTTTCCTTCCTTTGCTAAATACCTACAGTGTTTTATTCAAAGTTGAGTACGCATGCCTTTGTTTCCAAGGAGCTCCCAAGTTGTGGGGCAGCTGATGATCTCTCCTTTGAAAATCTAACCTATTTTATGACTCATGAACTTTCCTTGATAGAGACATGTTACCTATTACCCATTTGTAGACAGTTTTCTTCCATTGTTTTCCATCACATTGCTAGCTATTTTCCTGTGACTTATTTGATGTTAATTGCTTCAATAACTTCTTTAAAAGATACAATTACATTTGTTTTCTTTCAGTTCCCTAGCAACTTCTCAGTTCTTCAAGACCTCACAAAAACAATTCAGGCTGCAGTGAATTCATTAACAAATTCCCTTTGTAATTTAGGATTCTTGTCAAACCTGCCAATGTGTGCAGAACATTAGAAATGAGCATCTTCCCTAACCTGTTTATAAAACAAAAACAAGTAGCTTATATTCTTTTAATAATTCTTACTTCTTAATTGTTCATTGTTGCATTCTTTTAAATGAAAGGTTTTATTTTTTCTCAGCCATTTTAGGCCATAATTGTTTCAGAATTTTCAGGTATCAATGGGTTTGCAGTGTTTTTAGGGAAATGTAATGTTTGAAAAGTCATTTATTTCCCTAAAAATTTTTGAACTGACATCGGTATTCTGATAAAATTTTTGAACTGACATCAGTATTCTGATGTTCTGTAATTGTCAGTGGTGATAATTCTTACTTTGTGAGAGTAATTGACATGCAAAAGTCCTATTGAGGTCATCCTTCCTTTAAGTGTTCCCAGAAATTAGATACCTTGCAAAAATTGCTTGTTATTTTTGTATTTTCAGAATACAATGGAAGCATTAATCATTTGTTTAAACTCTCCTCTATACCCACGAATATAAATGCTCAATATTGTCTAATATTTACTATTATATTTTAAAATTTATATTTCTGCCTTTTATCATATATCATGGGAAATTATTACTTACTATCAATTTCTTTAGATGTCTTGGTCACTGATAACCAACCTTGGTTTCTTAAAATTTTATTTCAAAATTATTTCAGTATCACTAAAAATTTACAAGAATAGTATAGTGACTTCTCTATACCTTTTACCTAGATTCATTGTTTGTTTACAATTTGTAACACTTTATCATTTCCTAGTGCACTTGCTCTCACACGGTCTAAAAATACATACGTATATATATATATATAATACATATATGTGTATGCGTGTGTACATATGTATATGTGTAAATGTGTATGTATGTAGATAGGTAGAAATACAGATGTTTAAATAGAGATACAATTTTTTTTCATGTGCCATTTGAGGGCAAGTTGTACGCATCATGCTCCTTTACCAGTAAACATTTTGGTGTGCATTTCATAACAATAAGGACTTTACCTTGTATAACCACAGTACAGTGACCAAAATCAGGAAATTTAACATGGATCTCATATCATTGTGTAATCTACAAAACATTTTCAAATGTTGAAATTTCACTATCTCAATAACGTTCTTTATATATTTTCCTCCTAGTCCAGGATCCAATCCAGAAACCACGTACATTACATTCAGTTGTCATATCTCTTTAGTTTCCTTCATCTGGAACAATTCCTTACCCTTTCTTTGTCTAAAGTGATATTAATAGGTTTTTTAAATCTTTTTTTGCATGTGAGAACATTTAAGTTCTACTGTCTTAGAAAATTTCAAGTATAGAATACAATGTTACCAACTTTCATCACCTTACTATACATTAGATCCAAAGACCTTATTCATCTCATAGCTAAAAGTTTATACCAAAAAATAAAAATAAAAAAAAATAAAAAAATAAAAGTTTATACCCTTTGATGAACCTCCCTCCCAATTTCCCCTACCCCTTGAGTCCCTGGTAACCACCAGTGTCTTCTGTGTCTCTATGAGTTTATCTTTTGTTTTCAGATTCCACATGTAAGTGAGAAAATGCAGTATTTGTCTTTGATTTATCCCCTTAGCATAATGCCCTTAAGGTCCATTCATGTGGTTGCAAAGGGCAGGGTTTTTTTTTTTTTGTGTGTGTGTGTGTGTGTGTGTGTTTTTATGGCCAAATAATATTTCATTATTTTTACGTACTACATTTTCTTTATCCATTCATCCATTGATGGATACTTTGGAAGGTACACAAACAAGTGTCCAAACAACGTATGTTTCCATATGCTATCTGTTGTCAATAATGTTGCAGTGAACATGGGAAGGCAAATATCTCATTGATATCCTGTTTTTATTTCCTTTGGATGTATATGCAGAAGTGAGGTTGCTGGATAATCTAGAAGTTTTATTTTCAATTTTTTGTGGAGCCTCCATAAATTTTTCATAGTGGCTGCACCGATTTCCCACCAGCAGTACACAGGGTGCCTTTTTTTCCCCCATAAAATGACACAAGTATTTTGAAGAATACTGGTTAGTTTTTTGCAGAATGTTCCTAAGTTTGGGATTTCCTCGTGCGTAGATTTAGGTTATGCATTTTGGGGGAGGAATACAATGAAGGGAAATTGTGTCCTTTTCAGGGTACATATCTTCTCATATCTTTGTACTTTATATACTTTGTGATTTATAACTGATTTATGGGGAGATACTTTGAGATTACGTAAATATCCTGTTCTTCATCAAAACTTCATCCACTAGTTTTAGCATCCATTGATGATTCTTGCCTGGATCAATTATGTATTGGTTAATTAATAATCAGTTGTTTAAAAGGTGATTTTCTATATCACTTATTCCTTTCACATTATAGTGTAAAGTAGAACTTTTCTTCCTCGTTCATTCACTCATCCCCTCATTTACTTATATCAGCCTGTATTCTTAGGTTCTTATTTTTAATTATTTGGATTATATGCTGTTGCTTTCATTGTTTAAATTGAGGCACAAATCGTCAGAGATTTGGTCAGTGAGTGCTCCTTTTGAACTTTATATTCTCATTTTCTTTCATTCAGTGATAAATAGATCTATAAGAGTTTTCTTTGCTTGTGTTTATTTACTATCTGAATCACAAAGGTACCATCTTAATGAAATCAAATAGCATTGGGTAAAAGTATAATATTCAAAAAGTTAAAAACATGACTCATAGTCATAGCCATAGTGAGTGTGTGTTAAATAATTATTTGACACATTAAGAAAGGGACCAATAGGATGGTAAATCTAATTAAATGGGGCATTTGAGAGTCTGAGTACTTCTAGCCAATGAAACACAGAATGCAGAAATAAGGTTGCATAGTTAAATATCAAACTGGTGAAGGTGCTACTCAACAAGGCAACTATAACCATTTGTATTATCTTTTCTATGAACAGAAATCTGAAAATTAACATCTAATTTCGCAAAGACTAGGTACTTACTGATATAAAACAGTAAATCAAACAAAGGTACTTCCTCCTAGAAATTGAAGTAATTCTTGGGTGGGTATGTTACACAATACTTCCTATTACATTGCAAGAACAGGCACTATCCTTTGCCTTCTGCCCAAATTTTAGATAATTTTCCTTATTACCTTGAAGTTATAGTTCTCTTAAAATTCCAAGTCGGAACTTTTGAGTTCTGTTTTTTAATTTTATTAGAAAATCGAAATGGTCATTGGTGTCGTTTGTGGATCTTCTTAAATCTCTCTTGGGGCTCCTGGGTGGCTCAGTTGGTTGAGAGTCTGACTTCGGCTCAGGTCATGATCTCATAGTTTGTGAGCTCGAGCCCCGCATCAGGCTCTGTGCTGACCGCTTGCTCAGAGCCTGGAGCCTGCTTCAGATTCTGTGTCTCCTTCTCTCTCTGCCCCTCCCCCGCTCATGCTTTGTCTCACTCTGTTTCTCAAAAATAAATCAATGTAAAAAAAAAATTAAAAAAAAAAATCTCTCTTATTGCAATTTAAGCCAATTTCACCTGTGAAGTTAGAATTCGTCTGCTGTAATTATCCAACCTGTATGTGAAGACTCATAAGACTCTTGGATTCCTCTTCATTGAAATAATTAATTCTTTACATATTTTCTGGGATTTCCTTTCTTCTTTAAGTATTTTGTTCTTTTATTGGAAATATTTTTGCTTTTTTCACAGTTCTTTAAACTACCGAGTCCCAAACACAATACTGTATTCTGAGGAGTCTGACAAATACAAGTATCTGTGGCATCTGTGCTATTTTGCCATACGCATTTCTACAAATGTTGTACAGGATAACACTCTAGACTTTGTATTTTTTTAACCAACAAATTAAAACATGACATAATTATATCATAAATCATATATATATATATATATCGTATATCGTTAGATTTTCCCTTGTTATAAATGTTTATTGTTTACTCATTTTTAGGCCTACGTTCATTAACTCATTCATTAAAAATTTTTGTATTATAATAAAAGCTAATAACATGAAATTTACCATCTTAACCATTTATAAATGTACAGTTCAGTAGTGTTAAACATACTCACATTCTTGTGCAACTATCTCCAAAACTTTTTCATTTTGCAAAACGAAAACTCTGTGCTCATTAAATAATGACTCCCCATTTCTCCCTCCCCCAGCTTCTGACAACTATCATTTTACTTTATGTTTCTATGAATTTGACTACCCTAGATACTTTGTGTGAGTGGAAACGTATACTATTTGCCTCTTTGTGACCAGTTTATTTCACTGAACATAATGTCCCCAAGGTTCATCCATGTTGTAATATCCATCAGAATTTCCTTACCTTTAAAAGCTGAAAAATATACTATTGCACATGTATAGCAAGTTTTATTTACCTATTCGTCTTCCAGTACATGTAGATTATGCTGCTATGAATATGGTTATGCAAATACTTCTTTGAGGATCTGCTTTCAGTTCTTTGGATATATACCTAGAAGTGGAATTGCTAGATCATATGGTAATTATATTTTTAATTTTTTGAGGAACCACCATACTGTTCTCCATAGTAGCTGCACCATTCTGCATTCCCACCAACAGTCACAAGTTCTCCACATCCTCACCAACAGTTCCAACATCCACAACAGTTCCAACTTCTCCACATTCTCACCAACACTTGTTTTCCGTTTTTGTGATAGTAACCATCCTAGTGGATATAAAGTGATATCTTATTGTAGTTTGAGTTTGCATTTCCTGAATGATTACTGATGTTGAGCATCTTTCATATGTTTTGTGGCCATTTGTGTCTCATCTTCGGGCAGTCGTTCATTTTTAAACATCCGTGAGGTGCCCATTAAAGCCTTGTGCCCAGTGCTAGAGAAACAAAGATGATTAGAGTAAGTTTCTAGGTCACAAGAAGTCTATAGTATACTTAGGAAACTAACCTGTCAACAAGTGACTCTGAAACAAAGTGGTGAGTATCCTGGGAGAGGTATACACAAAGTGCTTTCTTGTCATTCATCTTACCTTGTTTCTCTAGTATTCTCTTTTTAGTATTTGCTTCTGAATATACTGGTGGCCATTGGTGGTTCTTTCTTCAGAGATAATTAATAAGTTTGCCCCTTCAGCTACTTACACTCACCTTTTATTATTCGTTGGCTATTGCAACAGGGTTGAATTTCCTCAGGTCCTCAGCTGACCAAAATAAAGTGATATAAGCCTCTCGAGCTAATTTTAGTCGTCACACAACTACTTGTGGCCTGTCATCATGCCCAGGATATGACATATTTCCTCACTGTCAGTCCATAAATTCTATAGGAATTTATCTCTGAAACTAATTGATAAGGTCAACATTCTCTCCCTCAACAGTTGTTCTGTACTTACTGCCGTGTAAACATAGTCCAAACACTGTACTGCTTTTTTTTCCCCAGTCGTAACGTCCTCTTTGGTAAAGACTTAGGAAGAGCCATCAGGAGAAGGAATAGAGAGAAATATGAGAGAAGATCTGTTACCAACATGTGATTAGTTGACCTGGGGTCCTTCCTATACTTGTTAAATCATCACTGATCAAGAAAATTATTTCTTTAAAATTTCGAGCTTACATTGGGTCAGCCATGGTTCTTAAAGTGTTACTAATCCAACTACTTGGTTCAAGCCACAAACCTAATACCTTCATGGTATGATAATAGAAATACATTCATTTTCTCTGAGGATAACTAAAATAGTAGCAGACTCAGATTTATGTAAAATATAACCTACTAAGGACTCAGAACAGATCTCTCCTTGCAAGGAAAGTATCAGTGATTCCCACTAGGCTAATATTTAGCCATTAATCACCCATTAACCTTTGACTTAATTTGTTATGTTCTTTAGTCATATGTGTGTCAGCCTGTGGTAATTTGGTATTTCTTAGAAATCACTGCTGCTGCAGTATCCTGGGATAGCCAAAACAGGGCAACATTTACTCAAATCTACCAAAATAGCTCCACTTATAGCCTGTCATTTATTTGTACCCTGAGACAACATCTTCTGTGTATAACAATGTGATCCTGTTTATATGTTTTTTAAGCTGGACAAGAATAGATGCTAAAAGTCACTCACAATTATTACTGACAGTTGAATATAACTTCCATTCTAGAATTTGAACATATTGTGACTTAAATGTCTATTTGGGATAATATTTAAGAATTTGATGTCACTCTGTTTCCTGAGATTTATATCCTGAGAGATTTTGTCTGTAAATTATAACAAATAAAAGAGTAAGTACCTAACAGAAATCTGCTATGCTCCTGACAGTTTGTAGTGATACAGCAAAATGGTATCAAAGCACTATCCTTGTACAGTATCATATCAATATCTGGGAGCTTTTTATAAAGGCAAATTCTCTTTGAAATGGAAAAAATTCCTTAAAAAGACAGCAGTTTCAAATGAACCCAAGAATAAATAGAAAATTTGAATAGCTATGTAACTATGGAGAATAAATGTATAAAAACTATATACTCAAAGATACGAAACTTTACTGAAGGAAATTAAATAAGATCTTTGTCATGCATAAATTGGAAGCCCCAGAATTAGGATGGTAAGTCTCATCATATTGGATCAATGCAGTAGCAATCAAAATCCTGCTAAGTTTTTCTAAAATCTATATGAAAATTCCAAGAACCCAGAATAGCCAAAACAGTTCTGAAAAAGAAGAACAAGTTTAGAGGACAAACAATACCTGATTTTGAAGGCTTACTGTAAAGCTACCATATTCAACCCAGTTTGGAACAGATGGAGAACCCAGAGATCTATCTACACATACATGACCCGGTTGATTTTCACAGATATGCTAGAGTAATTTAATGGTACTAAAACAATTGGATATGCATATGGGGGGAAAATGAAACCCTATTCTTATTTAATACCAAACCAAAAATCAACTTGAAATGAACCGTGAAAGTAAGAGCTAAAACTATCAGACTTCTGGAAGAAAAGGTATGATGAATAAACATAGGATAATTATTGTGACATTGGGTTAGGCAAAGATTTCTTAAAGAAAACACAAACCATGAAATAAATGCAATTTTATAGACCTGACTCCACACCTACTGAATTATAACCTCTATTGGTGGAGCTCAGGAACCTGTTTTAACAATCTCTCCAGATGATTCTTTTGCACACTATACTTTGAGATGCTTCATGAGTGTTAAAACATATTACCATGTGAGTATACAAATTTTCCCCTCATTCCACCATTAAAATAACTGGAGAGTAGGAGAAGTATGGAAAAGACATGTGATTCTTTAAAACCAAACCAGGCAAAAAAAACTGAGACAATGAGGAGTTGAGACAAATTAGTGTCCAGCATGGTACATACCCCCAGGAAGCAGGATGACATGGTCCAGAATTGAGAGTAGGAAGTAATGAGTATGTAATAATGTTTGAGGAGTGAGAATCTTCAGGAAGTTGTCTGAATCTTGAGATTTTTTTTTTTTTTAAGAGGAGGAGATCAGGAGATTGGACTATATAATTTTTCAAGAAACTCAAGTTAGTAATTTTAAGAACATTTTCCAAGTTCCTTCTGTTGACTGAACAATGTTTTATTGAACCCAATACTACTCTAAGGTTTCCACATGGGTTTCTATGTTCATAAGAATTACTGAATGTATTTTATTTACTCCTCAATTATCTAACAAATACTCATTTAAGGAATGTGTGAACTAATTGAAAGCATACTTCTCTCGGCATTATCTGATATTATTTAAACAGGAACATTTCGGGGCGCCTGGTTGGCGCAGTCGGTTAAGCGTCCGACTTCAGCTCAGGTCACAATCTCGCGGTCCGTGAGTTCGAGCCCCGCGTTGGGCTCTGGGCTGATGGCTCAGAGCCTGGAGCCTGCTTCCGATTCTGTATCTCCCTCTCTCTCTGCCCCTCTCCCGTTCATGCTCTGTCTCTCTCTGTCTCAAAAATAAATAAACGTTAAAAAATAAAAAAAAAAATAAACAGGAACATTTCACAAATAGGTCCATATCAAGGTGAATGCATTGCTATTAATTTTGTAGAGTCATGTCATCTCTGTCCACGCTATAACTTTGGTATTGGTTTATACATTTGAGGATGGCATGTAGAGTTTACGAGAAAGCCTCCTGAAGGTACATCTTTAGAAGGCCCAGAAAAACACTCTGTCCATTTAAAATGTGTGCTTCACAGGAAAGAGTATCCAATGGAAAAAAGACAGTTTCTTTAGCAAATGTTTCTGGGAGAACTGGACAGCAACATACAGAAGAATGAAACTGGACCACTTTCTTACACCATACACAAAAATAAATTCAAAGTGGGTGAAAGACCTAAATGTAAGCAAACCATCAAAATCTCAGAAGACAAAACAGGCAGCAACCTCTTTGACCTCAGCTACAGCAACTTCTTACTTGACATGTCTCCAAAGGCAGGGGAAATAAAAGCAAAAATGAACTATTGGGACCTCATCAAGGTAAAAAGCTTCTGCACAGCAAAGGAAACAAGCAACAAAACTAAAAGACAGCCAATGTAATGCAAGAAGGTATTTGTAAATGACATATCAGATAAAGGATTAGTATCCAAAATCTATAAAGAATATACCAAACTCAAAACCCAAAAAAAACAAATAATCCAGTGAAGAAATGGGCAGAAGACATGAATAGACACTTTTCCAAAGAACACATCCAAATGGCTAACAGACATGTGTACAGATGCTTAATATTGCCCATTATCACAGAAATACAAATCAAAACACATTGAGATACCACCTCACACCAATCAGAGTGGCTAAAATTAACAAGTCAGGAAATAACAGATGTTGGTGAGGATGGGGAGAAAGGGGAACCCTCTTTGCATTGCTGGTGGGAATGCAAACTGGTGCAGCCACTCTTGAAAACAGTGTGGAGGTTCCTCAAAAAATTAAAAATAGAATTACCCTGTGACCCAGCAATAGCATTACAAGAATTTATCCAAAGGATACAGGAGGGCTGATTCATAGGGACACATGTACCGCAATGTTTATGGCAGTGCTATTAACAATAGCCAAATAATGGAAGAGCCTAAATGTCCATCAACTGATGAATGGATAAAGAAGGCGTGGTATATATATTTAATGGAATACTACTCTGCAATGAAAAAGAATGAAATCTTGCCATTTGCAACAACATGGATGGAACGTGAGGGTATTATGATAAGTAAAATAAGTCAGTCAGAGAAAGACATATATCATATGTTTTCACTCATGTGGAAGTTGAGAAACTTAACAGAAGACCATGGGGGAAAGGAAAGAAAAAAAAAGTTACAAACAGAGAGGGAGGCAAACCATAGGAGACTCTTAAATACAGAGAACAAGCTGAGGGTTGATTGGGGTGGGGAGCAGGAGGTGGGGAAAATGGGTAATGGGCATTGAGGAGGGCATTTGCTGAGATGAGCATTGGGTGTTGTATGTAAGTGATGAATCACGTGAATCTACTCCTGAAGTCAAGAGCATGCTGTATACTCTGTATGTTAGCTAATTTGACAATGAATTATAAAAAAATAAAAATAAAAAAATAAAATGTGCTTCATATCATAAATTTAAAGTAGTGTGGATTACAATGCAGTCCAAGACAAACAGCTAAAAGCACTTGGAAAAGCATCTAGTAGAGCATATGTATTATATAATTTAATATTTAAAAATGTATAAAATGGTTCTTGGTATGTAGTAAACGTGACACAAGTGTTTGATAAGGAAATGAATTCAATAAAATATGTGCATGTATTTATTGTTGAATACCTACCATATGGCAGGCACTGAGCAAAATGCTGGAGTTAAATGATGACCTAAAAGGAAAAGACCCTTGTCTCCATGGAACTTAGGGTCTAAAAGTTAGACAATGAAATAATCACATAAATAAAGATGTAATTAATTGTAATAAAAAGATATCTGGTTCAATAAGTACATATGATGTAGTCTGATGAGTCAAAGAGGTTTTTCATAGAGGAAGTAATTCCTGAACTAAGTTCTGAGTCATCAGTAGGAATTAACTAGGCCAAGGAAAGAGCATGTGTTAATTCTCTGGGTAAGAAATAAAAATGTCACCTTTTTGAAAAGGGAGCAGGTTAATTTGACTGCTATAAAGAGTATGAGGCCTAAAGGGGCTTATAGTAAAATATAGTAGGTAGCTAGGTGTTATTTTCTACAAATCTTTGAAGCCATGCTGAGAAAAGGCTATAGATCCTCATCCCAAAATCAATGAAGGACAGCAGAGGTTTTAAGTACAAAATGAGTATGTCTGTGTGAATGTGTATATCTACACGTAAGCATGCATATGAGAGAAGAGAAAGAGAAAGAAGCACTAATTGAAGGGAGAATTGTGGCCCCAGTTTGGAGAATGGGATATGGGGTGCAAGGGCAAGAGTGGCAGGGAGATAGCCAGGTGGCTAATATAGTCATCCAGGAAAGAAATAGTGATGTCTTAGACTAAAGAATTAAGATGGTAGGTGTGGCTTTAGGGAGAAGTAGATAGATTTACCCAGTTAAACCAATAAAATCGGTTACTGGACTGGATTTGGGGGAAAGGTGATAAAGAAAGCAGTATTAGGATGACTTATGGGTTTTCATCTTATATGTCTTTCATTGATATAAAGAAGTGTGGAGGAAGCAGGAGGTTTTGGAGAAGAGATTGTAATTTGGCTTTAGGTGTTTTGAGTTTGAGGTTGCTTTGTGATTTTTCAAGTAGAGCCAGGAGGTAGGCAGTTGCTATTTGGGATTTGAGCTCGAGAATGGCTTAAAGTTGGAGATATAAATTTGGGAGTTAACTATGTTTACTTGGTAATGGAAGTCACGTGCATGGATGAGTTTGTATAGAGATTATAGAGTAAGAGGATTACAGACTTTGTGATGAATCCTGAGGAATTTCAGTGTTTAATGACTGCACAGAGGAAGCAGAGACTTCAGACAGATAAGAATAGCAGAGAAGCAGGAGCCATCAAAGGAGGAAGTGTATCTAGAAGAATGGGATGATCAACAGTGTGGAATGCTGCTGAGAACTGGTGACAAGGACTGGACAAAAAAAAAAAAAAAAAAAGCAATAGGACAGTCACTACCGGCATTGGACAAGGCAGTTTTGGGGGAGTGTAGGGGCAGATGATCGACTGAGGTGAATTGAAGAGTATGTTCTAGAAAATAGCAAATTGGATCAAACAGACTAATTTCTGTTCAGGGGTGGAGGAGCCTTAGTCTAAAGTTCTGCTCACAGATTCCAAAATGTGAATGAAACAGTCCAGGAACTGATTATCTCTATCACAAACCAAAGGATGCAAGTTAGCATCTTCAGTAATAGGATAAACTGACATCCTGTGCCTCCTAATGGGATTATCTTAGAAGGATCCAACAGAACTTCTGTAGACTTTCAGCCAACACTGCATAATCTGAATTCAGTCATGAGCAAACAATCAAACCCAAACTGCATTGGCCTATACTCTTGGAACTCCATGTCATTAAAGAAAAAGGAAGGCAGAGCCACTGCTTCAGATCAAAGGTGACTGAACCACCACCTAACTAAATGTAATGTGTGGTATTGAATTGAATCCTGAATCCAAAAGGAAAAAAATGCAATAGAAGACATTACTGGGACAATTGATGAAATTTGAATATGTATTGTATATTCAATACTAATAGTCTTTCAGTAATGTTAAATTCCCTGAATTAGATTTTACTCCTGTGATTGTGTAAGAAAACATCCTTGATCTTAGGAGATACATGTTGAACTATTTAAGATCTCAAAGCTGCAATTTACTTTCAAATGATTTAGCAAAATTAACATGCATGTATGTATATAATGTATATACGCACAGACACAGACAAAGCAAATGTGACAAAATGATAGCAATTGCTGACTCTATTCTTGCAAGATTTCTGTAAATTTAAAATTTACGAAAAAGTCTATTGTGCTATTTGTGCAGTATTTCTGTAAATTTGAATTTCTCCACAGTAAAAAAAAAATGAAAAGTTTAGCAACTATCAGAGCTCCACACCATCTGCTAATATTTGTTATTCACAAAATGTGTCATACACAGATTAGAAAGAACAACTTTGGATATTGTGAGTATTAGTAACAGCATTCATCCATGGCCATCCATATAATTCGAAACCTAATTTCAGTGGTTAACAGAGAAACCAGGACAGATAGCTCCCATGACTTTTCCTTCATAAGACATTCTACTAAAATTGTGAGACTCTTTACTCTCACAAATCATCACAATAATTCTACATGAGAACTTAACTAAATTCAACTAGCATCCATGGAGACAACTAAGTGTAAATCTGAATTCTAGGTATTGTAGAGAATGTGGAAATGAATGTGACCATCAGGGCTCTCAAGAAGCATGTGATCCAGTGTTGGTGCTCAGACAAGACGCCACTACCACAAAAAATTGTGAAAACACAATAAATGAACTTCAAAGGAAGAAGAAGCCTACAGAGCAATATCTCTCAGCCTCTGAATTGGCCAGAATGGTAAAATGTCACTGCCAGCTAAAATGTCGGGGAAATTTACATACAAGAAGGATATGAGAAAGCTACTTTCACTATCATTTTATAGAGAGGGCATATTAATACCAAAAACAATGAAGGACAATATCCAAGTAAAGTTCTTGAAAATGAAATGAATTTCGTTTTGATAGGAAAAAAAAAAAAAAGATAATAAAAGCTCAGTGAATAGTGCCAGCCGAAGAACTTAAAGAGTTCTGAGAAAGTCTAAACATTTTTTTTTAATATTGAAAGGAAATATTCAGACTCACTTGAGTCTTTAAGCAGCTATGCTAGTTGCAGGAAATAGAAATAGGTTTTGAGTAATTCACATGTGGGAAACCTACAAACATGAAAAAGGCCTGTTTTATTTTCTATAGCACATCATGGGCATTAAGTGAGCTACAGATGCATAATTGGGGTAGCTGTAGTAAATATTGAACTGAGTAAATAGTGTCTTGAAGTTTTGAAAGCTTGAAACTCACTTCAAAAGCATTTAAGAAAATATGAGAAAATTTGCTTATTTAAGAAGAAAAAATGTATGTGGGTATATCATATAGATAGACACACATACACATATTCTTTGTAAAAAATTTTTAAATAATGCTTTAAATTGAGAGAAATACTGACTTACATTGTAGATACTGCTATTGACTTAATCTTTCCAAATTTTCCTAATTTTAACTAAAAAAATATAATACCTGTTCAATATGAAAAGCAAAGATTAAAAGGTATAATATCGGGGTGCCTGGGTGGCTCAGTCTGTTAAGCATCTGACTCTTGATTTTGGCTCAGGTCATGATCTAGCAGTTTATGAGCTCGAGCACCGTGTTGGCTCTGTGTTGACAGTGTAGAGCCTGCTTGGGATTCTCTCTCTCTCTGCGCAACGTGTTCTCTCTTTCAAAATAAATAAACTTAAAACAACTTAAATAAACTAAAATAATAAATAAAAGGCATAATATCACATTTTTGCAATACTAAAACATTTTGACCTACTGATCAGTGTTTCCAGTGGGTATATTTAAAATCAGACTTTTCGGGGTGCCTGGGTGGCTCAGTTGGTTAAGCGTCTGACTTCAGCTCAGATCATGATCTCACAGCTCATGAATTCGAGCCCCGTGTCAGGCTCTGTGCTGACAGCTCAGAGCCTGGAGCCTGCTTTGGATTCTGTGTCTCCCTCTTTCTCTGACCTTCCCCCACTCACGCTCTGTCTCTGTCTCTCTCTCAAAAAAATAAACATTAAAAAAATAAAATCAGGCTTTTCAACTCAATACAACAATGAAACTTGCTCTTTTGGATAATTCAGTGAACTCACCATATAATTAAAAAGAAAACAGTTACATGGTAGTAAAGGAAGTTTGTGGAAAACAAAAAAATGTCATTTTTTGGTCTTGTTTCCATAAATAACATGTTTGGAAGCAGTTAATTTACATATGGTTAAAACAAACTTGCAGACATTAAACATGCATCCATTTTTCATTGTACTTATAAGTTACATTCTACCAAGTACCCTAATGGAAGCTGTGTAGTAAACTTCATTACAGTTCAAGTTTTCCCACTTAAAAAGTTTGGTTCAATATTAATGACTTCTTCATTCTGTAACATCCTGCTAAAGCTTCTGGCCGGTTCACTAATGATGAAAGTTATCTTCTGGCTTTCTGACTGCTGTGTCCTAGAGATGCATTGTAAAGAGCAAGGTGCATACTTAACAGTCAAGAGGAAATCCTGCACTAAGGATGGTGTCAATCAAACCAGCTCTCCTGCTCTTTTTATTATCAGAAAATTGCAGCTAAAGATGGATGCAACTGACAAAATAAACAGGAATGCAAAACTGGAAAAATTTGAGATCTCCTTACTATATCCTTATCACAGATCATTGAAATGAAGTTCGATCATGATGTCATCAGAATTAGAAATATATATTAGTGGATTTGTTGACAGAGATAAATATTTCTTAAGATTCTCAAAACATTCTGGCTTTGTATCACTTGTCTAGTCCAGCCTGTGGGATTCAGTAAGAGACTTGTTTGCTGATCCTATCGCCTCAGTCTTTAACGCATCTATTGCTACAGATTCCAGCCATTGTTACCAAGATCTGGGTATTATCTGTGCTACAACCCCTGGCAGAGGAAAAAGGGCCATGAAAGAGTGATACCTGCGTGCTATTATCAATACTCTACTCTGCCTCAGTTTCTTCATCCCCGTTGGAGTAATTACCTAGCTTTCTCCCCTGCCCCCCTTCTCACAGGGTGTGTGCTAATAGCACCATGGACATTATGCACATGAAATTACTACCTCCCTAGTGGTATGCCTAATCTAGAAAAATAACTCTTGGGGATTTCAAGGCGTGAATAGAATGCAGGGAAGTGTGAGGTTCCGTGATGCTGGAACAATGCCGGTAAGGCTGCTTGTTATTCAAAGCTTCAGTGGCACAAGAAATAGATTTGAATAGATTAGATCTATTACTCAGGTGTTTCCTGCGATTTGCTTATTTACCCACCTTAGAGAAGAAATAGCTGAGAAGAAACACTATTGGATAATAGGGAGTAAAGCAGGAAAAAATATGGCTCAGTGGAGCTATTTATGACAACTGCAGTTCATTGCCATGTTTCCTATTTTCCTCTGCCCCGAAGTTCGAACAGAACTCCTTTTCAGGATGGCTTTTTTCAAAAAGAGTCCTTGGAATGTGATTTGTTTTTTGTTTTTGTTTTTGTTTTTGTTTCTGTTTTATTTAGAAGCAAGCCGCTGGGATTTAATATTTAAACTTTCTGAACTATATTTTTACAAATCTGGGCTGTGGGATAGACAACCTTCTAATCCCAAAGATAATCTTGGTTTATATGGCTTATTGAAACTAGTCATCAAATATTTTACTTAAAGGAATTTTCTTTTTTTTCTTTTTTCTTATGCTGCAACTTTGTATATCCACAGACTTGATTCTGATAAGTTAGCTTTTGATTCCTAAATATGAATGCATAAGGAAGGAGAGAAAAAGCTTTAATGATTTTGCTCTGTTACATTTTATATTTAAATGCGTCATTATAACCAATGTGTGCTAAATTGAAAGCATGCACGGGGAGGAGGGAGTTAAAACTTGTTTCATTGATATTCTCAAGACTATAAACACACCCAGGGGTACTTAGGGGCAAACCAACCAAGTCAGAGTTCATTCAGGTGTCAGCATAATAATGTGGAAAGGGCATCCACTCTGTGAAGGCAAGAGGGAGGGACAACGATATCCACCAATAAGGAATGCCAAGATGGTAGGTAATGTCTCTCTTGCTATTTTTGAAAAACATGTGGGTCAGCATATACAAGCCTGGCAAAACAAACAACTATTTCTTCACAGACTAGAACCAGCTCTTTAATATCAGAAAGTACCTTGCTAGTTGGTCATGGTTATTACTAAACTTCTCTTCTGCCACCATTTGATCTTTATGTTATTTCATATTTAGGAAATGGATTCTTACTATTTTCCTTACTTAACAATTGGTGTGTCTATATATAAATGGTTTTATAATATAAAAACTGCTCTGCAACTTACCAGGAGCATCTTTTCATGTCAGGCCACGTTATCTGGTTCTTTTTGGTGGTTGCAGAGTATTTCAAATTCTGGGTATAATTATTTACAAAGGCAATTCTGTATTGAGGTTGTGCTCCACCTCCATTTTTTCCTGCTTATACAATTATTCATTCAACTGATGTTTTTTTCGCCCGTCCCCAAGTATCAATTATTAGAATGAATTTTAGAGTGGTGGTGAGCCTGGATACCAGTGGCTTGGCATTGATTAAACACTGAGATAAGACTGGCATGGTCTCATTAATGAGTTCTTAGAGACACTAGTTGACCTGATAGAGATAACAAAGAGATTTGGTGGTTTTACCAGTACTGATTATTTCTTTTTCTCTCTCTCTCTCTTTTTAAATTCTAACTTTACTTTTTAAATTAGTTAGCATAGTACTGATTATTTCTAACTTTGTGTTAAGATTTGAAATATTTTTAAAATAAATTATATATTCATGTATACCTTCTATGCATCAACCATAGTGCTGTGTTTTCTTCTAATATTAAACTGTTACTGAGTGAGATAAAGAATTCAGTAACAATAGCTGACATTTATTGTAAATTTTCTAATTTTAATTGTGACATAAATATTACTATACATATGTGGCATGTATAGTTGCGGGTAGGTATAGTTGTATAAACCATGTATGTACTAAACAATCACAATAAAATTAATACTTATGTGCTCACCACTCAAGTTAGGAAATAAAACTTGATTTGCATCTCCTCCCTCCCCACCCCACCCCCAGTTGCCGCCATATTGAATTTTGTCTTAATAATTCCCATTGTTTTCTGTATAGCTTAGTCACCTAGTTTTATGACAGGAGCACCTAGATATGTGCTCCTAAACAATACATTTACTTTTCTTTATTTTTGAGTCACATGTAAGTGGTGTCATACAGTATGTATGCTTCTGGGACTTGCTGTTTTTGATCATCATTCTGTTTTTGAAGAGTCATCCATGTTTATATTTGTAGTGGGTTCATTTTTACTAATGTACTGTATTACATTACATAAATAAAGCACATTCTATTTGTCCATTTTACTGGTAATGCGTATTTGGGTTGCTCCCAGGTTTTTGCTATTATAACCTAACACAGTAATGCTGTAAGAAATAGTTTTCTACTTGTCTTCTAATGCACCTATGTAAGACTTTCTGTAGACAGTGGCATTCCAACTTTTGCCCAAGACACGCAATAAAAAAATATTTGTTTTTTCACAATTCAGTTAACACACATACATAATGTGTGAAAAAAAAGCAATTTCACAAAACATTATTTACCCTTACTAATTGTAGTGCATTCTGATATTTCTATTTAATTCTATTTCATTTTAAATGAGTGTGTCATAACCCACAGTTGGAAATACACTGCCTTTGAATATATACGTAGGAGTGGAAGTATTGTGTCATTGCATATGCACACATCCAATTTTTGTAGATGATGCCCAACCCTTTTCCAGTGACCCTTTGTGGTTCTTTCTTCATTTCTTCATTCTTTCAATCCTTTGACTGCTTTTCAGTTGGTCTGTTTTTCTTTTTCTTAATAATTCATAAGGTATACTTCACATAGTCTGGATGCTGATTCATCAGCAGCTAAATATATTGCAAATATCTTGGCCAATTTGTAGCTTATTTTTTCACTCAATGGTGTCATTTGATGAACAAAAGTTCTTAATTTTTAAATCTTCCCTGAGGTTGTTGATTTTTAGACCTTGCATGAGAACTCCCTTTTTTAGCTTGAGGTCATGAAGATCTTCTGTTATGTAATGTTTTGAAAGGTTTATATGTAATGTTTTGAAAGGTTTATACTTTGCTTTATAAATCTTTAACCAATCTGAAATTAATATATGCTGTAAAGTAGGAGACAAATTTCATTTTTTTCCAAATTGGGTACACTAAATTATTTCAGAACTATTACCTGCAGTGCCTTTTCTCCACTTCTGCAGTGCCCAGCTATATTATTCTATCTGTGTTGGCCTGTTTCTTCTGTGTGGGGCTGTTTCTAGACTCTGTTCTTTTTTTTTTTTTTTAATATTTATTCATTTTGAGGGAGAAAGAATGAGTGGGGGAGGGGCAGAGAGAGAGGGAGAGAGAGTCCCAAGTAGGCTCCATACTGCCAGTACTGAGCCTTACATGGGGCTTGAACTCACAAACTGTGAGATCATGATCTGAGCCGAAATCAGGACTCAGACCCTTAACCAACTAGGCTGTCCCTAGACTCTGTTTTATTCCACTGGTCTATTTGTCTGTCTCTGTACCAATCCCACACTGTCTTAATTATATGGCTTTGTAATAAGACTTGATATCTGGTAGGGCCAGATTCTTTAGCTTGCTGTTTTTTTCTTCAGTTAACTTGACCCTGGTCCCAAGGTCCTTGGACCTTATATAGGACCTTGGTCCTATATAAATTTTTAAAATGAGTTTGGCAATTTCCCCAAAATAATCTTTGGACATTTTGATCAGAATTGCTTTGAATCTCTAGATCTATATGGGAAAAAGTGATTTTTTTAGGACAGAAAGTTTTCCTAACCAGGAAAATTACCTAACTCTCCATTTCATTTAGGTCTACTTCAATGTCTCTTAATATGTTTTATCATTTTCTGAAGAGAGATCTTTCCACTTATTGAATTTATTTATTAACACATTATATGTTTGTTGCTATTATACATTCATTAGGTAAAAATGTGATATATTTAAAAATATTTATTTTATATATACAACTTCTCTTTTCAGTCTGATACTTCTATTTTCAGTCATTTGAGTTTTGTACTGAAACTATAATATCATTTATAAATGACACTGTTTTTCTTCCTTTACGATTTTTATATTTTTCTTCTTATTGAATATCCTGGAGAAGGTCTCAAGAACACTTTGAAAGGAAGTGATGACAGCAGGCATCTTGTTGTGTTCCTGTTCTTAAGAGAATCTTCAGAAGTACTTATCACTAAGTGCTATGTGTACTTAGGTTTTGTTGTTTGTAGACAACGCTTGGTGTTATATATCTTCCATTACCCCTCTTGATTACTTTCTACTTTCCCCACCTGGCTTGGTGCCCTGGGTGGCTAACCTGTATAGGCCACTTCAGTGGCTTTTCTTGGCCTCCATTGGCTTCTTCTTGGGTTCAGTCACTGGAAACTGTAGAGCAGGAAGAAGAAGAGAGGAAGAAGAGCAGAGGGAGGTAGAGAGGTGTCAGAGTTTACCTGGTTCTTTCACTGTGGATTCTTTTGTGGGCCATCTGCATTACTAAGGGGACAGTCCAGCTTTTTTCTATTTCTGTGTGGTTTTTCTTTCTCATTAACATAAAAAAATAGTGTAAAAAAGACCTTTTTTTTTAAAGAATAATTTTAGGTTCATAGCAAAATTGAGAAGGTACAGAGATTGTTCATGTACCTCCTAACCCTCCATATATATGGCCTCCTCCGTTATCAGTATCACTCACCAAAGTGGTACATTTGTTACAAGTGATAAACCTACAATGACATATCATAATCACTCAAGTCCCTGGTTTATATTAGGGTTTACTCTTTGTGTTGTATCTTCTATGGGTTTGGATAAATGTATAATGATATGTAGCCATCATTATAGTACCATACAGAGTGTTTTCAGTGTCCTAAAAATCCTCTGTGCTTCACCTGTTTATCCCTCTCCCCCAACCCCTGACAACCACTGATCTTTTACTGTTTCCATAGTTTTGTCTTTTCTAGAATGTCATATAATTGGACTCATATAGTATGTAGCCTTTTCAGACTGACTTCTTTCATGTAGTAATATGCATTTATAGTCCATCTGTGTCTTTTCGTAGGTTGATAATTCATTTCATTTTAGCTTTAAATAATATTCCATTGTCTGGACGCACCACAGTTTTATTTATACAGTCACCTAGTGAAGGACATTTTGGTTACTTCTAAGTTTTGGCAGTTCTGGGTAAAGTTGCTGTAACATCATGTGTAGGTATGTGTGTGGATATAAGTTTTTACCTCGTTTGGGTAGGTACCACGTATGTGATTGCTGGATCCCATGCTAAGAATATGTTTACCTTTGTAAGGAACTGCCAAATTGTCTTCCAAAATGACTGTGCCATTTTGCATTCCAACCAGCAATGAATGAGTGTTCCTGTTGCTTCACATCCTCGCAGCATTTGGTGTTGTCAGTGTTCTGGGTTAGAGTCATTCCGAAAGGTGTGTAGTCGTACTTCATTGTTTTAATTTGCATTTCCCTGATGACACAGTGTGTAGGCCATCTCTAGTCAACTTTTAGTTAGTAATTATAACTTAATTCCTCTGTAGTCAGAAAGTGTCATGTGTTTGATATCTTTGAAATTTCTTGAGGCTAGCTCTATGGCTTTAGTCCATGGTCAGTTTTTGCATAATTTTTATGACTGTTGAAACAATTGTATTCTGTCAGTGCTGAATGCAGTGTTCATCTTATCAACAAAAATTTTTTGAGGATCTACTGTGTGCCAAGTATTGTTTTAGTTGATGTAGATATAGCAGTAAACAAAGGTACAAAAATTCCTGCGTTTTTAGAGAGCACATCTAGGGGAGGAATTAAATTAAAAATTAATTAAACATGAAAATTAGTAAGTGGAACATTTAATATATGCAATAATGATAGATGGTAAGGGGGAAAAATAAAGCAGGAGGAGGGTCAGAACTGCTGGAGGTGAAGTATGTTAGTATTAGTTAAAGATAGCCTCCCTAAGAGAGAGGCATCGGAGTCAAGCCTGAAGAAAGAAAGCCATGTGACTATTTATGAAATTGAATTTAAAAATGATAGCTATAATACTTGCATTTTATTCTAATCATTTTCATCAGCTTATTTTTTTTCTAAGATTTTTTTTTTCCCAGTAATCTCTACACCCAATGTGGAGCTCTTTATAACCCTGATATCAAGAGTTCTATGTTCTACAAACTGAGTCATCCCGGTGCCCCTAGAAGTTCCATTTATTTATTTATTTATTTATTTATTTATTTATTGTTTATTTTTGAAGGAGAGAGAGATAGAGGATGAGCAGGAAGGGGCAGAGAGAGGGGGAGACACAGAATCCAAAGCAGGCTCCAGGCCCTGAGCTGTCAGCACAGAGCCAACGCAGGGCTCGAGCTCACAAACCGTGAGATTATGACTTGAGCCAAAATCGGAAGCTTAACTGACTGAGCCACCCACGTGCCCCAGAAGTTCCTTTTAAAATCACTACAACTGTTCATATTTTCTCCATCAACCTGAAAATAATCTGTTGTTTTTCCAAAGAAACTACATTCAAGACAATTTTTGGAAATTTCTCCCATTTTGGACCTCTTCTCCCTCCCCAAATAATATTGTAACAATAGTGTTTTTTATAACTGTCTACAGGAAAATCACGATATTTAAATTATTCATCTAATCTACTAGTTTGAACACTTGATAAATAACATTTTCCTCCCTAGGAAGATACCTTCTTAGTGCTGACAAAACCAATTTATAATTGGATCAAATGTCACTACATTTCTCTGAATTTAATTTGTACTTTATTTCATTAACCCCCCCATCCTATTAGAAAAGTTTTAATGAGACTCAATAACTCCATCTTAATACTTAACTTGAATTTTCTAGCTCAGAGTAAAGTAGTTTTACATATTAAAGAAAAAGACATATTTTTTAATAATGATTTAATATATGTAACAAATTATTTCTGGGCCTCAGATTTTTCATCTGTAAAAACCAAGTTGGTGTTCTGGTTTATTTTCCTGTTCAGTCGTCTACAATCTTGCTTACCAATATACCTTCCAAGATAAAGTTGTTACCAAGATTCTTCTTATTGAGTAAAGATCTTTGTTTTGGAGTATAATTTCTTAAGTTTCTTTGCTGATGGGGAGCAGGGTACATATAGGAAAGTGCATAGAAATAGGGGAAAGCAGAAAAAAACAAAGGATTTGGAGCCTAACAACATGGTTGAAAGTTGGAACCTGAGTTGATGAAAATAGCTACAGGAGTTTTTAAGGAAGATGCTTAATATCCAATTTTAATTTTTTTGTGTTTCTGCAATGCAGATATTGTCTATTTCCCAAATGGTCAGAAGGGTACAGTGTAATTTTCAAAAGTTAATAATATGGCTCTCATGCAACTATAAAATGAACACATGTCAAAGATTTTCTTCAACTCATTAATTAATGCAGGAAACTATGATATTAAGACTAGTTCAAATGAGAATTTGAAGAAGAGCGATAAATCTGAAATCAGGAATGCTGAAATGAATTTGCTAATAGATGCAAAACTGGTTAATTTCTTACAGAGCAGTAACATTTTATGTTTGGGATCGATCTTTCCTGTAAAGCAGAAATGAATTGCATCTTTACTGGGCAAAATTCATTCCCACTGCTTTGGACAAGAATCATTTGCATTACTATCAGTTTTTTACAACCCTGAGGGAGTTGTAAAACAGCCTAGTTAATAGAAAGATAATCAGAGGTGCACACCTGGATAAAGTCGGATAATCCCCAGTGGGTCCACTAGACCCTGCTCAGGCCTTCACTGAAAGGACACACAGTAATCTCAGTATTATCTGTTGCTCATTTTCAAGTCACTGACAGTTTTTTTTTTTTCCAAAGAGAGGACAGGTAGCACCCACTAAGTCATATGAAAAATATAAAGTATCAAATACTTGTTTGAGATGATGTGTTAAGGAAACAAAATAGCATAGGCAGAATGATGTGACAGTCTATGTACTAATTTAATTCAGTAGAAACTGGAGTGCAAGACTTTGGTGATCCTACGAACAAAGTGTTTTCAAAGTCTTGGAGGAGGACATTGGATTGCTTAGGGTATGTAAACTGAGGGGGAAGCAATCTCATCTGGACTTTAATTGACAAGGAAACCACAACCACAGTTGACATCTTGGCTGTACTTTTCATAAAATGATACTCAAGTGTATGAGTTAATTTCCTTCAACTTCTGTGGGGAAGCTTTGGAAAATGAAAAATTCCAAAACCTACTAAGTAATGGTGACATCTTCAACCATCGCAGCAATTGCATTGCTTTTCCAAAGACTAACACCTCACTATCCCTAAAGACCATAACTACTCCTGACTTGGTAGCTAATATTAACAAAAACAATGCATAGGTGAACAGAGCTAGGCTTTTATCAGCAGTGGCTTTTGAAGTGTACCCATTCATAGTGGCTGAGGATTCTTCTTATCTACTTTGTATATCCCTGTCCCTATCAGAGACTGCAATCAGTTTGGTAAGTTTGGGGTTAACTAGAGAGATCAGAGATCTAGCTGGATTTGGTTCCAACAACCAAATAAAAATCTGAAGGTGCCTGTTCTAGACTTCTTTTAATGCTACAGTGCCATTTTGCAATCTTTGGGAGAAATTCAGGACTGGTTCCAAGAGGCAGCATAGAAGTGTGTTAAGAGTTCTTGTTCTATAGCCATACTCCTTGAGTTTAGATCGTGATTCTACCTCTTACCAGTCATAAAGCCCTGGGTAAGTCACCTACTTCTTTCTGGTTTGGGTTCCCTAATTGTAAAACAGGATGACAGGTATACCATTTTCATAGAGTCAAAATGAGCATTAAATAAACAAATTTGTGT
Source organism: Panthera uncia (assembly GCF_023721935.1). Taxonomy (NCBI): domain Eukaryota; kingdom Metazoa; phylum Chordata; class Mammalia; order Carnivora; family Felidae; genus Panthera; species Panthera uncia. The sequence continues at coordinate 21,827,073 of NW_026057584.1, forward strand.
AAAATAAGCCTGACACATACTAAGTACCATATACATGTTAGCTTTTGTTCTAAGTTGACAGTTTTATTTTACAAGATCAAGGCTGAGAAATGTTTCCATGAGGAATATACTTTCAAATATATTTAAATAACATATATGTATACACGCACATATGTAGATACACATGTGTGCGTCATATATATATATATATATATATATACACACACACACACACATATACATATGTAATTTACCAGAGATGTATGAATCAGCATTTTACCAGAGAGATAGAACAGGTAAGATACGTACACATATGCACATACTACTTAGAGAAAACATTTAAGTAGCATTTATTTTAAAAATTGTGTATATACACAGAGAGAAGGAGAGAAATTGATTTAAAGGCATTGGCATCTGCAACTGTGGGGTCTGCCTGGACAAGGACAGAGGGCAGGCCCAACAAGCTGGAAGCTCTTGGGCAGCAGCTAACACTGCAGAGCACAGGCAAAATTTCTTCTTTCTCAAAGAAATCTTAGTTTTACTCTTAAGGCCTGTCAATGGATTAGGTGAGGCTCACCCATATGATTGAGGAGAATCTCCTTAAAATCAACTGACTGTAGATGTCAACCACATCTGCAAAAATACCTTTATAGTAGCAACTAGATCAGTGTTTGAATAAGTAAGTTGACACATAAAACATGTAACCATCATAAGAGGCTTTCAATTTCAGATTGTGCCTCCTGATATCTAGGCTATTTAATAAAAGATTATGAGGGAGATTTTCATCTGGGCACTACTACTCCTACTGTGCTGGAATCTTTTGTTTTCAACTCTGAGAGATACAATTACATAGGTTTTTGTTAACAATATCCAGCTGCCAATATCCAGTAGCTACTTTCCCTTTATTTTTTTCCATTTGAGAAGCATTTTAAGAAAATCCCCAAGAGATCAGTTGTTCTTGGCACAAGGGTTTGTCACTTTCCACCATTCACTTGGGACCCAACTTTTCTCCTATTAAGACCCTTGAAATCACAGAATCTCAGAAGCTGAAGACCCACCCTCCTTCATTTTACAACAGAAGCACAGATGCCAAGTGATCCAAAAATCACACAGCAAATAAGTGAAACAAGAAGACAGCAAGGTTTTCTTACTTCCACGTGAATCTTTAATCCCTCCTGATCTTTTCCACTCGTCTTTTCTCAGGCTACACATTTTCCTCAGCTATTCAGAGTAGAATGGCAAAAACCTTAGCATTACTCCAGACTTTTTCAAGAAACTTAATGTTGAATCAGGTAGTTATAATTTCATTTTTTCCCTCTTACTTACAGAAGTGGGGGTGAATGGTGGAATACATGATAATATAATGCTGTAGATAAGCACAAAAAAATCTAAAGAGAGAATTGGTACTTCAGTTTGAATCACTAAAAATCTAAATGAATGTTCATTTCTAAAATGTCTCAACCTATATAAAAATGGGTAGAGAGCTCTGTTTCATTATTATATAGACCAGTAACAGCTTCAAAAGGTATCATCGAGAAACCAGTGGATTCATTTCAAGTGGACACTCATTCTTGTGGATATTGAGAACACAGTCAGCCTTGAATTAGCATTACCTGTGAGCATGTCTGTCTCCTTATACGCTGTGCAGAAATCCTTGGGTAATCAAATATCATTCATCTGTTTTAGCCTCTAGTGCCTAGAACAGTCCTTGACACATCTGGCAATTAATATATGAGATGAATTAGGTGCACTCCTAGATTTAAGGTCTTCTGCTTGCCTTAATATAAACGGTTTGTAATGGCAAAACACTTCCCAGTTCTTATGAGATGGAGCAAATAGCTATTACTTATTAGTTACTCATAAGATATATTTTAAAAATAGGTTCATTGTATTTATACTGGAGCTATCATCAGATGTTTTCAAAGAGTAATGACAAGGCAAGAAAATAATATGACATTAGAAATAACACTGTGAGTTATTACTTTGCTTCCTTATATATAGTGAGAATGGGACATGAGCTATATTATAGTTTGTTGTGAATATGTTCCCTTTTTTCCATTTAAAAGGGGCTTAATGATAAAGATAAGAATTAATGTTTAGTATTTACTTAGTACTATTTTGCCCATTTAATTAAATGTTGGGCTTGTAATAAATAAAAAAGCAATGCATCAGACTTTTATAGCTTTGTTATAGGTATACAGGACTTGTGAAGTTATGTTTACATTACTATAGGGTCAAATGTGAAGGAAGAAAAAAGTGAAATGGCTAAAACACAGAAGAGTTTCTTTTGGAAGAGAGATTGAGTTATCATGATCCCACCAGGAGACATTATAGTAGAAGTAGATTGTCTCCTTGTCTAAGCCACGGGCAGATGTCATTATTCAGCAAGATCTTAGTTAGGAAGTCCTCTGTGGGTAGTATTTGTTGAAAGTTGAAACTGTTTCCAATTTGGTGTTTAAAATCATTCTTTGATAGACCTACCTTTCTTTTTTTTTAATTTTTTTAACATTTATTCATTTTTGAGAGAAATATAGAGACAGAATGTGAGTGGAGGAGGGGTAGGTAGAGAGGGAGACACAGAATCTGAAGCAGACTCCAGCACTGAGCTGTCAGCACAGAGCCCGATGTGGGGCTCAAACTCATGGACCCTGAGATCATGACCTGAGCTGATGTAGGACGCTTAACCGACTGAGCCACCCAGGTGCCCCATAGATAGACCTACATTTCTTAAAAAGAAGTAGAATTCTATGACAAACTCAGTCTCAGGAAGGAAGTTCATATGTTTTAGAGCAAAGTCTGTGAAATGTACTGTACTTGAATTTCTTAATTTTCAGTATTTGGCACCAACATTTTATCACCATTGAGAGGGTTATGCATTTCTCTATAAGGCTTGAGCCCCTGGAGGGTAGGGACAGTGTACTTGTCATATGCACCCTAGAACTTGACACGTGTAATAATAGTAGCAGCAGTTTCCATCTATTGAATGTTTATTTAATGGTCAGCAATTACATTAATTTAATAACATCAAAATATCAATTAACTTAATAAATTCTATTTAATGTGGACATAGCTCTAGGCACTTTAAACATATTACGGTGCTTGATGCTTACACCAGCTTTATGAGGTGGATTTATTATCTCCATTGTAAAGGGGAGAACTAGAATCAGAGTTATCTAGGAATCTAACTAGGAAGTGGCAGAGCCCCTTATTCCAAGGTGATATTTGTTAGATTCCCCTAGGCCTGCTTCCTTTTCTCCACGGGGTCTGCACTCAAGAGATGTTGAATGAATGGATGCTCTTCTTTAAAGTCTGTATAAACTATGTGACAGTTGCCCGGTATGCATGCAATTTTAAGGATCTAATGAGACATTTATTTTTTTTTATTTTTTTATTTTTTTAATTTTTTTTTTTCAACATTTATTTATTTTTGGGACAGAGAGAGACAGAGCATGAACGGGGGAGGGGCAGAGAGAGAGGGAGACACAGAATCGGAAACAGGCTCCAGGCTCTGAGCCATCAGCCCAGAGCCTGACGCGGGGCTCGAACTCACGGACTGCGAGATCGTGACCTGGCTGAAGTCGGACGCCCAACCGACTGTGCCACCCAGGCGCCCCTCTAATGAGACATTTAAACTTTAAGGAATTAATACTCCACTGAAATCATCTTGAGTAAGGTTTATGATTATGATATGAAAGTGTGATGAATTGACACATAATTCTTATCAATGATTACACAATGCAAAATGTACAAAATTCTCCCGATCTCTGTAGGTAAAACATTTTGCCAAACACCATAAGTCCTATCACTGTAAGAAAGCGTTGGCAAACTGTCATTGACCACTGACTGCCAAGCTTGAATCCAGTCTTGAAAACAAAAAAGTGATCCTTTGTTACATAAGGATAATCTAGAATTTTTATATGGGTCTTCGTCTTACGTAAGGTTGAATAAAGCAGTGAACAAGAGCAAGGGTTATAACTTGTATATACCATTTGCTATATGCCAGAAAATATTAAAAGTGGCCTACTTGAATTTTCTCATTTAATCATCCCACTTAAATCTATGAGGGAAACACTATTAGCTTCATTTTACAGATGAAGACACTGAGTAGAGAGAGTAGTTTGCAAAGAGGAACACAGCAGCAAGGACGTGGAGGCAGCATCCAAACCAATGTCTGTCTGACTCTTGGGCCCACATTCTTAACTTCTTTCCAAACTGGTTCTGAGAAGTCTTCCTTGACTCAAGGATTGAGAAACTTTGACATAGTGTAGGATGTCTTTGGAAATCGAGGACTTCACATATCACAACTGATTTTCCTCTTCTGTCCCACCATCCTGGCCCTGATTATCCTCCTCTTCTTTGTTTGTACCTTATTCCTTTTCATATGGTCCCCAAACTTGAAGTGTTGGCATTTCTCAGTGCCCTAGTATTTAATTTTTGCCAAGCTCTGTAACTTCTTTCTACAACGTGCCTCGTATCTATCTCTGACTTTTCCTACCTAATTCCCCCTACTTCAGTTCAGAGCTCATTGCTTTTTATCTAGAAACCTGAAGTCATTTTCTGACTAGTTTTTTCCTCTTTTATTAATATTGTTGTTGTTAGTAGTATTGTTGTTAGCATACCTTATCATTATTCTAAGATTCATCCTAAAGCTAAGGTGTGATGATTCCTGTTCCCTGATTTTTAAAAACAATCCTTTCATCTCTTTTGCGTTTGGAATTATGTGCAAATTTCTCACCTGAGTTTGTGAGAAGATATCAGGAGGCTATCAGGGCATATTTGGGGACTTTCCCAACCATTTTCAAGTAAGGCTGGAAGGCAAACAACCACAGGACGTAGTCACATGCTTCTTATAACAATGAGTCCTGGATTCTTTCACAAGCAGGGCAATCAAGGCCATGTTACAAAGAGAAAGATGATTTCCTTGTAGGAGACTAAACTGTGTTGTTTTTAGAAGAAAATGAATGCTTGCTCAAGTGAGATGTGTTTGCCTTTGAGTGACTTGGGAAGAACCCAGCTATGGCCTTTGATGGGTCAGCATGTTCCGAACCTTGAGGGAACACAAACCATGTATTCTTCTGCAGAGCCTCAAAACTCTAAGAAAGGAAAGACTGCCTCAGTATTTGGTTGAAGACCAAGGCTTCAATGCTGGCAAAATTCAAGAAGGAACATAGCTTTCTTTTCTTCAAGAGAAAGGGGTGAAGCTTTGAGATGAAAGAGTTTAGGATTCCATATCTGGAGAATTGAGATTGAAAAAGGATTATGAGATGGCTGTCAGAGGGATCTAAAAGATAAACCATGGCTGGGAATGAGAGCAGCAACCTCTCCCTCCATCATCCTCTATAAGCATAAACTCTTATGCTGATCTTTCCTTCCCTTCCCTTCCCCTTTCCCCTTCCCTTCCCCTTTCCCCTTCCCCTTCCCCTTCCCCTTCCCCTTCCCCTTCCCCTTCCCTTTCCCTTTCCCTTTCCCTTCCCTTTCTCTTTCCCTTCCCTTTCCCTTTGTCTTCCCTTCCCTTCCCTTCCCTTCCCTTCCCTTTCTTTTCCCTTTTCCTTTCCCTTCCCTTTTCCTTTCCTGTTCCCTTTCCTTCCCTTCCTTTCCCTCCCTTCCCTTCCCTTCCCTTCCCTTGCTTTCCCTTTCCCTTTCCTTTCCCTTCACTTTCCCTTTCCCTTTTTCCTTTCTCCTTTTTTTCCTCCCCTCTTCTTTTTAGCACTTATTACTCCATCATCTATAAATCAGTTTGTCCAATTATCTGTCTCCCTCTACTAAAATGTAAGCTCTATGAGGGCACAGAATTTTATCTTAGTCACTGTTCTCAAGGTCTTGAACAGAACCTGGCACAAGTTAGGCACTGAGTAAGTACGTGTTGAAGGAAGGAAGGAAGAAAGGAAGGAAGGAAGGAAGGAAGGAAGGAAGGAAGGAAGGAAGGATAGAACCAAGGGAGACATGAGAGAACTTCAGGAGGCACAAACTGTGAAGTTTTCTCCCATCACATATACTATAAAGGATTGAACTGGACTCTGTTTTTCTATACTATTCTGCTTTGGGAAGCTTACATGATTTTTTAAGAAGTAAGCTACTTAGGGGCACCTGAGTGGCTCAGTCAGTTAAGTGTTTGAGTCTTGATTTCGGCTCAGGTCGCGATCTCTTGGTTCCTGAGATCGAGCCCTGCATTGGGCTCTGCACTGACAGCACAGCGCCCACTTGAGACTCTTTCTCCCTCTCTTTGCCCCTCCCCTGTGCTCTCTGTCTCCCCTCCCTCTCTCTCTCTCAAAATAAATAAATAAACTTAAAAAAAAAAAGAAGTAAGCTACTTAAACCTAATATTGAACAAAAGAAGTAAGGCACAAGAGAATGCACACAACATGATCCCATTTATATAAAGTTAAAGAGACAAAAGTAAGCTATATTGTTAAAGGATGCCTTCAAGGTTTATAAGTCCACTTTTTTTTTTTTTAAAGCAAGGAAATGATTATCAAAAACTCCAGGATAATGAAAGTTAGAAAGAAGGTGTGGCTAGCTGGGCAACTTTTCAGCCAGTATGTACCCTCAGAGCTCAGAGCCCCTGCAGGCTGTTTGCTCTCAGTTGGTGCTGTCCATACTCCAGACTCTTCCTCGGCCAACACTTGGTCAAGATGAGGAGAGAACAGAACCAAAAATAAGGTGAACAAGTCAGCTGAAACATTAAGTAAAAATTCATTATTACAATAGGAGGGAGGAACGCCTTCTTCCAAATAAATGAGCGAAAGAGAAGTCATAGGTGAGATTAGATAATGACACGCACATCCTGGAATGCCAGACTTTGAAACAGGGAGTTTGTTGTTTTGGTTGTGTAAGACATCAATATAAACCCATGGTAAAACAAAATCTACGATTCCCATCAGGGTTTAGCTGTCTCCATGTGGGGCGTGCTCCCTTACTTGGATGTGATGTTGACAGGTTCACTGACAGACTGGCTCTCCCTCTGGGAACACAGGCACATTCTGTATGTGGTATCTGAAGGAGAGACTTTAAGGTAGAAAAAGGTTCAGAAGAGTTAAAAAGCATAGAACAGACTGGCCATTTATGCTCAAAGTGTTAATATGCTGGTTACTTTCTTAAAAATGGATTCTCAAAGTAAAAAGAAACATATACCCATAAAACACTATGACAGATCCCGTATGTTCATGCTAGTTATTGGTCTCATTTTAAAATTTTCTCACACTCACATCTGTGTGTGTGAACAAGAAGACATTGCCATGGAGCATGTGGTGAAATAGTTGCATTTTTAAAACATTTGGTGAAAGAGTAATAATGTCTTATTTTTTAGGGACTGCTGCAGAGCTAAAGCATCAAAGAATTTGTCCAGACCACATATTCAGGTTAGTTTACACTTGCCAGCAAAAACAAAATTCCAATGAGAATATGAAATATCTTCTTAAAATACTTTTTTTTCTGTGTGTGTATGAGTTCTAATATACCAACCAACCTGTGGTTTAACCTCACTGCATGATTTTTCACAAGTGATGACTTCTGAGCCCTTTTCCATCAAATAGTGTGTGAACGGCCCTCACTATGTGCATTTGAAGGGACTTTCCTCCCACTGCCCATTATACAGCATTTTTTGCTCATTTCTGGGTGGCCAACTGCTTCTTTCTCTACTCCTGGACTTTCTTATACCTCTGTGCTGGCTCCTGGCACCCCCACATCTCCATCTTGACTTTCTAAGAGGCAGAGGGCATCTACATGAGGAAGGTCCCAGCTCACATTAATCTTGCTTTTCTCTCTGGCTCTTCTCCACGATGTGGCTTTTAAAATGGCTTTCAGTGCAAGTTAGCAAATAGTCACATATCAATAAAAGACTGACAGTAGGCTAAAAAAAGAAAAGCCAAAGAAGTGTAGATAATCCATAAACTATTGTTACTTATACTGTTGTTAATCACTTTTTTTTTTTTTTTTTTTTTTTTTTTTTTTTTTTTTTTTTTGAGATGGTAGGAGTAGAATTTTAACAGTCAGGATATAAAGAATATTTCATTTCGGGTCAACCAAACTGATTGTGAAACTTCCAGAACCAAATTATCTCTCCATATGTCTCTCTTTCCGATTTTTTGCTACAATTTTGCTCATGGTATTTTTGAAGTAGTGTACTAATTATATGTAAAATATAATAGTTGAGCTTGATTACACATATCGTTCCCACAATCTCTAATGCAGTTTATTGTTTGCCCAAGGGTTAAATACAATTGTTTTAATTCTTTACTTAAAGAAGTAGAAGGTGAAATGACTTGCACACAAGGTCATTTTTTTTCAGTATGTAATTTGTTCACCATTCCTAAAGTATCTGGCATTAAAGGCAATAATTTTAACAAGAGTTGAGCATCCAGTTATATATAATAAATTGTGCAGTGAAATATGTCTGCAGGCTAATTAAAGATACTGAGATATTTTAGACTGCCCAGTACTTTTTTTATTCTGGCAATTTGGTATATACAGGCCCTGTCTGAACTTTCAAATTAGCATTTATAGCATGAACATAACTTTACCTGCTAGAGAGCCAATCACCAGTATTGTGTTAAAAAACAAAAAACAAAAAACAAAACAAAAATAAAAACCAACTCATGACTGTGAAAGGCTGTAGGGAAAACTGGCCAGGATGGATGAAACCATTAGAAAAGATCCAGAGAGTATGGCTATTTTGTAGTTTGAAACTTTAGAAGAAAGCAGAAATCCATGTTTCAGTGCAAGCCAGGCACTATTTATACAATTCTCTGATTAAAATTGAAATAATATTGTAGTTGATCCTCTATAGTTAGGAGCTTTATTATGGAATAAATTTTAAATCAATACATGTGAAGTTCAAGAGAAGGTCACTGCATGAAAACATTGGTAGTAATAAAAAGTCCTGCAATAAATGCCTAAAACATGGAGTTTGCACTAAACTTTGCATTTAAAGGTGAAGCTAAAACGAAGGCTAATATATAAAAATGGGTCTGCGTAGAGGAATTTTGAAACCTAAATCTTGAACAAAATTTGGGAGTCTTCTCTCAAGAGAATCTACCTTTCTTCTTACCTAACCCTCACCTGGTAACTCATTTAACGCATGGGCCATGTTCTTCTTTGCAGTTGGTCAGGGTTAATCTTTCACAGATACCACCTGGAGAGAAGCAGGATATTTCTCAGAGACCATCCAGTGATGAGCAGTCCCACATTGTTCCTTCACTGTATTTCCCTCCCCACCAAGTCATTTGTTATTTCATGAGATCAAGTAGACTTTTCTTTTAGCATACAAAGATTTATCAACAAAGATCTAGTCCATACACCCTGGGCTACACCTAAAGCCCTAGAAAGTCTCTTCCAGCTACTGCGACTCCTTCCCCTGAGTCCTCAGGGGGCCACTTCGTCAGGTCTTTGCTGTTGAGGCCAGAGTATTGTCCTTTTTTCTCCTTCTTCTTGAAATGAAAATAGCTTTACTTATTTGCCTTTATTATAAAATTTCATAATATTGCTCCTTTTTGTTGCTAGTAGATTTCATTGGCTATGCCTAAGATCAAAGCTGATATATGCTAGGGGCGCCTGGGTGGCTCAGTCGGTTAAGCATCCGACTTCAACTCAGGTCATGATCTCACAGTCTGTGAGTTCAAGCCCCGCATCAGGTATTGTGCTGGCAGCTCAGAGCCTGGAGCCTGCTTTGGATTCTGTGTCTCCCTCTCTCTCTCTGCTCCTCCCCTGCTCATGCTCTGTCTGTGTCTGTCTCAAAAATAAATAAAAACAGTAAAAAAAAAAAAAAAAAAAAAAAAAAAAAAAAGCTGATATATCCTTCAAACTTCAGAGATTCTTCCTGGTTGGGTGCCAGGTGAATCCTCCACAAACCCAGCCACTCTGCCATTTTATTGTTTTGGGAAAATCTTGGGCTAGTCTTTCTCCCCATTATGAGAACATAAGATTTTTTTTTTTTTTTGGACACATTTGCTGAGCTGAACTGTCCGTCCATCGCTGAAGGAATTTTGCACTTTCCCTTCTGCTTTTCTACAAGTAGCATGAACAATTAGCACATAGCCCCACAAAGTGAACAGATATATGTAAGAGAACTGAATTCACTAAATATTAGTAGATCGTCTGAAATGAATGACTCCTAATTTTCTTATAAATAACCTTGTAAAAATACAAACTAATGAATTTTCTTATGATTGATTATTTGTTAGATTCATTTGTTACTGTTTGGGTTCATTATGAGGGTTTATTTATTTTTTCATTCTCTTTTTATTTTATTTTTTTAATGTTTATTTATTTTTGAGAGAGAGAGACAGAGTGCAAATGGGTGAGGCGCAGAGAGAGAGGGAGACACAGAATCTGAAGCAGGCTCCAGGCTCCAAGCTGTCAGCACAGAGCCCAATGCAGGGCTCAAACTCATGAACAACAAGATCATGACTTGAGCTGGAGTTGGATATTTAACCGAATGAGCTACCCAGGCACCCCTATTTTAGATTTTGAATAGGGAATACATGTATATGGTTCAAAACAGAAAAGTATATTAAAAATGCATACTTAGGGAAGTCTCAATCCCATTTACCCATTTCCATACATTCATATACATAACCTTTGCCATTAGCTTCTGGCTTATTTTCCCTGTGTTTATTTTTCCAAAAGTTAGTAAATGTGTGTGTGTGTGTGTGTGTGTGTGTGTGTGTGTGTGTGTTTCTATATTATGAATATTCCCTTTTTCCTTATACAAAAGATAGCATAGTATATACATTCTTTTGCTCTTTCACAATAATAGAAATTCACAGAGACTTATTTTTTTATTTTTTTAGTTTCTGCAGAGTACTTCATTATGAAAATATTGTAATAAATATTTTTGGTCAAAATATCCCAAAATAAAATTTACAACGATAAAAACTATACATAAAAATTGTTAAAAGATTAAAAGTCTATGGAAGAAACATATTGGGAAAGATTAGACAAAATTAGAGTTAGTATAAATAGTCATCATAAAATAAACCTAAAAAAACTAAAACAACATGATAAGGTTTATCATTCACTAAAATATGATATCAGAATAAAATCTGATTTCAGAATCTTCTTGACAAAAGTTAGACATGTCAAATTTGCCTTGAGGAAATTGAGTTTGTTAGAAGAGCTTCCAGAGAAAAATCACAATGGCAGAAGCTATAATTGGGAAAATACGATGTTTTCAAGAAATCCAGTAGAATAATCATAGCTTGAGAGTAATATTTAAGCTGGAAAAATCAATTTCAATAAAAGTACTTTCAGTTACATTAAGGATAAGAATGAAAAAAAAAAAAAATTAACTGCCCTGTATAGAAAATTGATCAAAGAATCAAATTGGCTTAATGGAATAAACTCCAGAAAATATTTTCATGATGAAAATTGATCATGTTTGTACAATCCTGCTTAAAATACTTTACATGGGATCAAATTACCTACTGGGGCATAAAGTGCTGTCAAAATAAACTGTAGTAGTTTGTCCTGGGCTCCTTTCTACAAGTTCTGCCTTGATTTCTTCTAATCTCCTCTTCTCTTTTCTAGAGTCTTTGATGTATCATTTCAGAGCTGCTTAACTATGAATCAATGCATTTGTTTTTGAAGAACTTCTTTCTCCCTCCCATTTCTCAATAACTCAAAGACTCTTTGCTCTTCAAGCCATGACTTCATCTGGCAAGTTGGACCTTCTTCCTTCCTTTAGTCTCTATTGTGACTCACACATCATCTTTGCTTACATTTGCATATTTTAAATATTCATCAGCATGTTGAAGAAAGCAACCAGCCTTCCCTGCAAGTGCCCTCCCTTATCACCTTCTTTTGAAATCTGTGCTGACCTTTCTGGCTCCCCGACTCTTCTCTTTCCCCTCATCTAAATTCCCAATTCCCCAAAGCATGGTTAGTCCAGCTGTGGCTGGCGCCAATCCTGTTCCTGGTTGGGGGAGCTCTAGGAGCCTTTGGTTAAGAGCTCCAATGATTAAATATCTCATTAACCCTGCTGCCATTTCTAAGTTGCCATGAGCTGGTAGTCATATTTAGGCTGTACTTTGATAAAACTTCCATCATATATCCTCATTCCAGAGTCTGTATTCTTGTCTTCTTATTTACTGCCTGAGTTCTGTTCTGATAGCATGCTTGGTACCCCTGTCCCACTAGGGCTGTGTTGTCAGCCTTTATAAGGGCCTGGAGTCCTACCCTTTACCTGTAGCCACAGGTCTGGGGCCCTGTTTCTAGAGATTCCTGATGTCTCTCAGCCACCTGCCTGAGGATTTCCTGCTCTATATTACCCATTTCTAGGCTTCTCCTGTCTATTGGAACACCTGTCCTTCATCTCATGTTGAATTTCCCAGGCACTGATCACATGATTAGAATCCTCCCACATACCCACAGAGTTTTCTCCAGATAGGATCTAGGTCAGGTTAGGCTTCTTTCCATTTCTGGATACTGGATACCAGAATTAACATCCGCTCAATTCTGGGAAGTAATTTCTTCTTCAGGTCTCAGGCTAAGCCTTCATTCCAAATTCCCATTTTGACAAAATCTTTAATATATTTAAGTACCTTGATTAACACTTTCATACTTTTATAATATCATTCTTCACTTTTTGGGGAGTTTACCTGTTTATTGTTTTTTATAATTTTTTTAATGTTTACTTATTTTTGAGAGAGAGAGAGAGACAGTGTGAACAGGGGAGAGGCAGAGAGAGAATCCAAAGCAAGCTCCAGGCTCTGAGCTGTCAGCACAGAGCCCAACTTGGGGCTTGAACCCAGGAATCATGAGATTATGACCTGAGCCAAAGTCAGATGCTCAACCAACTGAGCCACCCAGGAGCCCCTGGGGTTTCCTGTTAATGCTTATTTTCTCCTAGCAGAGACTTTTTGATTGATTGGTTGATTGATTTTTATTTATTTATTGTTTTGCTCTATAGTGCTCTTAAGTGTCCTTAAAATAACAAATAATTCACCTACTATTTACATTTATCCAAAGATTTCATATCATCACTGTTACCAAAATAGAAGAGTTATCCAAGATTAATTTATTGAAAGCTTGTCACATGCCAGCACATGTAGGAAACAAAGATAAATAAGACATAGTCCTCGTTCTTAGGGAGCTCAGACACCATACAGTTAAAATACAATATGATAAAAGTTCCACCTGGTGGGATATGCAGGGAACTCTTAGAGCAGAGAGGTAGGCTTGACTTACTTACTTTGAAATAGGAGGATCAGGGGGTGTTTCACAGTTTATTTGAGATGGTTTCTGAAGAATGAGTGAGAGTTTGCCATAAAGGGCAAGGATATGCCTGGCAGAAGAAACAGGAAGGAGAAAGATGTGCAGGCATGCCAGAGCATGGCACATTCCACTGGAGGAAGCATGAATAATCGGGTGGCCCCATGTAAGCTCTATTGAGGGGGTAGGGGCAGGAAGTATGGCTGGAGAGAGAGGTTGGGGACCACTGGTGAAAGATCTTACATGCTATGCTAAGGAGTTGGGACCTGATTCTGTTGGTGATAGGGACCTTTCCCTGACAGTTGAGCAATTCAACTGCCTTATGGGGTAATCCAGCCCTTTTTGCCTGCCCCAAAATGTAGTCACAGATTTTTAAGAATCAGCAAGACTTCTGTGCTCTGAAAGCTGCATATCAGTCTGACCCTTCCAATAGGCAAGTATCATTCTAGACATTATCCCTACAGATACCACATTATACATACAACTATCTTTCCTTACATTATAGACACCTTGTAGAAAACTATACTTAATAGTTAAACTAGCACTTCATATCAGATTGACCTGATATTTTGGTATTTATTGGTTTACTTACACTTGAATTTTACAGTGAGTATAGAAATTTTTTTATAAAAAATAGTAACTTTTATAAAAATAGTAACTTTTCACGTGTGTGTGTGTGTGTGTGTGTGTGTACGCACGCACACATGCGAAAGAAGGAGAGAGAGAGGGAGAGAGATCAGAAGAGTTTTCTGATTTGGCAGTGTACATTTGATATTTCTCTAAGTTGTTTCGATCATATATGCCTTCTTCCCTGACTTGCTGTTAGGATAAACTCTCAAAACTTTTCTGGCAAAAGACTAACAAGTTTAATTTTATCATATAGTTCTATAAAAGAAATTATTTTTCAAGTAGCCATGAAGGTATTTTCAAAACTTTTCCCTTTCACAAATATTTTCAACAGCTATGATTTAGAGAAGCATGAAAAAGTACTCCTGAGAATACTGGATTTTCTGCCTTGTTTGTACATGTAAATCTTGGTGAGATGCAGCAGGATGGATCATTTATGTGTTCATCATTTATTTAGCATTTACTGTACACCATGCACTCAGCTAGCAACCAGGCATGAGGTTCACAAAGACAAAGGGTGGGTCCCTTCTTTCTGGTGTCACCTTGAATATCTATCAGTCAGTTCCTTCTCTGGCTTCTAGCTTGAGGCTGCTTTACTCCAGCAGGCTTGGCCCTGCGTTCTTCTTCAGACGAAAATTCTTGGGCCACTGGAGTTCATTGCCAGGACCGACCCAGAGTGGGAAGTACATGTGCATTTATGTGCTCTCAGGGAGACTATAGCCAGTGACAAAGAAAGGAGACTTCTTCTGAAATTACTTCTGTGTCTCATTTCCCATTCTTGCTCTTGCTTCCTCTATTCCTTACTAGTTTTTCCTGGGAGCACTGGGGATAATTGATGATGGTAGCCATGCATATCAACCAGGGTTCTTCAGAAAAGTAGAACCAATAAGAGATAGATAGATAGACAGATATAGATGTGCACAATATTCATGTATATATAGTTGATTCTTGTTACTCACAATTTATAGTAGTTATGTTCTGTTAGTTGCTGCAAACACTGAATTAGCAAATACTGAACAGTGGTCCTAGGCGAAATACAAGGGTTGGGTTTCTGGAGCCACTGGTGGCAGCATTTTCCTCAACTGATCAACACATAACCTTGTTTCGTGTGTGTTTCTATTCTAGAGATGCCTTATTTAATATATATATTTGATTCATTAACCTTGAACTCAACTCATGCCTAACACATGTATTTTTTCTACAAGGCATATCATAGCCTCCCTGCACTTAGAAACACTAGACAGCACTTTAGCATTATGCTGGGGGGTGGGAGGGTGGGAGGGGAGGGGTATTTTCAACAGCAACATCAACAAAAAGCACAAAAGTGCAAAATTATGGCACTAAGTAGATGATGAAAAGGATACAGAGGTTTGCCTCTTTGACCTCAGGTGAAAACATGCGCACTGGGCAACTTAGAATTTTCACTACTTTGTGTATGACATCCATGAGTGATTGCAAAAGCATCCTGAGTATCGGTTGTGGGGTTACTAATAAATTTTAGTGAGTAGACAAATTAACAAATACAGAATCCACTAATAACAAGGATTGACTGCATATATATATATATATATATATACACACTTTATATGTACATGTATGTGTTGCACATGTATATATTATACATGCATGTGTAGAAATGCTACAAATATATGTGTGAAATTATACATATATAAATATATATACATATATATATACACATTATATATGATGCAGACAGGCTGGGGTCCAACCAAGAAGGTCCTTGGCTTCACTCAGGATAGAAATCAAACACAAGCTAGGGAAGGTGAAAGCAGAGTTTATTCAGTATTGTGGGTGACAGGGAGAGAATAGCAGATGGAGGGTCTGGGAGACTTGGAAAGGAAAGGAGAGGGAGTCTCCATTGTCGCTTAGGGTTAGGGATGTATATTGGAAAGGGGTCCAGGTATGTGGTCCTCCAGGAATCCAGGGTAGAGTCTGATCAAAGGTGAGTGTCAGGTGAACAGTAGGTGTTATTCCATAAATCACTGAAGGTAGAGGGTATTGATGCCACTGTCAACTGAGGTTTCTTTGAAGCTAATGTCCTGGAACATGTTTGGGATCCATCTCTTCTTGGATGTTACCGGGTGTGTGAGGTCTTGGACCTCAGAGAATGATTAACTTCCGTGTTTCCCCCTTGAAGTGGGAACATAGCTTCTTTGGCTTATTCAGAGGCAGAATATGGAACATGAATAAATAGGGCCTAGCAGAAAAACAGCAAAGATGGAGCCTTTCTAAAATGGAGTCCTTTCAGCTTCCCTACCTCATATATATGTATATGTGTGTGTGTGTGTATACATATATACACACACACCCCTAGAGGCTAGAACTCAGGCAGGAGTTAATGTTGCAATCTTGAGGCAGAATTTCTTTTCCAGGAAACCTGTTTTTGTTCTTAAGGCCTTAAACTGATTGGATAAAGCCCAACCACCCTAATGAAGGTAATCTCCTTTATTTCAAGTCCCCTGATTATAGATGTTATCCACATTAACAAGATACTTGCACAGTAACACCTAAACTAGTGTTTGATTAATAACTGGGGTACTATATAGCTTGGTCAAGTCACCATAAAAACCAACTCTCATACCATATAAACAACTTTAATCTGCAGTTCGTTTCTCCATTCTTAAAATATCTGTGGCTATGCAGCCACCTGGTATTTCCACTGGTAGTTTCCCCAGCAAAGTGTTTATCTCCTCTCCTGCTAGAGATCTTTCTCTTTCCTTTCTTTGAAAGAACAGGATAACCATCATTTTGTTTCTTGGGATTATGCCCCATGTCTCAAGTTTAGCCAAGTATTTTCTCACATAGCTGTAAAAGAAAACCAACAATGTAATTTACATCTTGTTTTATCTAGGTAGAGGATCAGAAATAAAGGGTTTGGATAGATATGAGATGGCCTTTGCAGCTGAATAGGATCGGAGGAGGCTGAGATAGTCTGGGTGTGACTATGGGCAGGGATAAGTGTGAACAAAAGCATCTCAGTGAGATATGTACAGAGCATAGTCATGGGAAAGAAGTCATTTGGAGCTGCCTGAACATGAACATCTTGTCTGTGGGCCAGCAGAGATGGGGATGGAAAGGTGGGCATGGTGCATGTTGCAAAGATTCTGGAATGAAATGATGAATGATGAGGAGCTATTGTATGAACACAGCAACTTAGGCATTGTATCTGTTTTCATCTCCACCTACCCCTGCCACCTAGCCCCCCAGTCTTCTTAAAGAATGCCCTACTGGAGCTCAAAGTCTGAATACAGCCTGTTGCTCTGAGTGCCTGACTGAAGGTCTAGGAACACTGACTGTAAAGGGGGAGAGAGGTCATAAAATTGGAAAGGAGGATTTTGGGGCTAAACCTTTAATAAGTCATAAAGAATATGACATGATATGTACCCTACTGCTCACTTGCCACTGGAGTGGAAACCCAGAAGCAACTCCAAGAAGGCAGTACACGTGCACACATGGCTGTCAGGGGAAGTGCAGCAAACTGAAAGGGAAGGCATTTACAAATGTAAAAAAACAGCCTGTTCCTCTCCATTCCAGAGAGTGACCCCAGTGAGAGTGGAGTGCATCCTCCATTCTATTCTCCAGGCTGTGAAATACAGAAATCACAAAGCACTGACTGAAAATGGCTGTTTCCTTTGTTCTCCCGCATACAGCTAAGGGACTTTGGGAGGTATTTACAGGCGGTTCAAGTGCAAATGGATGCCGAGTAGTTCTCCCTTTCCAGAAAAAAAAAAAAAAAGAAAAAAAAAAAAACCTCAAACAAGTTGCCTCCAGGTGCATCCCAAATGGCATGTTGATTGACTCGGTTCAAAAAGAAATTAGGGATGTAAATGTGTTTGAGAAAATTATTACCCAAATCACAACATCCTCTTCAGACAGTTGTTTGATTGAATACTGAAAAGAACATTAAAAATCTTCCAGCAAAAGCCTTTGCCAAAGTATTAAATGATAAACTGGTATGAATTCTCTTCTTGCCCTCTGAGAAAAAGATCTGCTTTGCCTTTGATATTAATTCAGGTTTGTTTGCATGTATAATTCAGACACATTTGTAGGTGGCCTTCTGTCAAAATGTCATGAGATTTGATATTTAGAATTACTAATACTTGCAGTGATGTAATGAGAATTAAAATTATTGGCCTAGACAACTGTCACTAGTATCTGAAAGCAAATGGGGCATAATATGTCCCAAAGTGAACATGCTTAACCTGACACGACAATAATACAGATATTTTTCATTTGTACATTAGTTAACCTTTCCAACTTTTTTTTTACTTTTATTATCTTTTATGGAGACCTGCTAAATACTTAAAGTCTCCCTTGATCAAAGATTTCTACCTTGTTAATTGATTAATTGATTCCTTCCATAAACAAAAGTCGGTTATTGTTAGACCCTAGAGATGTAGCAGTGAACAAGATAGTCAAGGATGCGGTTTCTGTGGACTTGAAATCTTGCTGTGGGACGACAGACAAAATAAATTAAGCAGTGTGTAAGAACATCTCAGAACCAGAGCTTCAGTTTCCCCCTTTCACCATTAAATCTACCATTGATGATTAATTTCATAAAACAGCATCATCCATCACTTTAAATAATTGCTGGTTATTTCATAGAATTTCAGCAGGAATTTTATAACATGCATGTGTGGCGTTAGGAGGAAGGAGGGAACGAAAAAGAATGTGTAATCTTTTCTCACGTTGATCAGAAAGTTAGGTACTTTATAATAAGCACCTAACAGGTTGACTTTTCTGTGTTCGCTCAAGGATGGTTAATGGATAATTCTGGAAAGATAATGCTGTTATCTTACTATTATGTGACTGGTCCTTTCATGATGTTCTTGTTCCATGCAGGTTTTTGGGGACTGAAGAACATGTATAAGAGCCCATAAACAACTTCAAAAAAATGAGTATTGATCAGCAATGCATTCATTTGGTCAATGAACCAAAATTATATATTGCAAACCTCTCTAAACAATGTCCTGTAACTAATAACTGTAGTTTTCAGTACTCAACCAAGTGAAAAAAATCCATTATCAGTTCTTAGTTGGATTCTCTCTCTCTCTCTCTCTCTCTCTCTCTCTCTCTCTCTTTCCCTCTCCCTCTCTCTCTCTCCCTCTCTCTTTCACCTTCAATAGCTCAACAGTCTCTCAAGAACCACAAATTGAAGGCAGGAAGTCCCCGTGGCAGAGCCATCTCTGGCTTTAATCCCTTACCACATTTGTTGGAACTTTGGCCTTTTTCGGGGACAATACACCTTTTTTTTTTTTTTTTTTTGTAAATGAATGAATCACTGTATACCACGAAGTGATATTTGGTTGCATAGTTAATTGAAAAAGATTAAGGTCGTAGGGCAACCTTCTTAGGAACAAACTAAGCAGTAACCCATTTAAATGAAGAACCTGCTATGTATTTCTGTATGCAAACGTCACATAGAGCCCACACCTCTGGTCTGGTTTCTGTACTGATCCACCTACAAGAGGTGGAAGAGAGAGAGACAGCCTATTGGAGAACTAATAATGGATTTTTTTCATTTGGCTGAGTTCTGAAAATTACAAAATTATTATTATTGGTAACAGAACAGTGTTTAGAAAGGATTGTATTTTGCCACTTTAATAAAATTTCCAAATATACATATTTTCCCCCACTGCATCATAGAATGTTTAAATTGTACATTTAGGTCTATATCCTCCCATCTTTGGAAAGAACAGCAAATTGTACTTTTGTAGAAGAAATCAAAAAAATAAAAAACACTAGACTTGGAGGCAGAAGGCCAGATTATACAATTTAAGAATTCTGAGACTTCTGGCATGTCACTTCCTGTTTCTGGGCCACAGTCTTTTTCATCTATAAAGCAATAGGGGGCCTTAGTGATCTCTAAGCTGTCTTTGAAGCTTAATTATTCACCTGCTTTGAATAATCAGCCAACAGTAGTCACACTTGATTCCCATATTCTGTCCCCACCTAAAATCCACTTCCTTCTGTCCCCTCTTATTAGGTATGCCAGTCCTTCAGCGAATTAGGTAACAACCCATATGATGAGGGAGGGGGAGAACATTTTTTTTAATTAATTATTTGGCCTATGTCTATGAATATATTGTGTTTATATAATGTTTTTATTAAAAATTATTTTCATATGGAAAAACTATATGGAATGCTATGGAAAATGAAAAGTTCACTTAAAATCAGTTCCAAGCACATTTTGTTTTGCTCAGTGTCTCTACACATTTATTACATGGAAAATTATTTCTGTGCCTCTATTACAGAGACAGAAATCAATGTACAGTTCTAAAATGATTTTTTTTCTTTAATAAACTGGAGCTGATTCTTTTTTTTTTTTTTTAAATGTTTATTTATTTTTGAGACAGAGAGAGACAGAGCATGAATGGGGGGAGGGTCAGAGAGAGAGGGAGACACAGAATCTGAAGCAGGCTCCAGGCTCTGAGCTGTCAGCACAGAGCCCGACGCGGGGCTCGAACTCACTGACCGTGAGATCATGACCTGAGCCGAAGTCGGACGTTTAACCGACTGAGCCACCCAGGCGCCCCTGGAGCTGATTCTTAAGTAAAGAAGTGCTTCCAGTTTTCATGACTGTAGTCATGCTTAGACTGTGTCACAGGGAATTCCCTTCTGTTACGTTCTTGGGCCCTGCCTGCCACCATATTTCTTAGGTCTGCTGGTCCTGTGCTCATAACCGCATCTACCTTTTCACCTAAATTCAGAGTGCTGACCTGCTAGGTGCATCTGCCAGTCTCTTCATTGAAACAAATCTTCATGGATATGTTTAATTTTATCTTCTTAGTGTATGGTTATATAAGTTCTGATCAATGCATAGTCACTTAAGCAGCACCACAATCAAGATATAGAACAATACCCTACACCAAAATTTTTTTGGAGCTCCCCCCTTGTAGTCAAACCTTCCTCCCACCCTGACCCTTGTCAATTACTGATTTGTTTCCTGACCCTAAAGTTTTACATTTTCCATAATATCATCTACTTGGTATAATATACTATTAATTTTTTGAGTCTGATTTCTTTCACTGCATGATGTATTTGAGACTTATTTCTGTTGGTGCACATACAGGTAGTTCATTCCTTTTTGTTGCTGAGTAATATTCCACCACATGAATACCACAGTTTGTTTATTAACCCACTGAAAGGACATTTTGAGTTTCCAGTTTTTGGCAATTATGAATAATGCTGCTATAAATTCATGTACAAATTCTTGTGTGAAGTTTTAACTTCTCTTGGGTAAATACCTACTAGAATTGTTGGGCTATATGGCAAGTATATGTTTAATTTTATTAGAAGCTATCAAAGTAGGGGCACCTGGGGGGCACAGTCCATTAAGCATCCAATTTTTGATCTTGGTTCAGGTCATAATCTCATGGTTCATGATTTGAGCCCTGCATTGGGTTTGTGCTAATCATGTGCAGCCTGCTTGGGATTCTGTCTCTCTTTCTGCCCCTACCCCACTTGTGTGTGCTCTCTTTATCTCTTTCTCTCTTTCAAAATAAATAAACTGAAAACAAATTAAAAAAAAGAAACTACCAAACTGTTTTTACACAGTGACCATACTGTTTTTGCATGCCCATCAGCAATGTAGGAGAGTTGCAGAAACTCCTCTGACAATACTTGGTATAGCCAGGGTTTTTGCTTTTATAGGTGAATACTGAAATGTGCCTTGTTTTTAACCACAAGAATGCCCTTTACATTATGCAACAAAATACTTATAATTCCAGTTTAATATATTTACACTGGCATTAAATCACCAGTATCTGAGGTAAACCCAAGTACCCTGAGTAGGCATTTGACTCACCAGATGTATAAAAGAGGAAAAAGGTGCATCCCAGAGCAAAGACAGGCTCGCATAATGAGGAACTACACATTTTGAGCTATATAGGAAGAAATTGTGTAGTTTTAGACTAGCCCTCTTGCCCCTGTAGCCCACTATGTAGGGTTCAGAGTCAACTAAAGACTCATCAGATCATACTACTATACAATTAGGGAATATTTAAAATAAGAAAGTGACATTTGCTTTATAGCACAAATTAAAATATAGAACTGCTAAATTTAATGTCAAACACATGACACCTTTAGTCTTATTTTTAATGGGAATTACATCTGAATCCTTTCTTGGAATTGACTTCTCTCCTATTTGCCAACTGCATAGAGCTGGTCTTTGGAGTGAGTCTCAGATTCATGGTGCTGTAGACCTACATTAGAATAGCTGATATCCTCACCATGACTTTTGTCCTAATAGCATCTCAAACTCTTATTGACTTCCTCATTTACTAGATTAGCCAGGCGCTCATGGCTTCCTCTATCTTGAGGCTGCTTAGAACCTAGTATAGCTGGGTTACATCTGAAATTGGAGTTAGGTTCTTAAGTCCACGAGAAAGGAAAAACTACCTATGGTCCCAGTTACTATCAAAATTCCTTTAGGATGAAACCAAGTTGGAGGCCACCACAGCATCTCACAGCTGAACTCAATTCAGCCAGTTTTTTCTCCAGCTTTGGAACAAGTTACTTTTTCTTCCGTTAAGCACCAGATGAAGGAGTTGGCTTCTGTTTGGGGCCATGTTGTAAGAAAACTATCTTCTGTGTCTGAGTACCAGAATTCTATTTAGTGCATCTGATTCTCACACTATGAGAGACTCGGAGGAACTGAGATAAACTGAGAGAAGATTAATGTCTCCCACTTTTACTCATCTTGGGCATACTCTCCGCATATTGAGAGATGGCAGGTGGATTTTCTGGCACCATTTAATTGTGATTTTTCTATCTTTCCTGCTACCCTTTGCCTACCTTCCGAAGGTATAAAGTTGGATTTCCACAAGAAAAAATGTTATAAATGTTTGTAATGCTGCTTTTCTGTACTGGCAGTGTAGTAGCTGGCTACTGTATTCTGTTCTATTTCTTCACAATAAACTGGGAAAAAGTTGATAGGTTTTACATACCTCTTGATATCTAATGGCAACCTTGGCCTGCCCAACTCTTGCCCCAGGCAGTGCCCCCTGCAAGGGGCATGTTTGATGAGCTTGCCCACAGAAAAGCCATACCCAGCTCTGCTCTTGCACTAGTGAGAGACATTCTCTGATGCTGTTTCTCGCCTGAAGCTGTCGAGTTCTCCTCCTGAGGTCTATAAATGCTCGGGCAGATTATAGAGTTGGGCTCATTAAAATCTGGCTTTAGAGCAATGGTGGTAACAGAATATGATGTGTTATTACTTCCATTTTCATTTTCTGAAATGACTGTGGCATTACTCATTGGAGATGCATTAGACCTTTTGGACATGTTTTTATGCAATTAACTTCATGGAAGTAAAAATGCCAACAACATTTCCGAAATATGGCAACACAAATTTCTCAGTCAGGTTTAATAACACAAAGTAACTGCTGTTTACATGTAATAAACAACAGTATGTAGAAATAGGTAGAGATTCATAAATGCACTTAATAAATACACTGTTTTAAAAATAGGTAGATCAGAACTGAAAACTTGTTAGCACAGAGCCTTATGTAGTGGGCATTCATTAAATATTAATCTCCCTGTTTTCTCTCATTTTTTAACCCTCTGTATTTAGAAGATGGGTTTATTAAAGTCCTATTCATAGCAAAAATGAAAAAAAAAAGTGCTTAAGTAAGAGGAGTTAGTCCTCGGATCACCCATTTCATTGTTTATTTTGGGAAAGTAATGTGGCACAACAGAAATATGATGAATCAGACAAATCTAGATTCAAATCCCAGCTAGCTGTGTGACCTTAGGCAGATTAATTTTCTGAGCATTAGTTTCTTACTCTTAGAATAAGGAAACATTCCGAATATTCAGGGCAGTGGATAATAACACTGCCTTGCAGAATCATTCTAACAATTTAGGATGAGGCCATTAAATATTCAGTTCATTGGATTTGTTTAGTTTTGGTTCCAAGCAACCTTCCACCCATGTGGTATCCTAAGTATCTGTCTCTAGAGGAAGATGTAGTGGTAAGCACATGGGCTTCTGGACCTTCTCAGTCATTTCTCAGTGGACACTAATGATCCTCATTTACCTAACCATGTTGCTTTACCATAGAAAAAGAAGGTACCATTTTTGCAGACAGGCACGCTGATTTCCAGAGTACTGAGGCCTTATCCTAAATTATTATACTTCATCTCATGAGAGTGATTGGCTTTCACTGCTTCTCTCAGACCTGGGCCTGTTTTTTTAGGTGCAGATGAAGTTAAAGTTTTGAGCCTACAAAGCTGAGGACTAGAAGCTGAAGGTTAGACATTTAGCATGGTGAGGAATGTAACCCAAGGTGACCTTTCCGACAGAACGGGTGAATTTCTTTCCCATCTACTCTACTGCATTTCCATTAAAATTTAAATGTAATCATTATTAAAGTAATGACTGAATGTAATTTTAAAAATAAAAAGTAATGCTTGGCTTAGAACTCCTAACTCCTGCTACTCAGAGACAACCACATTTAACCGTTTAAGCAGTTTCTTCTGGTATTTGCCTCCGTATTTCTAGATTGCATGTTTCTTATATTGATTTCTTGGTTTTTAAAGTTTTAGATATTTTCTATATATTTCATACTAGGTAAGAAGAGGATTTTGCTACCCTCTACATACCAATTGATTCATATCTGTGCTGCAAACACACACACACACACACACACACACACACACACACACACACTAGTTGAATGATTGAGATGGTTATGTAAACATTATTCATAATGGAGACAGTGTTCACTTGAGTACTATGTACATATTTTCTTGCATTAACTTTTGCTTTTTTCTAATTAACATTGAGGAAGGGAAACTCTGTAAGACCATATACCTTATGACCTAGTTAAAGAGTGCTCTAGTCTCAGCAAATGACATACTCTAAATATTCTGCTGGAACAGACTCTGGGGTTCTTTGAAAATGTTTGTTGTACACACCCCTTTCAAATACCCACTTTTGAAGTTTGTTGACTTATACCTACAAGTTCTCCTCTCAACCTGGAGTCCTGCTGACTCCAAGGCAATTCCTGGAAGA
Organism: Panthera uncia; assembly: GCF_023721935.1. NCBI lineage: Eukaryota > Metazoa > Chordata > Mammalia > Carnivora > Felidae > Panthera > Panthera uncia. The sequence continues at coordinate 21,851,922 of NW_026057584.1, forward strand.
GACCTTAGGTTTTATCTAAGTACATTGGGGAAAAAAAAAAATCACACCTTGCTGTGCTGAGAATCTGGGAGGGGATGGTCTCAGTCTCTGGCTGGTAAGCATCTCTTTTTTTCTCCTTGCATGCTATCCTTATGACAGGGCTTATTTCTGAGTTCTGAGTTTGGATCTTCATTTCCTCGACAGTTTTTCTGCTGGGTTTGTTATGTTTTTCACAACCTCCTCTGAATAATTTCAAACATACTAGGATTTTGTCATTTTCATTGCTTCTTGGAGATAGGTCTCCTGAGGCCTCAGTCCTGCTCTAATGTGGACTGGCTGGCCCAGAGCTGGTGGTTCAACCTTCATGCTAGGAATCCCTTCTCCTTCCCCACCACATAGGAAGCTGCCTACCTGTCTCCTGGTCTGTTTCCTGCAGTGCATGCCTTTATCTTTCCTGATTTACTCCTCTGTTTGAGACAGCACATCCTTCAGTAGATTCCTGGGAAAGGACTCATGGTAGGTACTTTTATTTACTTTTTTTATGACCTAAAATATTTTTGCCCTATTTTCACACTTACTAGTTTGACTGGATTCAAACGCTATGGTAGAAATTCCTTTTCTTCAAATTTTGTTCTGTTATTTTCAGTTTCCAGTGGTGAATGTGGGAAGTCTGATGCTATGCTGATTATTTTTTCATTATTATTATAATTATAATTATTATTATTAAACAGCTTTATTGAAAGATAATTTTTTAGAGAGATGGAGAGAGAGAGAGAGAAAGAAAGGAGCAAGGGAGAGCAGCAGAGGGGGAGACAGGGAGAATCTCAATCAGGCTCCACGCTCAGTGCAGAGCCTGATGTGGGGCTTGATCCCAACAACCCTGGGATCATGACCTGAGCTGAAATCAAAAGTTGGACACTAAACCAACTGAGCCACCCAGACACCCCGATTGAATAATTTAAAACTGATTCTTGATCCCTTATAAGAGATGAGGATTTTTTTTTAAACTCTCTGATGGTATTTAAAATCTATCCCTTATATCTATTATTCATGAATTTTGTATTATGTGATTTGATGTAGGATTTATCAGTGGGTCCCTTAAACCTAGAAATATATGCCTTTCAGTTCTGGAAAATATTCTTGTTTTATCCTTTGGTAATCTGCTATCTTCTATTTTCTCTACTCTCAATTTCTGGAACCATTATTATTTAGATAGTGGACTTCTTTGATCTAATAAATAAAAATGACCTCCAATTTCATTATCTTTGTATTTTATTTCTACTTTGTACGTATTTTTAAGTGCTCCCATTTGAAAGGATTTAGAACCTACCACCCCAAAATTTGCCAATTTGACATATTGATGCTCTTGAGTTGAAGGCACTTCAACAACAGGTGCAAGAAAGCACTCTGACTGCCCCCTTATTTTCCCCCTAAAAACAGAAGATAAAATTTCCATGTGAAAGATATTCTGTCTGAACATTCTCATCACCAGAGAGTGGAATCGAGGCTGAGAAGAATCTATACAAATAAATCTTGTTAAAATAACCTTTATCTTCCTTTAGCTTTTCTGTATATTTTAGTTATTTTTTTCATAATTACTGCTCTTTGTTTAACCTAGCAATATAAGCACACAGGCCTGACTACTTTAAGGGTCTTTATTTTCCTATGGAGGCTTCCATACACATGGAAAAGTATAATTTGTATACATTTTTCCTATTAATCTCTCTTATGCCAACTTAATTATCAGACCCAATAAGAGACCTTAAGAGGGTAGAGGAAGTTTTGCCTCTCTTACACGTTGAAAGGTTGTTTCTGTTTCATACTTAAAAAATTTTTTTTAAATGTTTATTCATTTTTGAGAGAGAGAGAGAGAGAGACAGAGACAGAGAGACAGAGCACGAGTGGGGGAGGGGCAGAGAGAGAGGGAGACAGAATCCAAAGCAGGCTCCAGGCTCTGAGCTGTCAGTACAGAGCGTGACGTGGGGCTTGAACCCATGAACCGTGAGATAATGACCTGAGCTGAAGTCAGATGCTCAACTGACTAAGCCAACCAGGCACCCCTATATCATACTTTAAATTTTCTTCTTTCTTTCTTTCTTTCTTTCTTTCTTTCTTTCTTCTCTTCTCTTCTCTTCTCTTCTCTTCTCTTCTCTTCTCTTCTCTTCTCTTCTCTTTTTTTCTTTGTGGCCAAACATCCTTTGCTTGTCTTACGTATGCTGTAGCTTCATTTAGATTTCATAGTATCTGCCTTTTTAACAAAATTACTTTAAATGTTTTAGAGTTTCCTTTTGTTTCTTCCCTTATCTTTGTTTTCTCTGGGTTTCTATTTTCTGTTTGTTCGATTTCTGCCTTTCATGCTACAACTTCCCTTCCCTGCCTGGTAGTTTCTGGCTCTTTATTTTTAAAGAAAACGTTATTGGGAATTCTGTTTCTGGGACAGTTTGCCAATTTGTGGACCTTGGCACAGAGTGATTGGATGTGGGGTCTGGCTTTCCCACTAGGACACTCCCCAAATAATTTCTGAAGTCTTTTCTTTTGGGTGGATCAGTTTCCCCAGAAAGATAGACTCCAGTTTTTTACATAATTATATAAAATAACCTGCAAGCATTTGGGGAGTCCAGCAGGAAGACGATGCTGGTAAAGGGAGTGGAGAAGGAGAGAACAACACCTTTTTATCAGCCTCTAAAAGTTAAGAGCTTTGTGGAAAATTAGCCAAATCTTACTCATTTTGATATTCTTGTGGCATTGAACTAGGTTCCTTACATATTGTGACATGGAGGTGTATGGGCAGCTGGGCTGGAATATTTGTCACACTACTATTTGTCAGGGTTGATTTGAGTGTATGCTTGAATATCCATGTGCATCCCTTTAAAAACTGAAAGAGGATGGGGCGCCTAGGTGGCTCAGTTGGTTAAGCATCCAACTCTTGGTTTCAGGTCAGGTCACGATCTCACAGTTCCTGAATTTGAACCCTCACTCTCTCTCTGCCCCTTCCCCACTCGTGCTCTCTCACTCTCTTAAAATAAGTAAGTAAACTTAAAAAAAACCCAAAACACAAAAGGGGCACCTGGGAGGCTCAATTGGTTGAGAGTCTGACTTCGGCTCGGGTCATGATCTCGCAGTCCATGAGTTTGAGCCCTGTGTTGGGGTCCAGGTACTGACAGCTCAGAGCCTGGAGCCTGCTTCAGATTCTGTGTCTCCTCTCTCTGCTCCTCCATACTCATGCCTTGTCTCTCCCTCTCTCTCTCTCTTAAAAATAAATAAACATTAAAAAAAAGTTTAAAAACCACAAAAACTGAAAGAGAATAGATGGCCTTCACTGCTAGAGAAAGCCTACTTTTCAGTCGCCACTAGGGAAAGCGTGCTCTTCAAAGATAAAAGATAGAAAAATAAAGTAGTTAATGTGTATAAAGTGCTTAAAATACTTCCTGTAACAGGAACTATTATTAGATTTATAACTATCAGTGATTTTAAATAAATTTATTAATTAAATACATAAATGTTTTTTAGCCTACAGTTTGGCTAATATTGAATATATATATTCATATGTATATATTTGAATAATACTGTGACCTAAAGTATCTTACATTTTAGGAGAGACACACTGAAAAATTGATAAATATTTAGATTTAAAATAGTATCAAAAATAATAAAACACTTAGGAATAAATTTAACCAAGGAGGTGGAAGATCTGTACTCTGAAAATTACAAGAGATTGATGTAAAAAATTGAATAATACATAAATAAATGGAAAGCTATTCATGTTCATAGATCAGAAGAATTAATGTTGTTAAAATGTCTGTACACTACCTGAAGTAATCTGTAGATTCAGTGCAATCCCTATCAATTCCAATGACATTTGTAACAGAAACAGGAAAAAAAAAGTCCTAAAATTCATATGGAATCCCAAAAGACCCCAAAGAGCCAAAGTAATCTTGACAAAGAAGAACAAAGCTGGAGGCATCATACTTCCTGTTTGAAACTTTATTTTAAAGCCACCGGGGTGCCTGTCTTAGTCGGTTAAACATCCAACTCTTTATTTTGGCTCTGGTCATAGTTCCATGAGATCGAGTCCTTTGTTGGGCTCCCTGCTGACAGTGTGGAGCCTGCTTGGAATTCCCTATCTCTTTCTCTCTCTCTACCCCTTGTCCCCCCAAAATAAATAAATAAACACTTAAAAAGCTATAGTAATTAACACAGTATGTTACCAGCATAAAAATAGACACATAGACCAATAGAACAGAACTGAGAGCCCAGAAATAAACACACATATATAGTCAACTAATGTTTGAGAAGGGACTCAAGAAAACTCAATGGAGAAAGGATACCCTCTTTAATAAATGGTGCAGGGAAAACTGGATCACTGCCGAAAAATTAAATTGGACCCATATCTTGTACCAGTCACAGAAATTAACTTGAAATGGATTAAAGGCTTAAATGCATGACCCAAAACTGTAAAACATAGAAGACATAGGGAAAAGGTGCCTTGACATTGGCCTTGGAAACAATTTTTGGATAAGACAATGCATAAGCAACAAAAGCAAAAATAAGCAAATGGTGGGATGGCATCAAACTAAAAGCTCCAGCACTGCAAAAGAAACAATCACCAAAATAAAAAGGCAGCCTATGAAATGGGAGAAAATATTTGCAAACCATTTATCTGATTAGGAGTTAATGTCCAAAATATATAAGGAGCTTATATAACTCAACAGCAACAAAACAAAACAAAACAAACAAACAAGCAATCTAATTAAAAAATGGGCAGAGGAACTGAATAGACCTTTTTCCAAAGAAGACATACAAATGGGTACCAATACATGAAAAGATGCTCGGTGTTACTAATCATCAGGGAAATGTAAATCAAAACCACAATGAGATATCACCTCACACCAATCAGAATGCTAGTATCAAAAAGACAAGAGATAACAAATGTTGGCAAGGATATGAAGAAAAGAGAATTCTTGAACAATATTGCTGGGAATGTAAATTGGTGCATCCACTATGGAAAACAGTATGTAGGCTCCTCAAAAAATTAAAAATAGACCTATCATATGATCCAGCAACCCCACTTCTGGGTATATATCTGAAGGAAATGGAACCACTATTTCTAAGGGATAATCTGAATGCCAAGTTCATTGCAGCATTATTCACAATAGCCTGGGAACAACCTACATATCCATCAACAACTATATGGATAAAGAAAGTGTGCTATACACACACACACACACACACACACACACACACACTGGAATATTCTTTAGCCGTATGTGATAACTTGAAAGGACCTTGAGGGCATTATGCTAAGTGACACAAGTCAGACAGAAAAAAGACAAATTCTGTATGTCTTCACTTACATGTGAATATAAAATTCAAATATAATATAAAAAAAAGTTGAACTCAAAGAAATAGAGAGTGGGTGGTGGTTGCCAGGAGCTGGGAGAGGGGAGAAATGGGGAGATGTTCATCACAGGGTACAAATTCTAGCTGTAAGATAAGTAAGTTTGGGGGATTTAATGTACAGTATGATGACTATAATTAATAATACTGTATTATATATTTAAAAGTTGATAAGAGAGTAGATCTTAAATGTTCTCATAGCTTACACAAAAAATAATAGTTTTGTGAGGGGATGGAGGTATTAATTACCCTTATTGTGGTAATCATTTCACAATATATATGTGTATTAAGTCATCACATTATATACCTTAGACTTAAATTAACATATGTTATATATTAATAATATTTCAGCAAAGCTAGGAAAAATATAAATATTTAGGAATAACACCCATGAGATAAAAAACAGAGAATGAGAGAATGGACATCTGTGTTACTCAAAAGAATAACAGAGACCCAAAGAAGTCACCTTGCTAAAGCATAAAATGGATCCTTTCTCCACTCAAAGAGAATCCAGGACTCCTTCCTTCCAGATGTCTGGAGCTTCAACCAATACACATTTGCTTTTGTTTTTATTCTACTCCGGGGAGCTGCTCTGAGGTCCTTTAAGTCATGTAGCCCAAATATTTCTCCTGAGAGGTGGGCTCACTCAGATGTTAGGTGTCAGACTAGATTTTCTCCTTAGTCTATTATATTTTTAAAGATGTGCTAACATTTAAGGACAGGTTTTATTTTCATAGAAGCAGGAAGCGTACACTGCTCAGGATACTTTTGATAAGAATTTTAGCTGTTTTCTGTTACTCTTAAAGAAACAAGGTGCCCAGAGGACTTTAGCAATAGGAAGCTAAAATGAATAGCATTATCCCACAAGAGGATTAAATAGGGTAGAGGAAAGCATTAGCACATAATATAAAATGATGGGAAACTAGGTTAGTCCTTTTAGCAGGCTGGACTGTTGTCCTTTGAGGGTCAACTCTGAGACCTACTAATGCGTTCCCACAGTGGCTACTGATTATCACTGCATTTGTATTTCTTGCTGAGATCAAGGGTGGCTTATGTTCTCAATAAAGATGCCAGGCTCAAAAAGAAGTTGATTTTGTAAAAGCAGTCTTATTGAAAGAAAGATCTTGCATAGCTATTGGCATCCTTACCTATATATTGCTTTATTTGTCATGGGTACAGAGGTCATACAAAAAGGGAGCTTCTTCCCCATGCAGTGGGACTTGACCACCTTCAGTTATAATGGAATATAGGAATGATTTAGGCAAATATTATTTATTCAAAAATTTTTACTGAGAGCCCTTTTTTTGTGTGAGGCACTGCGTAGGCCCTGGGATACAATGTGATTTCCAACATGTCATGGGTTTTGATGGGTATACAGTCCATAGAAGGAGACAGCCAGTGATGAAATAAGTGTACACAGAAATCTAAATTGCAACAATAAGTCCTACAAGTAGGTAAGCACAGCGCTATGGAAATTACATCAGACATTTTTAAAAAAACATATATTTTTTTGTGAGAGTGCAAGTAGGGGAGGGGCAGAGAGAGGAGGACAGAGGATCCAAAGCAGGCTCTATGCTGACAGGCTGACAGCAGTGAGCCTGATGTGGGGCTCGAACTCATGAACCATGGGAGCATGACAGGAGCCGAAGTCGGATGCTTAACCGACTTGAGTCACCCAGGTGCCCCTACATTGACATTTTTAAGGAAGTAACAAGTAAAAAAGAGTAAGTATGAATTTGGAGAGGACAGGAAGGAACTGTGTGTAAGGCCCTGGTGCTGGGGTAGGAGGGAGCATGCTGAGGAGCACTAAAAAAAGGCAAGTGGAGAAAATTTGGGAGGAGAGTGGTATGAAGGTAGTCATCAGATCATAGTAGGTTTACACCGTGGTACGTTTTGTGGATCATTGAGGTGTTCTGTCTTTGTCCTAAACACAAAGGAAAGGCATTCAAGGGCTTTAAAAGCGCACGTGTGTGATATCTTCACCACCTGTGTTTTGAAAAGATCATTGTGGCTACAATCTGAAAAATGATTTGGAGAGGTGAGAGTGGATGATAGAGCACATATCCGTGATTAAATGTTATTGAGAAGTATTACATGAAAGCAACATGTAATTTATAAGAGAATAAAACTGAAAAGGATGTCAAGAAATTTAATCCAATATTCTCCTTTCAGACCCTAGCAGATGTTGCAAACTTTCAGGACAAATGACTTCATAAAGTCTCCCAGAAGAGAAAAATCCACCATATCTCCTGGGAACAGATACTGACATTTGACTTTATTGCAGGGGAGCTCATTTCAGTGTTTTAAAATGTTATGCCTCTTATTGGATAACCTTCACAATAACATTGAAAGCGAGTTGGTATCATAATTTCAATTTTACCGGTATGGAGTTTAAGAATTTAGGTGCAGTGAGGTGTGTCCTGTGTTAGGTCATGAAAAAATTTAGTAGCAGTGCTAATTGAAGACTTTCTTCCCAACCTTCTGGTTCTCTGAGTTGTCAGATGACTTTGCCTTCATCACAAATGTCACAGAGTCCTTAAAGTTGAACAGATGTCAAATAGAATGCTTTCACTTTTGGAACATCTCCCTAAAGTTACTGTAAGCGTGAGGCTACTCCCTCCACACTACCTCAATTTTTACTCTTTACATATACATTATGTATGCATTTCTTAACTTAATTTCACCAATCCCTCCTTGTTACTTATTAACCTTTAAAACAATCGTTTTATGAATTTATACACATTTTGTGAAGTTCTCCCCTTCTCCATAGGCATCCAATAAAAGCTGTGTGTCCAATGTAATGTAAGTAGTGATGTTTTCAAAGGGCGAAGTGTGTTAATCTCATGGAAAATGATGGACTTCAACTTTGGCCTTCTAATGCAAACTTTGTCCATTTTTTGCCTTAGGTGATAAAGCATGAAATCTATAAATTGTTTTAAACATTAAGTTATAACTAATATTCTTCCATAATGTTTGATTTTAGTTAATATTACTTCTTTGACCTAGATTTGTGATATTGACTCACCATATTCTAGTGTTTCCAAGAAGCTTTAAATGTGTATTAATTATGTTCTAAAACAATTCCTGGAGAATGTTAATGGGGAACATGTTCCTTCTTTCTGTCTCCTCCCAATTCCTGCATAATTCTGGTTTAGAATCTGAATTCAGGACTTGTCATTATCTCTTTTTAAATTGCATTAGAAAAAGTAATTGAATAGTTTGAGTATTCACCATAGTACATCATTATCAGAGAAGAAAGTATTCATATCGTAAAAACATATCATGATAGATAATGAAATTCACCTTCGAAATGTTGTCAAATGTAATGCTGTATCTGGGTCATTCAGCTGTAATTTCCTGGATTACTAAGGCAAAACCACTTAATTGTTCTTAACGAAAACATCCAAGTAACAGAGAAAAGCCTTAAACTTCTTTGAGGTTTTTTTTTGTTTGTTTTTTTTTTTGTTGTTTTTTTTGTTTTTACTTAAACCTCTATACCATGTCAGGCTAATATATTTTCCTGAAGAGATTTCTTTTTTTTTTTTTTTTTTTTTTTAATTTTTTTTTTTTCAACGTTTTTTATTTATTTTTTTTGGGACAGAGAGAGACAGAGCATGAACGGGGGAGGGGCAGAGAGAGAGGGAAACACAGAATCAGAAACAGGCTCCAGGCTCCGAGCCATCAGCCCAGAGCCTGACGCGGGGCTCGAACTCACGGACCGCGAGATCGTGACCTGGCTGAAGTTGGACGCTTAACCGACTGCGCCACCCAGGCGCCCCCTGAAGAGATTTCTAATTTTACCATTATGTAGTCAAAGTATTTTGAATTCTTTAGATTCCGTAATGAGCTAAGTAGCGGTCTGGATGAGTGAACTTAGTGGGTAAAATTAGTAAATAAATGTTTAAAGAGGAACAGGATAGTAACATAGTCTTAAAGTATCTCTCTCAAATTAGTTAATAACTTTACAGTTCAGAAACCTATCAGACTGTGCTTTAACCAAGGGCTTAAGATTAATATATTTTTTTTTAACGTTTATTTATTTTTGAGACAGAGAGAGACAGAGCATGAATGGGGGAGGGTCAGAGAGAGGGAGACACAGAATCTGAAACAGGCTCCAGGCTCTGAGCTGTCAGCACAGAGCCCGACGCAGGGCCCGAACTCACGGACCGCGAGATCATGACCTGAGCTGAAGTCGGCGGCTTAACCGACTGAGCCACCCAGGCGCCCCTTAAGATTAATATTTTGATGCATGATACAACCATGGTGTTAAAACTGTGTTCTGGAAAGAAAACCCATGCTCTTTGATCATATTTACTCATGATGGAATGAAGGCTTGTGAAAATGTAAACCCCATAATGTCTATAAGGCAGAGACATAATCTTTACTCAACATTATTACCTATCATACCTGTAGGTTTTAGTGAGTACTCAGTCTTAAGCAACTACTAATTTATTTGACATTTATTGAGCATCTACAAGCAAATCTAGTATAGAATGTACAAGGAAACATACATATTAAAACAGAATTCTGTAAAGAATTCTGTCACATGGTTGGGGCTATACTGGATTCAGAATTTTGACTGAAACAATCATGTTAGGTCTTCCCAGTCCAGGTACCTTTAACTCTGGACTTTATAAAACCCACGAAAATTAGTTAAGCATAATTGAAGTTAAACCAAAGAATAAAATAAATATCCACAAGTCCATATTGATATAAATACTTGAATAACTATATAAATGGTATACAAGGAAGAACTCTTTTTTTTTTTTAATGTTTATTCTTAGAGAGTGAGAGACAGACAGAGCATGATCAGGAGAGGGGCAGAGAGAGAGAGAGAGAGACACACACACACACAGAATCCCAAGCAAGTTCCAGGCTTTGAGGTGTCAGCACAGAGCCCGACATGGGGCTCGAACTTACAGACCCTGAGATCATCACCTGAGCCGAAGTCAGTCACTCAACCAACTGAGCCACCCAGGCGCCCCAAGGAACAACTCTTCTTAACAGGAGAATTTTATTTAATAAGTGCTGAAAGAAGGTAGGAAATAGAACATCACTATTATAACATCACGGTAATAGCTACAGGCAGGATCCACCAATGGATGCTATAATTAGTGGGTGGCAGTAACTTTGCGGTAAAGAAGCCTTTAAAGATAACAATATTCTCTCGATTTCCATCTGTATCTCAGTTTTCCTTGCATACAAACCAATTTCAGCATTTTTCCTAGAGAGCAGGTGCCATGTGAAAGATATTAGTGGTCTAAAGTTAGCATTCTTCAGTAGGTTCTGGTTGTCAGAGTACTTTCTTTGCAAACAACTACTGGTGGTTAGTAAGTCTTGTCATGTGGGTATTATTATTATTATTTAAATTCTTATTTATTTTGAGAGAAGGAGAGAGTGCATGAGCAGAGGGGCAGAGGGAGAGAGTGAGCGAGAGAATCCCAAGGAGGCTCTGCATTGTCAGCGCAGAGCCGGAAATGGGGCTCAAACTCACTAACTGTGAGGCCATGACCTAAGCCAAAACCAAGAGCCACTTAACCGAGTGAGTCACCCAGGTACCCCTATGTGGGTATTATTATCTGCAAAGTACTATTTGGAGGCTTTTATTGTTGTTCAAGCTGACTGATAACACATAATACCCAATTGTGTATTCTTTTTGCTAGAATACCGTATATAAGAACATTCTCAGATTTCTTGTATGTCATATAGATTATTTGTGGTAGAAAAATGATGAAAGGGGCCATTGTCTTTCTCTTTATGGCTAGTAATTTTGCTATATTATTCTGTTCCATGATTACATATTGGTTGTATGCATGTTTCTGAGTATACATATACACGCAGCATATTCAATAATACCATTAACAATTTCATTCATATAGTATTTACAAAATTAACATAATTATAACGTAGCATAATGTATCTAATATGATATGATATGATATAATTCAGGAAAAAGATGTTCAGCAACATGTTTCCTAGAAAGAATTTTGTACCTAGGATTCATATCTTGTCAAATCTCAAAAGTTATTTATAGTTAGCATTTTAACATTTTTTTAGACTTGGAACTATAAAAAAAATGGTTTTTGTTTTTTCAAATCTTAGTGAAACCTGGTGTTTTGCAGTATGACCAGTGTGATTAATGAGAATAAAATGTGTTTGGGGTACTTCATTTCTCTTTAATATATATTATATTTCTTTATTGATCATTTTCATTATGACTGGATCAAAGATCATTTATCATGCATGCTTTTTTTAATGTTTATTTATTTATTTGGGGAGAGAGAGCACGAGCAGGGGAGAGACAGAGAGAAAGGGAGAGAGAATCCCTGGCAGGCTCTGTGCCACCAGCACAGACCCCAGCATGGGGCTCCATCCCGCGAACCATGAGATCATGACTTGAGCTGAAATCAAGAATCTGACACTTAACCGACTGAGCCACCCAGGCACCCCTTATCATGCATGTTTTATACACATTTTCGGATGTTTTTCTTCTGCTGAAATTCTGAAGATGCAAAGTTGCCATTTTGTTTGCAGTTCTTCCTCTCAGAACATGAAGATTCCAAACTAAGCCCTTTTCTTGAAACATTCAAGGCCTAAATGTAATTAAATAACTAACAGTTAAGCATCATTCTTAAAAGTTATTTATTGCAGTGAATACTAGTACATTAAGGCAATTCTACAGTGGTTAGAAATATGGTATAATCTCTATTACTCTGTTTTGTATTATTAATTTAAAAATTATTAGGTTAAGAAGTATTATATTTGTAATAGTTATGTATTGCTGCATCAGAAGTTGCCCCCAAACTTAGTGGTTTACAACAATAAACATTTATAATACTTAGTCTCTGTGGGTGAGAGACTTCAAGTATCTTATCTTAGATGTTCTGGGTCAGGGTCTTTCTTGATGTTGCAGTCCAGGTGTTGGTCAGGAATGCAGTCATTCTAAACCTTAGCTGGGGTCTGGAAGATCTGCTTAAGTTGGCTCACGCAAATGAGTGGCAGACTGGTGCTGGTTGTTGGCTAGAAGCCTCATTTCTCCCTACATGTGCTTCTTCACAGTCTGTTTAAGTGTCTTCATGACATGGTGGCTGGTTTCTCCAAAGCAGGTGACTCGAGAGAGAAGGTAGCAGTCTTCATGTCTACTTTGGCATAGCCCTAGAAATCACACTATGTGATTATTATTTATAAAGCTCAGTTTTATTCATTATGGGAAGGTACTACAAAAGGGTGTGAATACCAGGACATGAAGAGGTGAGGATCACTGGGTGCCATCTTGAAGACTTGTTACCACACTAGTATCTGTAAAAGTAGCAAGCTGGTGCATTCTCTCTTAGCATTCATATTAACGGTCAATTAACTTTCTTAATTCCTTAACAATTTCACGGTTCTTAATAAGTTTTTTGTATATTGAATCAACAGCTCTGAAAGCACACCATTGTAGCAATGTTTTAATCTTGCTATCATAAATATAATTTATATGTCAATTGATATAGACTTTCAGTATGGCAAATCTGTGAACAAATTTTAATTCCAAATTATATCTAGATATTTTTACCAATATTTGAAAAGAACAAATAAGATATTAATAAATCCAAACATGTCTTATTCATGTTACTGACCCTGAAATTCTGACTAGGTATAATGGTAGCATTCATGAGGACATAATTATCGGTCATGTAGAGGATCAGGGATGTCTGAAATGGCATTTGCTTAAGTATTTGACTCCTCACCTTCCAACGGCTGAGGCCATAGGGCAGATTTTGTTCACTTCAGGACAGTTCCACAACAACAGGTCTTGATGAATTCTGATAAAAGCTCCATTTCCTCCTCACTGAAGAGCTGGTGCTCTTACAGAACCACAGCTGTCTTAGGGGGTCAGTCTGGACTTTAATCACATTTATGAAATACCTTCCAGCAACACCTAGATTAGTTTTTGGTTAGATAACTGGGGACTTAGCCTAGCCAAGTAACATGTCTAGACTACCTCAGGACCCAAAGTGTTTGTTCCCAGCATTTCTCCTTGTTGCTCATGATCTCATTTTTGTCCATCCCTTTAATCATAGGGGTTCATTGTGCATGGTTACCTCATATTTTTGGATACTTAAATGGATTGTTCTAACCTACAAGGAAGAGTCACTATAGTCAGTGTATTCTAAATGTAGGAAATGCATATTCATGTAAGTCATGTATAATGGCATTAATTACTTTGCTACTTCAGACTTTTATATTTACCCAGAACCTTACAAAGACCAATCTTCTCTGAATTTGAAGTATAACTGAGAAATTTCAATTTATGTTTAAATAGTTTTTTAAATGCCATGAACAAGTCATTTAGTGCTGATTTCCTTCTGCTGAAATTGTAAGGTTTCCTAAAACATGTGTATGCATTTGTTTGATACTACTGTGAATGTATAATTTCTGTACTAAATCTACCTCTTTTTTTCCTCACTGACCCACTACAATTATAGTATTTGCTTCACCACGTCATGTTAATGTCAAATAAAAATTTAAATGTACATAGAAATATACATAAAAATCTGAAAAATTATGGCTATGAAATATTGCTATAGGAAAGTATTATTTTTATAACTTGTAAAGAGATTTAACAGTTCTTTCAAGTTTGAGTTACAATAGTAGATATGTAACAATTGTTATTTTCATATTAGGAGAGGACGTAGATAAGTTTCAGTTCACTAAAAGGTTGAACATTTCTATCATAGATCACTTGACACTTGATCACTTGACTATTACCCCACTTCATTGTTCATAAGGCATTCCATCTAGATGAAGCAGAGGAGACTTACTTTAATTTTTCAGAGTATCATAAACGTGAAAGCCCCAAAATGTGAAATCTTCAGAAAGAATGCCTAAGGTCCTGAGAGCATGTCACAGATGACAGAGGGGTCTGCACTTCTACTCAGACTTCTTTGGGTATAGGAAAAATAGAAAGTGACAGTATTTCATAGGCTCTGATATGTAACTGAACATTGCTTTGAGTGTGAAATAATTGCTGTGAAATTAATCTCATTATCTTCCCTGCTTGTCATTGTTCTGGAGGTTCCAAGTGATCAAGCTTTATTTTAGCCAGCAATAATAGTAATTAACTGTAAGGAGTCGGTGAAATTTTACTCCTTTGGGAGCTGCTACCAGAGATTCTTATGGAGAGAGTACAGCCCTTATTCCAGTGACTGATAAGCTTTGGGGTAAATGCATCTCTCTAGAGTCAGGAGGTACCTAAGCTTCAGAGAAGGAGGCAAAATTACTCATGAAGGAGAGAAATTTCATGGTCCCAGAATGGGAGAAGGAATAATGGAGTGAAGAGAATAAGGAGATGGGAAGGTGAGAGAAAAGAGGAAAAGTCAGTGAGATTGAGGGTTCACATATTCTACAACTTGTGGCCCCACTAAGGATAAAAATAAGGGCACTAAAGTCACCAAATACTTGGTATGCATTTTTGTTTCGTTTTCCTATAGACACCATTAATGGGCTGAAGTTTCTTCTGGGTCGTATGGAGTGTTAACTCAAGCCACATGTGTAGGTATAGGATCTGGGGGGCAGAGAGGCCTTAGCTAACATCTAGGTTATTTACATTTGTTTGGTCCTTTAATTCCCCAATAAATCTGTGGACTATTACCCCACTTTCTAAGTAGAGCATTTGAGCCTCAGAAATTGATCTCATGGGGAAGTGGCAGAATGGCCTCAACAGTCATCCTCTCACTAGATTCCCTCTGCTCTTCCCCCCAAAACATTCTGCATCCCTGTTAGTCAAAACAAGTCTTCCTTAAATCAGCTCTTGTCGTGTTCTCTCCCCTTGCAGTAAGTCAGTGCCTTCTCTTCCAGCATGATTTGACATTTCTCACACAGCCCCTAGTTTAGGGAATGAAGTTGCTATATCAAAATGGCATCTTGCCAGTGACCTCCTGAATCTGCAGAACCAGTACATCAACAGAACTCCATTTCATAGCCTCCTTGTGCTACACAAAATGCTTGTTGTTTTCTCTAAGCAATGAACTTTCCTTATTGAAAGAAGGTTGAAGATTTGAGGGTCAAGCTGTAGGTGAGAATGGGATTATGTTTTCCATAAGAGCTTTAGTGGTGGGAAAGTTTGTGCAAGCCTCTCAGAGAGTTTTGAACAAATTTCTTCTTTATTATAGCTTATATCTAGATCACAACCAGTTTTCAAAACAATTCCATGATACAGAGAGAAAGCCTGAGTAGGAGCAGAATGGGCAAGATTAGCTTTGTTGCAGTCAGTCACATTCTTATTTGATATATTTGTTTTGTGTTTCATTTGAGTGATTCCTCCCAGGAAGAAGATTAGTGTATGAACTTCATAAAACAATTAGTGAATGTGCAGTTACTTAATTTGAAATGGTTTTAGGGGCACCTGGGTGGCTTAGTTGGTTAATCATCAGACTCTTGATTTTGGCTCAGGTCCATCTCATGTTTTGTGAGTTCGAGCCTCGCATTGGGCTCTGTGCTGACAGCGCAGAGCCTGCTTGGGATTCTCTCTCTCCCTCTCTCTCTGCCCCTCCCCTGCATGCCTGCACTCTCTCTCTCTCAAAATAAATAAATAAACATTTAAAAAAATCAAATAAAATGGTTTTAAATTTGTGTGTTTAGAAAAATACTATGAATGTATCTATATGGTACAAAATTTGTTTCAAAAGATCTTTCCAGTTCTCTGTAGCAAGACTTTACTGATATGGCCATATGCCCCATTTGTCACATGCTATCATTAAAGCACTCATTAAAATGCATATCTGGAGGGCCAGATGTTTCATTTTTATTATATACCATTTTCTTCACATTTACAATCCATGTATGCTCATATAAAGGCTGAATTTTTGTGAATGGTTCTTTACATACTTATGCATATGCTTTATATCTGTAGCTACATGTTTGTAAAAAAAGCATATATATAGGCATATATTTTTGCTCCATAAACACATGTAAAATGGATATTGAGTATGGATTTTTTAATTTATTCCATCCTATTTAAAAAAACATATTCTTTTGTTCAAAGTCATACTATCAGGGTGTCTGATTCCTGGTTTTGGTTCACGTCATGATCTCATGGTTGTGAGCCTACTTAAGATTCTCTCACCTTCTCCCTCTGCCACTCCCCTGCTCTCGCACATGCACACACACTCTCTCTCCCTCTTTTTCTTTCAAAAAAAAAAAAACAAATAAAAGATAAACATTAAAAAATGTCAAACTAAATATTGCTTGTGAAGGTCGATGAAAGGAAAATGGTATTAAAGGAAGGCATATAAAGGGACACAGAAACAAAGACCTTCATTCTTTGTACTCTGGTCAGTTGGTATTTGAATCATCAGAATTTTGACCTAAAATATTTTACTGTTGATTTGAAATGAAGTCATTGACCAATCCCTTGTACCCCAGCCCCATTCTTTCAAATGAATTTAGAAGTGACACACATAGAGAATATATAGAAAAATTGTGTGTTGCTCAAGATTGAGAGGACAGATAACTGGGTGATTTGTTTTTACCTATACCAAAGGTTTAGAATTCTAAAATTCTAAGAATGATAATATTCTGGCTTATTCAAGAAAAATCTAAATTTCTAACATAGTTTCTGTTGTATTCAAGAGAATGCATACTGCAACATGAATATAAAAACCTTTATTATTTGTAATATTCTTTTAAAAATTTCTCAGGGAACAGCTAAGTCACCAAAGACTAAAACACATACTGAAATTGGTTTGTTGCAGTAAAGAAATAAGTGATACTAGATAAAAACATATATTTGTCTTATAAGCTGCTTTAGGTTTTAGGAGGGGAGAAAGACGTAAGTTGTGAAGAAGAAGAAAACAGTAGTATTTTTCAGGTTCACTTTTTCCTCTAAAGTGGAGAATTGATTAAAACTTCCTCTTCAAAGAGAGGACTGATTTCTCTTAATACTCTACCTCAGATTTTTCCTTCAGTTTTAATAGGTTGACCCAAAAAGGACCAACAATTTCTGATTTCTTATCCCTGCAAGATTATAGCAACATGTGTAGTAAAATTAATTAATTCAACATACTTTACCAGTCTAACCAAGCAAATTATTACTCATCCTGTGTGAGTGGGTGAGTAATTCTTTGTAAGATTATAAATCACCCTGAAATTCCCAGAGTCACATGGCTCAATAGTAAACAAGATAATCAGTTTATCAAATTGGCTCTCCTGACAAGACCATGTTATTTGTGATGGGGCATTCTGTATCATTGTACCATCTTGGAGAGAGAAGCTGCCTTATAACTTAGCGTGGAGTGAGTGACTCTCATTGTGAGCCCCCTTGAAATGTTTTGTAGATCAGGATTTACCAGTTGCTTCTTGACACAGTTCTTCTATCCACATCATCATTGGAGTGTCTCAGTGCTGATAAGCACCTGAAAATCCTGAATCTGATACCTTCCTCACACCTACCTGCTTCCTAGCACTATCACCACCTTACATCACAGGTAAGGTGGATCTTAGGTAATGAGGTATTAGCAATCGGTGCCTCATTATCTTAAGCCTCTGACGGAGTCCCACCCTACTCATAAAGGAAGGATGCTGTTATTTTTTGCCATGAGTTAGCTTCAATTTCCCAACTCATTGCACATTTCTACCTGGGTTAAAATGCACACACTTGCCATGCTTGCTTTATGAGAGCCTATTGAAGAACAGGCTTTGCAGACACAGAAGCCTGAGTTCAAGTCACTGTTCTGACACTCATTAGCTGTGTGACCTAGGAAAGCTACTTGACTTATGCTTCCTTATCTATAAAGCAGAGATTCTAAAATCATTTAGAAGTTCATACACTAATCTTCTTCCTAGGAAGAATCACTCAAACACAAAACAAATATATCTAAATCCTTATTATAAAGATTAGATCCTGTATGTGATGAGCATCCCACAGCATCTTTTTTTTTTTTTTCCTTTTTAAAGTAAGCCCTGTGCTTGAACTCACATGGGGCTTGAACTCACAACCCTGAGGTCAAGAGTTACATGGGGTGCCTGGTGGTTCAGTCGGTTAAGTGTCCAACTTTGACTCAGGTCACGATCTCACAGTTCGTGGGTTCAAGCCCCGCGTCGGGCTCTGTGCTGGCAGCTCAGAGCCTGGAGGCTGCTTTGGATTCTGTGTCTCCCTCTGTCTCTGCCCCTCCCCTGCTCACACTCTGTCTCTCTCTGTCTCTCAAAGTAAATAAATATAAAAAAAAAAAACAACATTTTTTTTTTTTAAATCATCCACACGAAAAAGAGTTACTTGCTCTACCAACTGAGCCAGGCAGGAACCCCCATCCCACAGGACCTTAAAGTAAAAGGGGTGGGAAAAGTGACTTATCTCTGATGTGATGGACAAAAACCAGTTTGGAGGTGAAGAACTGAAAGAATGGGTCTGGTTGCCATTAAAATTCCTAAGTTCTTTCACTGCATCATTAATACCACATTTGTTTCCCATTCAGAATAGAGGATTCAAGTGTCAACCGCTAACATTTTCATCTTCCCACAGTATCAGTTTAATCTCCCTCTGTCTCCTTAGAAGAGTTGCCAGGAACTTCCCATTCCAAATCCTCAATATGGCATCCTCTGTTCATTAGCATTAAGGTCCCTCACTCTTCAAACTTTATCTCCTACATCTTCAAACCAGTCTTAGGTCTAGTGCAGTCAGAGTTCTCACTATTCTCCAGGGATGTAGACTTAATACCCAACTCAGTGTTTCTGGCCTTGAGGGACTCAGAGTGTAGATGAGGAGAAAGACTGACTATGACCGAGACTAATAAGGAGTTAATGAACCAAGGTCTATAGTAACACAGATGAAGGGTGATTAATTCAGCCTGGAGTGGGGGTGTGGTGAATAGAACGGCTGGGAAAGGCTTCGATGAGGAAGCAACACTTGAGTCAGTTGTTGAAGAGTGAGTACAATTTCATTTTGGGTAGAGGTTAGAAGCATGACCAAAGCCTGAAAGTGAATAGTCCTTGTCCAAGACATTACAGCAGATGGCAGCAGGGGTAACTGGGAGTGGGGGAGACACATCTAATGAAGCTGTCAAGGGCCACACTGGGAACTTCTTTGCTGCTCTACCAAGGAGTCTAAAAAGAGCAGACTTTCTTTTCCTGACTTCCTGGTGCAATAATTCTTTGTGCACTGATTTTGGCAATAATTTTTCATTTTCAGTAAATCTCTACAAGTGATTTATAGGCCCCTAGAAAACCAGGGAAAGCTCTGAAGTTCTTTTCTTTCCTTCTGAGCTCCTCTGACACAGTGCAGTACACGGTATTGGAGGCAGCATGACACAGAGATGAAACATATTGATGTAGGGTTTGAGATTCCTGCCCCCCCCCCCACAATGCTGTTCCCACCATCCCCACTTCTATCAGGGTGAATTTAGGTAAGTTATATCACCTCTCTGAATGTCACTTTCTTCCTCTATAAATGGGGATAATGCCACTTTCTGTATGGTAGGCCTCCTATGATGATTCAGTAGGTGCTTAACAAATGTTTGCTACTCAGTTATTCAACAAGCATTAATTGACCACTGACTATAGGTCAAGATCTATGTTAAATTTCTATTATACAGTGATGAGCTAAATAGATATATGCTTTGTAGTCTAGTATTTATTATTATTATTAATGTAGATGTTTAATATTATTTTTTTAAATTTTTTTAACTTTTTATTTATTTTTGAGACAGAGAAAGAGCATGAGCAGAGGAGGGGCAGAGAGAGAGCGAGGCACAGAATCCGAAGCAGGCTCCAGGCTCTGAGCTGTCAGCACAGAGCCTGACACGGGACTTGAACTCACAAACCGTGAGATCATGACCTGAGCCAAAGTCAGACACTCAACCGACTGAGCCACCCAGGCGCCTCTAGATCTTTAATACTATCAAAACAAATCAATGTGTTTCAGCCATATCAGTGTACTATTCATGGCTGGACCCACTCCTTCTTGCCCTGGTCCTGGAGTGTGCTCCATGATGATTGACTGCCAAGAGCTGTCACTTCAATGCTTACGGTGCCTGTCAATTACATGATTGTGCAGCTTTGGCAGAGCCATTATTCTAACCAGGTTCAGTAGGCGAAGTGACTCTGGAGGTGATCCCAGATGAGACGAACCTTAGGAGGATAACCATACATGCTCAAAACTAATTCTGTGCATGGCTCAGTCAAATTTGGACTATGTGAACTGTTCTCTAAAACTTACTAGAGCTTAGGAAAACAGAATGCTGGAATCCTGGGATTAGCTAATTTTTGTGCAAGCTGTTCCATGATAAAGCTATTTTTTTTTGTTGTTGTTTTGTTTTGTTTTTACTGTTGATGAAGTGAGCACACAAAAACAAATACCACCTAAGTTCTGGTGGATGTTATGACTCTTTGCTTGATAAAGGAATATTGTTGATCACCAAGGAGTAGAATCGCCAACAGCAAAGAAAGGGAGCAGAGGCAGATATTATGGTCTGAGTCTTGAAAGTCATGCTCAAGACAACCTGGGTCTGCTGGCCTGTGGCAGAAGCGCTGGAACACTGAGTAGTTGGACAGATCACCCTGGTCTGGCTAAATGGAGTAATTTAACCTCTCAGTACAATGGCAGGAATAAAATCTGTCAACAGCTTACTAGTAAATGTATTCATTCATGGATTTTATATTGTTATAATTGGCCTCTGTTTATTTGCCTTGTAGTTTACTTTTTGCTTTTTAAAAGCATTTTCCAGCAGCTATGTGTCCTGGGTACAACTTATTTCTGGTTGCTAAATTGTTCTTTATTCCCTCAAGGCGAACTCCTAAAATATCTGCCAAGCACCTCAATCTACAATCAGGAGTAGGGCGCAAAGCTATATCTTTCTCTGTGCAAAACAAAATTTTACTATCATTAATCTCCTTCCACATTCTCTTCCATTTCCTTTTTGTTGGTCCAATAATTGTTTTAAGTTCTATTCTGATCAGAGATTATGATTCCTGATTTACATACACTATAGCTTCCAAGATTAATGTTAGGTAAAGCCTTTTCTGCAATGAAATCTTAAAAGATGTTTTCAAAATTATATTTTATTTTATTTTTTTTTCAATATATGAAGTTTATTGTCAAATTGGTTTCCATACAACACCCAGTGCTCATCCCAAAAGGTGCCCTCTTCAATACCTATCACCCACCCTCCCCTCCGTCCCACTCTCAAAATTATATTTTAAAATAAATTCGAAAATCTTAAAGAAAATAGTAGAAGCAGATATGGCCAATATAGATGCCAACATATAGATGTTCAGAGTGGGGCAAAATTTGGAAAACTCATGGTCTATGTATCCTAACTTACACTACTTTGAATTATGTGTTGTGAAAGAATACCTCAGTCCCCAAGTAAGTGTGTGTGACATTTGGAGTTATGACATCGTGTGCCTTCCAGTATAAACGAATATCTTACATATGTTAAACACTTAATGCATAGTTTTTAAATTACTTTGAAGAGATAAATCTCCTGGGAAGTCATGGGTTGTAATAAAATACGTTATCTTCATCAGAAAATTAGAGGTAGTAGATGGTGTCCAGGCAAGAGAACAGCCTGAGAGAGAGACTCTTTAACTAAAGTTAAACAAACAAGAGAACAACTCCATGATTACACTGGGAAGATGATGAGCAGCTGCTAGGAGAAACCATTTGATACTTTTCATCTCACCTCTTACCTGCATCAGTCACGTGGTGAGTCAGTTCTTTTTAAGTTGAAGTAATCTGCCTGAATAAAGTGACTCTGTGCCTGTAATGTCCCTTGACATGTAGAGTCACATCCCCAAATCCCACCTTGACTTCACAGCTGAGTAATCCCTATTTGTGAACCAAACCATTAATGAGTTGTAGGCTATGACAGATGGCAGAGAAAGAAGGCAGGGCGCAGGACCTCAAATCATCTGCAAAGCTTGAGAAATCCAGAAGAATCTTGGGCACTGAATCCCGGGAGTGGTGAAGGAGGAGACAATATTATTCCAGAGGCACTCAATGTCTGAAGAACACCTTGTCTTTAACCTTGTTCAGGAAAATAAATAAATAAAGAGCCAAATTCTAGATATTCAGGACTGGCTGCCTTATGGGGATTAGGCTTAGAGAGACTCATCTCAGTAGGGACAGAGCCAAAGTTGAGGTAATGGGCAGGTCCCAGCATGGCTCCAGTCAGCCCCAGGCTGGCTGCCATCAACATTGCAGAGTTGGCATGGGGACCCAGAAGCTGAACCAGCATTTGCTCCCAGTGTGAAGGAAGAACTTAAATATTGATTTTACTGATCTGACGAATAGAGTCTGGATCAGTCATAGAAAGGTGTGAGGACCAAAGAAGAGTTTCACTAGCCTTGGTTCAAATAGTCTACTCAATATTCAATTAAATTCAGTAGCAGTTATTGAGTATTAATCATGTCTAAAGTATTTTGATATAAAATAGTCTGTGGTCTTAAAGAATTTATAGTCTAGTGGAAAAGATAAATACAAGGTCCTTGAGAGAAATATAAACAAAGAACTATGCTGGATTCAAAGGCAGGAGAGAGGATATCCTGTGGGTATTTCTCAAAAGGCATCATGGAAGATGTCAACTTGAGGATGGTTTTGAGAGGTAGGAGCTTAGAGAGCAAGAGGAATGTATCCCAGGTAGAGGAGATAGCGTAAGCAAGTCAAGGGCCAGAAAGCCGAGGTATGTTTGCATACTGTAATCTATAGTATTGGGCAAGCAGTCAAACATTTATAGTAGATTATTGAAAACTTGGCTGGAGTCAGATTGTGGAGGCATTGAATTTCATAGGGAATAGGTTGTCATTAAGGTGTTTAAGCAAGGTTTCTCCTGGAGATCTTTATTCCAGACTTCTTCATATGTGTCCTGAAATCACAATTAAAATTGCTTAATTAGAAAGTACACTTGAATAATTCAAGCATAAAGCCTTTTTCTTTTCTCCTAATTTACAATAGATTTCTTTAGCTGATTTGGATATTCAAGTGCATTAGAACTCAGAATTCTGCTATATCATATATTCAGAAATATCCTGGGTCAACCTGTGTCTTCTTTAATTGTAAAAACCTAAAACAACATGGCTTTCCTGTAATGGGCCACATGAATCCCCATCCCCAAAATGAGGGAATCTATTGTATGTCATTTTTGCTCCCTACAGCCTTCCTTTTATTTTCTGCATTTTGTTTAACCTAGTATGTTGTAACAGAAGGGAAGACCTAACCAACTTAGTTACTTCCCTCCAAATCAAAACATTCAACATAACTTTAGGATAAAGACTGAGACTTTCTCTATGCACAGAGGTTCAGAGTGTTTCAGCTGAGCTCTGGCCTTATTGAGTTAAAACATCTTAATGGCAATTTAAATATTATGAGTCACTGGGCCCAGAGTCTGTAAAATGCTATGTGTACTGCCTCTGCTACAGCAGGCACTATGTAGTAAAGAAGGAGAGAGAATGTAGGACAAGTCTTACTGGCCTGGCAAGGGTCCCACCTAATTCCTCATGACGTGTCCAGTGCAGGTGACACCTTCTGGAAGGTGTGGATAAGCAGTTAATATCATGGAGAGTAGGAGGTGTGGGTTCAGCTTTTTTTTTTTTTTTTTTTTTTTTTTTTTTTTACAGTGGGGCATTATCTGAATGATATTCATTCTCTCTTGAGTCTAGACTTCATGCAACAGGCAGTAACTGGATGTTATTTTAAAATAAGCAAAGCCACTGACAGGTTCTGGTCTGGGTTCTTGTTTTGGAGGAAGAGTTGGTTGCAGAGTGCTCCTTGGTCAAGGATTAACCCAGAGGAAAAATCCAGCAGCAGAAGAACTGTGGGTTTCTTACCCCGGCCCTCAGGAAAGCTATGCCGTGAAAAGGCTTTGACCCATTGACACAGCAAGTTGGACAGGGTACCAATTCTTCTGTGAGGCGGAGGAAAAGAGAGGAATTCTCTTGTTCCTGGTGTTTGAAGGATGGCTTCCCAGTTTCATCAGCTTCGGGTCCTGGTCTGGAAAAACTGGCTAGGTGTCAAAAGGCAGCCGGTGAGTAGCAAAAGGGTAGGGAAGGGCATTGGGGGGCAATGCTTCAGGCAATTCTAAATGTTAGTGATGTTAGTGACAGGTAAAACAGGAATTTGAAGCCATTTTCTGAAGCAGGAATAAGATATTTAGGAATCATCCCTATATCTGTCTTATAGCTAATGAGGCAGGTCCAAACATACCCCAAAGCTGCCTTTTGACTTCAGTAAATTAAAAGGGTAAACCAGAACATGCCCTGGGCAAAGAAAAGGATTCACCTTGCTACTGGTTGAGTTGGAACTAGTGCTGAATTCTAGGTTTCAGGCCAAAATGCTTTCAGAAATTTTCTTAATAAATTTAGTTAAAAATGAGATGAAGAAAGGTATTAGATGAAAGGAATAATACATGGAGGAGAAATGCATTTGTAAACCAAAAGTGATGGAAAGCTTGGTTGAAAAGTGACATATAGAAAGGAAATAGTTTGAAGGCTGTTGGTATAGAAAGCTCCTAAGAAATTTTAGTACCTAAAAATTATTTACTAGAAATGTCAAACAAGAGTCAATTTATGTGCCATGCTTCAAGACTATCATTGAATCACTTAACTTTATGGCTACAGTCTGTCTACTCTGTTTATTGCAACATCTTTTTTGTGCCCTTACATTCTTGTTTGCTTTTTAAATGACAAAGCTAACTATTAGATACTCATCAGACAGGGTATAGGGAGATTGAGAAAGGAATTGGCTTCTATGAATTGACACATATTCAGAAGAATGTTTGAAAACCAGATAAATTTAAAAAGGCACTCAATATATTTCATTTG
The DNA here is from genome assembly GCF_023721935.1 of Panthera uncia. Classification (NCBI taxonomy): domain Eukaryota; kingdom Metazoa; phylum Chordata; class Mammalia; order Carnivora; family Felidae; genus Panthera; species Panthera uncia. The sequence continues at coordinate 21,877,092 of NW_026057584.1, forward strand.
AGAGTGGTAATTCCCAGCCCCATATGAATAATATGAATATTATGCAAATAACGTGCATCATAGAAACCAACATTTTATCTATGTACCTTATCTCACTCTGGGCTTGTTTGCAGGGCCTGACACTGCTTACTTAAGTGTTCTGATGTATGTATTGACAGTGAGAAGTAATGTTCACTCCCCTTTGTGAATGTGGTGGATGAGATTTAAAATCATGTGATTGTATGAGTGTGGGGTTTGGCCATCATATTTTAAATCGTTAATATTATGTATTTATTTTTAATTTATTTATTTTTTAAAATTTATTTATTTTTGAGAGACAGAGCATGAGCAGGGGAGGGGCAGAGAGACAGGGAGACACAGAATCTGAAGCAGGCTCCAGGCTCAGAGCTGTCAGCACAGAGCCTGATGCAGGGCTCGAACTCACGAACTGTGAGATCATGACCTGAGCTGAAGTCAGATGCTCAACCGACTGAGCCACCCAGGCACCCCAATATTTTTTTAATTTAATCATTAGTTTTCTTTTAAAATTGAGAACAACACAAAAGAAAAACCTCCCATAATGATTCCATGCTAGGTTCTACTTGGAAGTGAGCAGGAAGAGTCTGGATAGGTAGGTGTGGTCAGAAGATGAGAGTTGGGTTCTTGGTTCTGCTTTTCAGCACCTGCATGACTTAAGGAGCATACCACCATTTATGTGAATGCTGGTTTTCTTATTTGCCAAATAGGGTTAGGGGCTACTATATCTATCTCACTGAGTGGTAAGGATCAAATGTGCCAGTATATTTCAAAGTGCTTTACAAATGGTGAAACCCTTAACAAATAGAAGATAGAGGGATTTGGGGTCATGTGTATGTCATATTTCATTGAAAGTAATGGTGGAAGGAAATCTAGGAAAAGGGATTGTGGGAGAGAAGAAGAAATTTATATACAGTAAAGTTTTAAGTGATGAAACTCCATAGTTAAAAATAAAAGCATAGAAGAACTGAAAACTTATATCTGTTATTGCTGATAAACTGAATGCTGAGGTTGTATATTTTCCTTACAACTCCATTTTACCTAAAAATTAAAAAAAAAAAAAAAAAAAAGGGAAAGAAAGAAACCCAACCCTCGGGTGAATACTTTCTTCTTTTTCATTGAGAAATTTTATCTTTAGAAACTTTAATAAGTTCTTTCCTTATCTGTAAAGTAGCTGGTATATCAATTTTCTACTTTAGAGTTTCTCTCCATTTTAGTCAATTTCTGCTGGATATGGCATATTTAAAGGAGATGGAATTCAGGCATGCTAAAACATTTTCACCATGATACCTTGTATTATTCCTGTGCAGTCAAAAATCCCTAAAAAGCCCCTGGTAATTATAATTTTGCTTAAGGAAAGAGAATACGTGATCTATTAGTTCATTTGGGGACGTCGGAGGATTAAGTCTACCTTGAGACCCAGGACAGATAAGTGTTGGTTGCAGGAAATGAAATCAGAAATAGTTATGGGGCACCTGGGTGGCTAAGTCGGTTGAGTGTCTGACTTCAGCTCAGGTCATGATCTCGCAGTCCACAAGTTTGAGCCCCGTGTTGGGCTCTGTGCTGACAGCTCAGAGCCTGGAACTTGCTTCAGATTCTGTATCTCCCTCTCTTTCTGCCCCTCCCCCACTCAGGCTCTGTCTTTCTCTGTCTCTCAAAAATAGATAAATGTTAAAAAAAAAAATGATTCTTAATTTGGGGGAATACAGAAGGCCTACTTGAATCCATTACCTCCAATTAGAGGGACACAAGAGACCTTTAGAAAATGGTGGTGCCAAAAGGAGGAGAGTCCATTCGAAAAAGAGAGTGAGAGGGCAAAGAAAGTTACATTTCTTTCTTCATAGTTTGGCTAGGGCCGGCCCTATCTCCTGTCTTAGAAAGAAGACTTGAGGACACAGGTAGAAAGGATATACCTGTGGTAGTGTTAACAGCGAAGGATGAGAAAATCAAGAGGTTGGAAAGCTAGGAGGTGAAATGAAAAAAGAAATTGTGAAAAGGGAAAATATAAACAAATTAAAAGAGAATGTGAAAAAAAAGAGGTATATAAATTTGAATAGAGGACATAGTCTTTATGTAGGGACTGGACTTAATCCATCAAGCACTTATTTAAAATACAAGCATTTTTATTTCTCTCATTGTAATCTTTCTGAATATGATAGACAATAGAAATAAAGCTGTGTGACACTGGAAATGTATAGTCTTTAGTGAATGTTAAAGAATAATCACTACCAAGACATCCTCTTCCACTTTGTTTTCAAGAGATTCTATCGCAAAGCAAGATGGTGGGAAGGATAGTCTGTAAGGAAGGAGTTAGGAATCTATTAATGGAGAAACAAATGACATATAAGGGGAAAAAAACAAATATACAGTAAAAATATTAGAGTGGGGATTACTTAGGAAATATATTATAAAGATATATTCTAGAATAGTGAGAAAAGAATTTCAAACAACTATATAGTCTAAGAAATAGAAGGACATTGGGATAAGCTAACTGTTGAGTTTGGCTACAAAAAAAGGGAAGGCAAGATCTTTAATTTTGGAGATGATATCCATCAAAATTGTCCTTAGAGTAAATATTTCTCTCTTTTTAATAAAATCGACTAGTGAAATTCTGGAATATTTGGGATTATCTAACTGCTTTAATTATACAGGGCCCTAGAATGCTCAAGGGACTTGTCCAGGGTCACACAGCAAGTTTAAGGACTCAAAGTCAGATTTCCCCCCAAAATGGATCTATTCTTTCCCTACCTCTTGCTGCGTCTCTACTGTCACTGAGTTGAGTTTCTTTTTCCAACATGCTCTGATCCCTACTCAGAGTTCGGCCCACCAATGAAGAAATCATAATTGGTAACGAGGCCTTAGATACTACTGTTGTTCCTTTTTTTTTTTTTTTTAATATTAGTGGTTACATCAATTCTCAATTATATGGCCAAAAAAGAAGAAAAAAGAAAAAGCAAGCTAAAGGAGTATGAAAAAAATACACTAAGCACCAACGGAAATGTTAGGTAATAGAGAAAATCAATTAGATGCAGTTGCTATCCTGCTGGGCTTGTAATTTAACTCTAGAAATAATGCAAAAATGAAGATTCCACTGGAGATGGTTAGCAACAGGGAGGCTCACCTAATGAGATGCTACTTGATGATAGGAAACTGAGTCCTGGGACAGTAGAGGCTGCAGCATGAAAGATTAGATAGTGCAAGATCAGAGTTATCTTTCATTAAGAAGAGGAGTTTTAAGTAGCCATATCAAGGAATGATTTCAGATCTCTACAGAAATGGAATCTAATTCCAGACTTAGTATGGAAGAAAGAGAATTACTTTGAGCTGTTTATTTTAACCTAACTGTTTGGCTAGTGGATCACACTTTAGCTCAGTTGGTGATAGAACTAGTTTTTCTGTCACAGACATTCCCACAACTTGATTGATTTCTAACACTTTGGATCAAGTTTCACACTTCCTTCCCAATCCTCACCTTGCTCATATGACCTCCCCTCACAGTGTCTAGAGAAAGAGAAAGTCCCCGCTTCAAAATTTTGGAGCAGGTTGGTCTGTATATTAAAATAATTGTTTGATTAAAGCAATTTAGGATTAAGCTGTCATCTCAAATTTAGTTATAAATCAGATTAAAATGAACTAGGTCCTGAACAATTCAGGCAACAACCTGACCAAATATTCTAGGCCCTTTTTCCTTTTCTGGGTCTGTATCATTTATTCCTTTAATCCCTTCTAATTGTTCAAAGAAAATTTAGATCTACCTGTTTATATTGGTGCCTGTTATATAGCAGGCATGCCCATTTTGTTAGTTTAGTCTGTCAATGAAGAGCAAATGAGATAAAGAAGTTTTAGAAAAGAGAGGAATATAGAAATAAATTAGCTTAAAGTCCAATAAAAAAACTGTTGTTTTAATATGCATAATAGAAGATTTACCAATCTCCAAAATGTATGATAATCTCCAAAATGTATGATAATTTCAGAAGATGTACTTGATCCCAGTTTTTAGATGAGTCATTTCCATAGATGGCAGAAAAGCCCAGTAGCAGAAAGCCTAGTTAACTGAGAGCTTTGCCACTTGTATTTGCTTGTTTTGGGGGTGGAACTAAGGTTTATTCCAGATCTAAAATACCAACCTCTTACTTCAGAATGTGAACCATGGAATCTTCTTGTTACCAAGTAACAGTCATCCCTGGGACAATGCAAAAGTAAAAGAATGGAAAAGGAAGGAAGGAACAGTGTACTTTATACATGGAAGGTTGGGCAATTTTTACTTGCACGTTTGTAATAAAAAAGTTATGGTTTTAGGTTACAGGAAAACCTTTAAATGATTTTCAATGCTCTTATACACTGAACTGATAAAAATTATGGTATTGTGATCAAAGAGAACTAGTAATATATCCTATAGTGCTTTGGCTACACAGCTTAATGCTTAACTCTGCAGGTGCAGAACCCAGGCTCCCTGAGTTCAGACACCAGCTCTACCATTTAGTGCCTTAAGGAATGAAGGCTTATTTAATCTCTTTAAGATTCTGATTTCCCATATGCAAGAGGAAATGGGGTGATTATATTAAATGAGATAATGCACATTAAGTGTTTAACATAGTATCTTGCATAATCTAAGCAGCCAATAAATATTATTAACTATTTATTTGGAATACTATATTGAATTGATATTAATTATAAGACCACTTGCCAAGAATTTATCCCAGGGAGGATATTTTGAAATCATATTTAACAGAGAATTGTTGAGGGAACTGGCATTGGTACCCAGGAGGAGAGGGGACTTTGTCTCTCTTCAAATACTTGGAGAATTCTCATGTGGAAGAAGAGGCCAAACTAAGATGAATGAGTGTCAGATGTGGGAATGAAGATATTGCCTTGATATGAGCAAAAACAAACAAACAAAACACATGAGGCAATGTGAGTTGTCCAATAATGAAGTTTCTTGAAATAGTGAACTTCTAGTCACTAGAAGCACTCAAGTGGATGCTGGATAACCATATGGCAAAGATGTTTTCCCTAACTTTTCATGTACCAGTCATTCTGGACTTATTTCTTTTCCTGGAATATTCCACCCTCTTTCCCATCTGTGGGTCTCTACCCATATGTTTCCTCTGCTTGAAAGACTCCCACTTCTTTTTCACATTCCATCCAACACACATATCCTCTCTTCTGTCTGACCCTTTTTCATCTTTTAGGTTTTAGACTCTACTCCCCTTGCCTTATCTTCCTTTTATTTATTTATTTTATTTTTTATTAAAAAAAAATGTTTACATTTATTTATTTTTGATAGAGAGAGACAGAGCACAAGTGGAGGAAGGGCAGAGAGAGAAAGAGACACAGAATCTGAAGCAGGCTCCAGGCTCTGAGCTGTCAGCACAGAGCCTGACGTGGAGCTCGAACTCACAAACCATGAGATCATGACCTGAGCTGAAGTCAGAAGCTTAACCGACTGAGCCACCCAGGCGCCCCGATAATTTTTTATTGTATTATGAATGTAAGACTCTCCAAGACCATGATTCCATGACCAAGAATAGAGAATCTTCATCTGAAACATTGTATTTTTATTGATTTTTCAGAGGTAGGCAAAAGAATCCCCATTGCAGTTTGGAAATTGTGCTGACATTCAGTGTCATTCATTTTGGACATAACGAACTTGAAACCACTCTAGTGCAAGTCTATACAGGAAAGACAAGTAATAAGATTATGTGGAGTGGCCAAGCATAAGACAGTAAGGGATGGTGACATTTGGGATGAAGACTAGAGCATGAATGCTCCATTTAAAGGTATTCAAATAGTAGTAGAAGTCCTCAAAATTTTAAACATATGGTAACACTTAATAATTTAAAATTCATTGGTATCTTATTTTCTTATTTACATTGAGTGAAAGTGATTTTTAAGAGTAATAAAACTGGTGGATACAAGTAGAATCAGATGGACTAGCAGTAATTAGAATGAAAGGTTCTGACAAAGTAATGCCGTATGAATTACCTAACGTTAAAATTATGTGCTTTGCTCAGATTTTTCAAAAAATTAGATTTGAGAAGTTTTCAAAGATTTGAAACAATGGTTCTTAGCAAATGCAGAGACTAATGTTACTAGGCAATGCAAATTAGTTAACAGGTGCTACAGATCAGCTCTAAATGAAATTTTTGGAGTGAACTAATATTTGGTTAATTCTGGAAACTTCTTAAGATTTAAACTTGAAGTTTTGAGTAGATGACTTTGCTGACCTCAGGGTCATTGAAATGTATCCTGCCATCACCATTAATTTCCTAAACCTTACCACCTAGGATAGCATTCCTGGATATGAAATATGTTTGTTTTTATCTCTTTTCTTGACTCTCATTTCTTCTCTTGTGCTATCATTTAAAAATTGCCTCTCGATTTTTTTTTTTTTTGGAAAAATAATTTGGTAATTTATTACAAGGTAAGCATACATTTACTATATAATCCAACAAGTCTACTCCTGGGTACTTGCTCAAGAAATATAAAAACATACAGTCTTTATTTATTTATTTAATTTTATTTTTTATTTTTCAAGATTTACATCCAAATTAGTTAGCATATAGTGCAACAATGATTTCAGGAGTAGATTCCTTAGTGTCCCTTAACCATTTAGCCCATCCCCCCTCCCACAAACCCTCCAGTAACCCTCAGTTTATTCTCCATATTTATGAGTCTCTTCTGTTTTGTCCCCCTCCCTGTTTTTATATTATTTTTGTTTCCCTTCCCTTATGTTCATCTGTTTTGTCTTTTAAAGTCCTCATATGAGTGAATTCATATGATTTTTGTCTTTCTCTGACTGATTTCACTTAGCATAATACCCTCCAGGTCCATCCGTAGTTGCAAATGGCAAGATTTCATTCTTTTTGATTGCCAAGTAATACTCCATTATGTATATATATATATATATATATATATATATACCACATTTTCTTTATCCATTCATCCATTGATGGACATTTGGGCTCTTTCCATACTTTGGCTGTTGTTGATAGTGCTGCTATAAACATTGGGGTGCATGTGTCCCTTCGAAAGAGCACACCTGTATCCCGTGGATAGATGCCTAGTAGTGCAATTGCTGGGTCATAGGGTGATTCTATTTTTAGTTTTTTGAGGAACCGCCATACTGTTTTCTGGGGTGGCTGCACTAGCTTGCATTGCCACCAACAACGCAAAGGAGATCCTCTTTCTCCGTATCCTCGCCAACATCTGTTGTTGCCTGAGTTGTTAATGTGAGCCATTCTGACAGGTGTCAGGTGGTATCTCAGTGTGGTTTTGATTTGTATTTCCCTGATGATGAGTGATGTTGAGCATTGTTTCATGTGTCAGTTGGCCATCTGGATGCCTTCTTTGGAGAAGTGTCTATTCATGTCTTTTGCCCATTTCTTCACTGGATTCTTTGTTTTTTGGGTGTTGAGTTTGATAAGTTCTGTGAAGATATTGGATACTAACCCTTTATCTGATATATCATTTGCAAATATCTTTTCCCATTCTGTCAGTTGCCTTTTAGTTTTGCTGATTGTTTCCTTCGCTGTGCAGAAGCTTTTTATTTTGATGAGGTCCCAGTAGTTCATTTTTGCTTTTGTTTCCCTTGCCTCTGGAGACGTGTTGAGTTACAAGTTTCTGCGGCCAAGATCAAAGAGGTTTTTGCCTCGAGGGTTTTGATGGCTTCCTGTCTTACATTGAGATCTTTCATCCATTTTGGATTTATTTTTGTGTCTGGTGTAAGAAAGTGGTCCAGGCTCATTCTTTTGCATGTAGCTGTCCAGTCTTACCAACACGATTTGCTGAAGAGACTGTCTTTATTCTGTTGGATATTCTTTCCTGCTTTGTCAAAGATTAGTTGGCCATACATTTGTGGGTCCATTTCTGGGTTCTCTATTCTGTTCCATTGATCTGAGTGTCTGTTCTTGTGCCAGCCTCTCGATTTTTAAAAAGAATTATTTTTAAAATAATTTCTAATTTTTGAATTGAAAAAATTTCAAATGTAAAGAAAAGTTGCAAAAATAGTATAAATAATTTTCTTTCTAGAGTCAGTAGAGAGTGATGCCCCATCACCTTGGATACTTCAGTGTGCCTGTTTTACAAAGAAGGACATTCACCTCATGACCCAATATCACCATCAAATTTTTGGACACAATTCAAGCTTCATCAGTTGTCCCAACCATGTCTTTTATAACAAAAGATTCCAGTTCAGAATCACGTTCTGAATCTAGTTTTCATGTCTCGGGAATCCCTCAGTCTGTAACAGTTTGTTAGTCTTTCCTTGACATTCATGACCCTGACACATTTTGAACATTTAAGACTAGTTGTTTTGTAGAGTATCTGTTATTTCCTTATTTTTAGGCTCTGGTTATTTATCTTTGACAGGAATACTACACAAGTGATGCTGTGTTCTTGCACCATTGCCTCACATCAGGAGGTGTATGATGTCAATTTGTCCCATTTTGTGGAGAAATTCTTTTGAGACTATACCTCATTAAACTTTCAGTTTATCTATTTGTTTGCTTATGTATTTATTTACACCTACATAGACTCAGAATTCCAGTTTATTCAGTTAGATATAATCTTTTATTGTCATAATGTTTTTTTAATGTTGCCAATGGGTCAAATTTCATGCTCGAATTTGTGATAGGCTGGTTCTATTGATGTCTCCATCATTTTCAACATTCTCTAAGCAGTGTATCTTATTGATCGATTGATTTACCTACCTACCTACCTACCTATCGTATACCTATCACTGTGTCTATAGGCATGAAAACAGTGATATTCTAATAGCAATGAGTACACCTAGCTCTCAGATGCCTACTAAAAGAAGCTAGGGTTTCTTGGGAGAATGGATATTTCCAGGGCTGGGACAGAGAAACTACATGATAAGGCAGAAACAGTTTGTGAAACCAGAAAAAAATAACCAAAGAAGTTATACCCACACATTTGTAGCTCTGTTTTATGTCTCTTTATGCATTTTTAACTCTTTAATTTTAACCCAACACTATAGCATTCTCTTTTCTTCTTTTTTCATGTTAAAATTCCCTTGATCGATAATGAGAAACCTGGCCCCTCTTGTGGGTAATGTATTTACTTTTTTGGTCAACCTCCCTGTGTGAAACTAATCACCTGTTTCTTGCCCTGAATAAACACCTTCCTTATGCTACTTGGGTTCTGACCTCCCAGGTCTGACTGCTGCACTGTGCATTTCTCTACACCTTGCTAGGGATCCACCTTCTTCACTGTGTTACGGTGGTGCCCTCAGTACTAGTGTGGACTAGACATCCTGGCCTCACCAAAAGGATTTTTAGGCACTGAATTGTTCAGGAAGGGAAAGGGAAGAGAAAGAGAACAGAATGGGACAAATCAGTGGAAAGTAAGCCCTGGAGAAATAAAAAGAGACACATGCCACAGCCCACTAAGGAATTTTAAACTACTCAGGGTGCATATGCCTTTGGAGGTCAAGAACGCAGGGTAGGGGGTGGAACGCAAATGAGGTAAAGAGGCAAATGTGAGATAATTAAAATGTTAGAAAAAAATGAACCTTTTAAAAACTGCTTTTCCTTTAGTTTTTGAGTGGGCCTAATATCTATATGTGTAAAATCAATATACCAGTCCTTTCTCCAAATAAACAAAAATGAATCATGGCTCATTGGTTTAGTATTTGGGTCCTTGACACTGCATTTGCTTCTAGGTTGTTTATGATAATATTTAGAATGGTGTCGGGAGCAATCCTGCTGCTGTGAAAATTTAAATTTTGTTTATTTCTTGCTTTTGTGATTAACTTGTCAACCTTAACATTCCCAAGATCACAGCTTTGTGTTTATTATCCTTCTAAAATGCAGTAAACAGAAATGTTCTCCAAACCTCTCTGACCTAAGATCCTGGGGGAAATCTTATGATAATGGATTATTTATGGGCTTGCTGTAGTTTTTACCTATAATAGAGTCCAAATTGTCTTAAACTATTCTGATCTAGATTATAGTTTTGTCTGGATTTAAATTGTGTCTAAAATTAATTTCAAAATTTATCAAAACATCCTCATGGAAACATTAAATTAGATCAATCAAAAGAGAATTTAAAGATATCCCATGACATATGCCCCTTATTTGAATGTGAATATACATTTGTGCTGGTTCACTTGGTCTCCGTTACTCACTGAATTCTCATGAGGTTGCTATAGAAAATGAATAGATGCTCCTAAAAGTAACTATGAGGCACTAAACCTACTGAGATGAATCTTTTTTTTAAAAAAAGAATAACTGTGGCCTCAAGTATAAAACCAAGAAATCCACAAACATTAACATTTTTAATCCTAATTCTTTATAGTCAACATTTGAAATAAGTCAAATAGAATAAAAATGGTACTTGTATCTAGGTCTTTGAAGAACAGACTCTAATTTTTTAATGTATCTGAGACTAGGCTAGAATAACTCTTAATATTTTTCTACAGCATTCATATTTTTCTGGTATACTTTCTGTAAGGCATTATTGTTCCTCAGATTAAGATGCTGTTTAAAAAAAAAAATCTAGCCTAAGTATCTTGATATTCAGATCCTTACCCCTGTTCTACTCCCCAACTGGGTATGTGACTTTGGGTAAATTAATGGATAATGATGTGCTAACCTTCTGTACCTCAGAGAACAAAAAAGAAAGTTGGATCAGACCAAGGCTTCTCAGCCTCTGCTGTGCCATGGATGTCTTTGGCAGCCTGGTAAAGCCTATGGCCCTCCTAAGAATAATGCTTTTAAATCAATAAAATAAATAGAATTACCAATAAAACCAATTATATTGAAATTCAGTTATTAAGGGATTAAAAAGCAAATTTATGATAATGGTAGTATGTGTTTATTTGGTATAGCAATAAGCAAACAAAATAAATAAATAAACAAAGTGACCCCATAACTACTATAATTTTTAATGTCACCATGAGTAGGAACAGAACTTTGAGATATCTGCAATAGCAACACTAAAGTGATTTAAAAATATCTGTGGATTTTATTTGTGACAAAGTCATAAGCACTTTTTTTTTTAATATATGAATTTTATTGTCAAATTGGTTTCCATACAACACCCAGTGCTCATCCCAAAAGGTGCCCTCCTCAATACCCATCACCCACCCTCCCCTCCCTCCCACCCCCCATCAACCCTCAGTTTGTTCTCAGTTTTTAACAGTCTCTTAAGCACTTCTAATAACATTGTGGTTCGTTGTCTCCGGTAATCATGAAGGGAAATGCTAAATTTCATTTAAAAGGTAGAGAAGATAAAAATGTAATCTTTTTTTTTTTTCCTATCCAAGTTTACAAGCGTCCTGAATTCTATCCGCTAGATGATGTCAAAGGAACTCTCCAACAAAAATAATCTAGGACTTTATAAACAATCTTGCTAGTTAGGTAAAATGGCATACATTTAGAACTGTTCTCCTCCAAGTATGGTTCATGGATAGCAGCCTCAGCATCACACATCTGCAGCTTGTTAGAAATGCAGGATTTCCGCCCCACCTCAGATCTGCTGCATCTGAATCTACATGGGTACACGATTCATAGGTGATTTGGTGTGCACATTAATGCTTGAGAGGCGCTGCTACAGATTAAGCTGTTTAGACTGGGAGCTTTTCAGCTGTGATTAAACCAAGTACCCTAGGATTTCTTATATCTGCTTTCTTCCATTTGCTAAAAACTTGCCTTTGAGGCGCCTGGGTGGCTCAGTCGGTTAAGCGTCCGACTTCGGCTCAGGTCACGATCTCACGGTACGTGAGTTCGAGCCCCGCGTCGGGCTCTGTGCTGACTGCTCAGAGCCTGGAGCCTGTTTCAGATTCTGTGTCTCCCTCTCTCTCTGACCCTCCCCCGTTCATGCTCTGTCTCTCTCTGTCTCAAAAATAAATAAACGTTTAAAAAAAATAAAAAAAAATAAAAAACTTGCCTTTGAACCTGCAGTTTAAGAAGTTGGTGACAGGCCTCTCAGCAAGGACAGCAGTGCTATAGACACACAATGGAGATTTTCATAATTACTTAAGGATCAGTAATTGAACGGGTCTTGATTGTTTTGGACATTTGAAGAGCCCAGGCAGTAGTCCGAGATTTGTCAGAAATTATCTCTGAAGCTGTGGCAAGTTGGGGAGAAATGGTAACAAGTCTGCATAACCAGATAAAAACATAGTTCCAATTTAAACTTTATTAAGTATAGGCACAGTTTGTTCTGTACAGTTTCGTTTGAGCAGTGTAACTGCATATCACAGTTGATGTTCTTGAGTATACATGTTACTGGTCTGGAACCAGTTTTTTATGTATGTAATACTAAGTTCACATCTTACGAACTGAATCATGTGTATGTGAGGAGAAAAGCCACTCCTGAAGCGTCTTACAATGAAATTCCCTAATAGAAATTTTGATTAAATAATTACATTTTGAGCATCTGTTTTGTACCAGTGGAAATTCAGAAACGGATAAGACACTGGTCCTGCCATAAAAGAATCACCAATTTATTGTAAGCCAAGCAAAATATATATATACAGGTAAGTAGGTAGGTAGGTAGGTAGGTAGGTAGGTAGATAGATAGATAGTAAGAGTATAAGTTCTATGATAAAAGCAGACACAAGATACTATTTATAGTGGTATAGGGGGCTTGCATAGTACTTTAAGTTCCTGTTTACTCATTGACTTACTTATTCATTCATTCATTTACTAATGTTTATTGAGCCAATATCCAGTGTCATACTAATCTTTATGGCTGGCCATAGAATGTTGACATTGGAAGTGGTAAGATAAGCCTAGGTTGAAATTATTTGGGATTTTGTATGCCCTGTTTAGAATGTTGAACCTTATCCAACAAGCAATGAAAAGATTTTTAAGCAGAGAAATTACTGCTCAGATTTGAATTTTAAGATCATCACTCTTGGGACAGTCATGAGAGATGACTGGAAAGGAGGCTTCAGAAGCTCATTTTAAGGTTTTAAGCCTGGAAAAGGCATTCTTGTGTTCATTTCGAGATCTCTTGCACTTTTAAAAATCTCTCATTCCTTTCTTATTAATAGCATTTGCAAGCAAATATCTGATTTGTGTTGGAAGTTTATAATATGTTGTACTTCTTGTCAAGTTTTGGTTCAGCAGTGTAATTAACATTTTTTCCTATTATTATTTTGCAGCTTTGGACACTTGTCTTGATTTTATGGCCAGTCATTATCTTCATAATTTTGGCTATTACCCGGACCAAATTTCCTCCAAGAGCAAAACCAACTTGTAAGTAAATTTGTTTCCCTAATTTTTGGATTACAGTTAAAATTTATTTTGATACTATGGAGTGTTTTCTTCTAAATTTGTTTTAATAGTATTTCTACCTGGTAGTATTTGTATAAATACTTACCCTGTTTTTTTCTCCAGCTTTTTTAACTGGTTAGAAGGGTGAGCCTGTAATACTTATCTAAAAAACTATGAAGCATGTAGAAGCCAGAATGCATTTTAATTTTTATAAAATTAATTTTTATAAAATTTTGACTCATTTATTGTTCACCTCATAAATCTCACCATGGTTTGTACGACACAAACAAGTATCAGTCTCAAGCTAGATCATCCTTTACTTTTATATTGTCACAAAAACCATAGACCGGTATCTGATGAACTGAACAAATGAAATCCAGGGTACTGTAAAAATCTCTTATCTCTCTTCAGGACTGATATGAGTGGTGCAAATGCATCAACACATTTAATTTAAAAGAACATTGCTTTCCAATTAGTGCTATTCCAGCTATTTTTAGTCATCATCAGGTTATAAAATGGGCACGACGCCCAACTCAGGCCATTATTTTCTTTTGGATCCAGAATGGAGATTCAGGAAAGACACAGAAAATTCCTCAGAACTGGGTGGGGGAGGGGAGGAAGATGAGAACCCCAATGATCTAACCAGTGTTTTTGCTTTCATTCTTTTTTTAAAAAATTTTTTAAGTGTTTTTATTTATTTTTGAGAGAGAGAGAGAGGGAGAGAGAGCATGAGCGAGGGAGGGGCAGAGAAAGAGGGAGAGACAGAATCCAAAGCAGGCCCCAGGCTCTAGACTGACAGCAGAGAGCTCGTGAACCATGAGATCATGACCTGAGCCGAAGTCGGGCGCTTAACCGACTAAGCCACCCAGGCACCCCTGTTTTTGCTTTTGTTCTTTTTTTTTTTTTTTAATTTTTTTTTTTTTTAACGTTTTTTTTTTTTTGAGACAGAGAGAGACAGAGCATGAACGGGGGAGGGGCAGAGAGAGAGGAAGACACAGAATCGGAAGCAGGCTCCAGGCTCTGAGCCATCAGCCCAGAGCCCGACGCGGGGCTCAAACTCACGGACCGTGAGATGGTGACCTGAGCTGAAGTCGGACGCTTAACCGACTGAGCCACCCAGGTGCCCCTTTGCTTTTGTTCTTAAACCCTGAAGCCAGTTTTGTTGGTAGAGGAGTAAAGGTTAAGTGAGATACATCATGTTTCACAGAGCAGCCATCTCCTTAAAAGCTTCTCATAGACTAAATTTCTATAAATCTGATTGTATTTCAGATAAATCTTGGTAATTTACTATATAAAAGAATAGTATGCTGAATTATTTGTAAAGAGAATAATGAGCTGGTGACTTTTAAAAATAAGTGTTTTTCAGTCACTCAGTCTTAAGAAGTAAGATGATAGCCATCATGGAATCTACTTGATTCATACACAATAGAATAATTCAAAAGAGAATATCAATTAAATTAGTGTAAAGCATTTAAACTCTTGATACTGGAATGAATAATTCCTTGCATTTGAATAGCAACTTACCATTTCTAAAGGACTTTTGCTCAAGTTATTATGTAGAGTTGTTGATGATATTTTATTAGGTTGTTTATAAAAGCAGCATAATTTTGTTCTCTTCATGTCATGTGTATATTAGTTCTTTATAATAGATTTAGTCCATTGTATACTCTTGAAATTTATGTATTCTTGCCTATTCTAGGTAGCATGGAGTTCAGAAATAATGCATTCAGCACATAAGGACAAATACTCTTTGAACTATTCTGGTTTAAGATGCTAATTATCAATTCACGAATGATAGTGATAAAAGTTTATTAGCTTCTTTCAACAACTTATTTCTATTAATTTCTTGTTTATAAGGAGTTTTAAGCTATATAATAAGTTTCTCTTACAAAATTTACAAGACAGAAATATAAGGTGTGTGAGTGAGTAGTCTTAATTGGTGCTACCTGATAGGATTTAGAGATTCATGGAAAAAATCTTGGAGAGCTCTTATAATTTCACTAAATTATGGGCGGGGGGGGAAACCTTGAAAAAAATCATGTGACAAGTATCTCAGAGACCTAATTTTTTAAAGGGTCTGCAAAAACACACTATCCAAAGGGAGACGAATAACCACGTTTTACTATAGACTTCTGACCATACACTAATAATAATTAATTATGAGGTGATTGTCTTTATGTTTGTGGGTAGGAGAGAACAGAATTATAGGAGAGTTCAGTGGAAGTATTTTTGCTAGTCTCTCAGAACTTACAAAATTCCGTCCAAAAAATAGTTTATTGTTTTTATTGGAACTTTATGAGAACTATTAGAAGGAAGGTACCCTCTCACTTTACAGAAAAGAACACTGGGCAACCTGGGCGATTGTAATTTGTGAAAGTTTGATCATGTGGGATAGGAGAGAAAGGTTTTGGAAACTACCTTTACTTATTCTTTGTCCATGAGATTTGTCTCATATTTTGCCATTTTATACATAGAGCCATAATACCTTTGGACAAAACTTTGTGTCCAAAATTTCAACTCATCCTATAGTCAATAGAATATAAAATATAATTTATAACTAGAGGTGCTATCTGTACAGCAAGTTAGAGAATCCAAAACTAGTATAGATGTAGTTACTTTATTTCCCTGTCTTGTGGTATAGAGGGAAAACTTCAAAGTCAAAGTTTGGATTCAGGCATTTTTATTCTTTTTCTAAAACAATTATTATTGTTTTTCTTTGTTTCTCATATCTATCGTACTGAAAGATTAAAGTGAGTTCATAATAATAAATAATAAAAATAAATATTTCTTGATCTCATACTGTGTGCCAGACGTTTGGGGAGGTAATGGCAGTGTTATTCAATTCCCAGTACAGCCAACCAGTGCAACAGAGAGATTAAGTAACCTGGCCAAGATTGCACAGTTCAAAAGTGGTGGTGTCAAGATTTGATGAACCCAGGCAGTCTGGCCCTAGACTCTGGTTTTAAGCTTATGAACTCACATTTCTTACATCGAGGAGTCAGTACTGTACTCTTTCTAAATAATGTTGCATTACTTAGGTTTCATAAAAGTAGACTAAAAGTTAGAAATTTGGAATCTAAGCACCCCTTCTCTGCGTCTATCTAGAAAATGAAATCAAGAAATATGGGGGGGAGGTGCATTCCGATATATGAATCAGTTATCCTAAATGTTAGTATTCAGTGGAGAATTCTGCCTCTGCATGAATCACTGTAGTGATTGTAGTATCATGGAAATCACGTCCTGTTTAACAGAGTTAAAAATCCTTTCCGGGCTACAGTGACTGCTTCAGTGCTAATTGAGCAACAGAGAAATGAAGAAGAAACTCTAGGCTACACCCCAGTTGAAACTCAGCTGTGGTGAGAACAGGAGTTGTCATCCCGTGGGCACATTCTGCTCAGAATAGCTGGGCATGTGTGTAGGACTGATACGTCATTCAGAACAAATATAATTAGTGAATCAAAGGGCTCCCTCCATAGTTTTCTTGACTGATGGGCATCTGTGGAAGTCTTGGGTGAGTTAGGTAGCTGCTGCAGCGTCTGCCATGGAGGGCACCCGTCCTGAGCAAAAGACTTACTTTTGGCATTGTCTGCTTTCACTTACACCCTCCTGTGTTGCCATCAACAGCTTAGGTAACTAGCTTCTGCAAATAATAAGTCCCAGGTAAGGAAAGCTTCCCAAGCCTGGCAGACAGGCCAGGATGCTTCTTGTTTGCATAGAGAAGAATGGGCTGAGGCACCACATTTGAAATAGCTCCAAGCTTTTATAATCTGTACACGCAGTAACTTGTCAGGAGACAAACTTTAAATCTGAAACACCATGCTTAGGAGCAGAGGCAAACAAAACAAACCCTCCAAAATGCATTTAGACTAAGCCCAGCTATAATGTACAGCGAGCTATCTTTGTCTCCTTTTAACATGCACATACCCATGAAGTGCAGGCAAGCAGTTCCTAATTACTGCGGAATTGACTACTTTTCAAGAACAGAAAAAACCCTGGCATAATGAGATAAGTGGTCTCCAAAAATTGCAGTCTTGCCAAGTAAGGAGCCACATTTCTATGAAGTTAATGAAAAACAGTATTTTTCAAGTGGTTGAAAATACCACTAAAAGCACAATGGAAATTATACTGTGTAAGTATGACCATAGCTTGGATTAAACTGCAAGTGTCCTGGAGCCATCACTTCCTAATACCCCTGCCTCCTCAGAAGAGAAGACATTCAGCCCATCTCACATCTGCAAATGACCCAGGGGAAGGCAGGAGCCAACTGCTAATTGAATTATATCTAAATTTGTGCTAGCACAGGGTTATACTGAATTTTGCCCGTCTGGATGTGACTCCATCACTTTGGTAAATGCAAGATTACCATTCCCAGCATGACTTTTGGCCTCCAAAGCATACCTTTTGTCTTCAGGATTGCAATAAAAATAATAATAGGGGTGCAAACTTATTGAACACTTTACTGTGTGTCAGACACTGTGCTAAGTACCTTGCATCTATTTCCTTAGTTAATACATCACCTCTATAAACTATGTGATAGGATTGTCCCAACTTTAAAGATGACAAAGTTGAGGCACAAAAATGTTAAGTAACTTACCCATATTCACATGGGTGCTTTGTGCCCAAAGCTGGATTTTAAACACAGTTTTCCCTGCAGATACTGTAGTAGTTTTGTTCAGGTCGCGACTGCCAACAATGGCAATCCTAAGATCCGGCTCATTTGAGTTTTACAGCATCTCCTTTTTCTTCCTCATACCACCTGTTAGCACTGCCAAAGATCGAACATGGCTATAAAAGTGAACTCAATTGATTTTTCTACTTGTCAGCAGCTCCAAGAAAAAATGTGAGAAGGAAGATTGAAATTATTGATTAATTGGTGGTTTGCGGGGTCCATGCATGTTGCTATACCTACAGCACCTGAACTGTTAAGAGGAAACTATTGTGTGGTTTCATGTTGAATAGGCCTATGGGGCCTCTTACCGGGAAAGGTTGTGAAAGTCAGAGGAGCCAAGCTTTTTCTGGCCCTGCTTTTGCTTCCGACTTTGCACATGGCGTGTTTCCATGGGAGAGATGGCAAACACATGAGGACCAGATTCCATTCTGGGGAATGGATTTCCCATGATTCAGCTGCAGTAGTTGAGGCACCCATAGTAAATCGTTTCCTGTTCTATTTTGATTGGCTCAAAATTAATGTAGGTTTTGTTCTGGGAAGCTCAGAACCCCGCATCATTCATCTCCTGCCAGGTCTTGCCCCATCCAAGTTCTCCATTGTCACGTGTGCCAGCAGCACCAGGAAGTCTCTCAGGTTAGAAACGTCTGACTCATCCTTGCCTCCTCCCTTTCCTTCACCTCCCATAACCATGAGCCAGAATCTGTCTTGTGAAATGTGTCCTGGAGTTACCCCATCCTTTCCATCCCTCCTGCAGTGCCTTGCTTCGAGATCTCATTGTTTTGTGCCTGTATTTCTTCATTAGGTTTTTATTTTGGGGGTGGGCTGGGGGAGCACTCTGGAAGCCCAACCTCTAATTCTTCCCATAGTTTATCATCAGATAATCCCTTAAAATGTTCTTTGGGTCTACTGAGTTTCAACTCCCCTTTATCCTACTTTCAAGATGTTCATGATCAGGATTCCTTCAACTTTCAGTTCACTGCGTTCTGCAGTATGAGGCCTTTACCTAAAGAGGCAGTGTCCAGATGTCTTCCACACATCCCATGCTCATTGCCATGTGGACATGCATGCTCCTGTCCCCTCCTCCTCGTCTATTAAAAGACAAGCTCTTATCTAAGGCTTACCCTTTTGCCTTCCCTCATCACCCAAACTCCAATTATTTCTCCTTTCTATCTCTCTTGTGGATGTGTGGGCTAATAGTGGTTTTTGAGTGCTTTATGCTTTAATCTTGGCTCACTCATTAGACTAATAGTACATTAATATCAGAAATCATGCCAAGGCATCATACTAATATCAGATACAGTATGATTCCTACCACAGGGAACAAAATAAGAATGGAATGTATCATTTAGAATGTAGTGCAGTTTGAAAGATATGGGGGATCGGATTATCGCATTCACCTAGAGGGGCATGGAAATAAAGCTCATTGTGCATCTGAGATAGGTAAAGGACAAGAAGTTAGCTTGCTTTTGGTTTGGTTTTTACTTCAGGTAAATCTGACTGTGCTATCAGAAATATCTATAATGCTAATATTGGGAGGGGTGCCTGAGTGGCTGACAGCATGGAGCCTGTTTGGGATTCTCTCTCCCTCTTTCTCTGCCTCTCCCCTGCTCACTTTTGTTTTCTCTCTCTCTCAAAATAAACAAACAAACAAACATTAAAACAATATCTATAATGCTAATATTGGGACAAGAAAAGGGATATAAAGCTCTCTCACTCCTCCCCAGGTAGATCCACCTGGGAATTTCCCTCACAAATACCTGAGAGTTCATGTGAATGTGTACAGAATATTTTTGTGTGGGAGAGATTTATAGTCTGCTTCTTGCTTAAGTTCCAGAAAACATTAGAGCAGTGTTTGAATTTCACAGCCAAAGCCCCATCATTTACTTCTTCCATCAGCGAATCAGTAGCGAACATTGGGAAACATTATTGACCCTTTAGATGGCAACATGGAGATAAATTCCATGAAACTCAGGGAAACCGAGACGGTGACTGCATCCCCAAGCACGCTGCGCCAACCGGGCTGTAGGGAACCAGCAGGAAGAAGGCAGTGTGAACATGGCCCCTGCACACTCATACACAGGGCTGGCTACAGCTCCTGCTGGTAGTTGCCCATCTCCCCCAGACCTGATTTGAAATTCTCTCACGCAATGCCATGGGCACACCCTAATGCCAGATAACATGACAAAAGGATTTCTCAACTAATGCTCAACTAAGGCTTAGTACACAGAGTTGCATCAGAGAGCTGGGAATATCTTAAAGTACAATAAAACTTAATTGAACAAGTAGGAAAATAAAGAGTAAAGAATAGCTATTGATTGCACAATGGAAGATTTCTTGTTTGGGGGTCTTACTATTTTTTTTTCTCCTGTCCATTCTGCATCATGCCTACTTTTGATGATTTACCTTATAAGCTTCCCAGAAATGACTGCCTCACTGACATTGTCTCTGGGGGCCACGTCCTCTCTTTTTCACTCTTTCTTTATTTCCTTCCCTTCATAAAGAGCAGAGGGGCTCCTGTTACTCTCACGTAAGGAGCTCTAATATTCAAGTCTATGTGACAAATAAAGATAAATAATTGATTACTTATAAAATCCTCACAAGTACAGTAATGTCACTTGCTAAGGTCCCCAGTATCAGTGGATGTTTCCAATATACCCTTAAAGCTAAGAGATAGAGTTAACAAAGTAATTTCAACCCATTCTCCTTCACTTATTCAAGAGCACTGAGCCCAGACTGAGGCTCACATGTGATACTTAGAAGAGGTGAGGGCCTGGCTCCATGGTTGGCTGACCATGTGCTTTCCCAAGTGACTGTTCAGTATTCTTCTAAGCATCTCCCAGGAACCCTGGCTTAGCAAACCGTTGTCATTTTATGCTGCTCTCACCATTCAACTTTTCTCATTCTCTTTGTAGGTCACATTGTGTCCTTTGCTTTCATAAATGAACCAGTGTATATTTTTAGAGTAGAGCAGCCAGCCCTCATGGAAGAAATGCCACAGCATCTGATAGTCACTGGTCTTGAGTCCGTTGGAATTTCACTGTGGAATAAAATTAGAATGACCATTCACATTAAGAAAAATGAAATCTTTGTTTTGGTTATATATTTACACATTTATACTTATATGTAAAATTAGTATTACTGTGAGAGGCAGAATAAGGACTTAGAGCACAAACTCCATATTCAAACTGCCTGGATTCAAACACAAGCCTTGGATAGGTCTCTTGGTTCTCTGAGCCTTGGTTTCCACATCTGTATATTGAAGTTAATAATAGCAGCCACCTCACAGAGTTGTTGTAAAAATTAAATGAGTTAATATTTACTAAATACTTAGATAAGTATCTGGCACATAGTATGAGCTATATTAGTGTTAGATATTATGGTTTTTTGTTTTTCGTTTTAATTTCTTTTAATGTTTATTCATTTTTGAGAGACGGAGCACAAGTGGGGGAGGGGCACGGAGAGAGGGAAACAGAAAATCCAAAGCAGGCTCCGGGATCTGAGCTGTCAACACAGAGCCTGACATGGGTCTCGAACCCATGAACTGTGAGATCATGACCTGAGTCAAAGTCGGATGCTTGACTGACTGAGCCACTCAGGCACCCTGATATTATGTTTTACATTACTTGTAATATTATATAGGTATATGATATAATATCAATCATTGAGTCTCACTGAGATAATCTAGTATATTATTTGACAGAGAAGAAAACTGAGGCTCAAAAATTTAAGACTTGATTGTGGTTGCACATTTATCCTTGCCTCTATCATATATTTAAAGGGTACCTGCTATGTCTGCACTGATAAAAAAGCCATGAACCCTCAGAACAGTCAAGTTTCTAGAAGGTTAATAAGTATGTCAGAATCTGTAGTAAATATGCGACATGATAAATTCCACAGTGGAGGTAGGCTCAAGAGCAAAGCAGCAGAGCAAATAGAGTCCAGACAACTTTACCTGAGATCAGGGCTGGGTCTATGGCAATGCGAGTGCAATGCAAACTTTGAAGGGTTAGCAAAACCCCAGTAATTATGATCAATCATATTTCAATATAATATTCTAAAATATAAAGATTAATTTTAAAAATTCTATGATGAATCAAATGTTAACATTTTAGATAAAGTCAGGCTCAATATTACTGACTTTTCTTTTACCTTGGGCTCCGGTTGGCTCCCATAGCACTGCCTGGGATATCAGGAAGGGCTTCACAAGGAAGTCCTATGTCTTAGCATGAGTCTTAAAGAATGAGGAAGCATTTGGCAGCTAGACAAGTAGTGTCTTTGCATTTCTAATGGACAAAGACCAACGTGAGTGGAGACAGAGGACATGACAGAGTTAGATGTGCCAGGAATTTGCAGTTTGTTTTGTCTGGAAAAGGAGGTTTTTTGTTGCAAGTGGGGAGGTGAGGCTATCTGATCAATACCAAATGTACTGAACTTTATTTTGGAGAGGATGAGAAGCCATTGAAACTTTTTAGTAAATTAGCCTTGTTTTAACATATTTATTTTTTCTTTTGACCATAGAAATACATGCTTATTATTTAAAAATTAAATAATGTAATATAAGTATGCATATTGTAAAAAGCAGAAGTCCTGCATAATCTTGCCGTGTAAAGATAACTATTGTTAACATTTAAGTGTACAATTTTTTCAGGCCGTTTTCTATGCGCACACACACACACACACACACCTACATACAACCAAAATGCGAACATTGGGCTCAGATAATGTTTTAGAAGGAACTTCCACAGCAGCATGGAGATGATTTCATAGAAGCTAGTGATTGGATTGGGCACAGAGTTCTGGTTTTAAGACTTCGACTTCAGTTTTCCTTTTCATGATCTCTTGATTGCCCTGGAAATGTTATGGGGCTACAATGTCTGTAGACCTGTCACAGCTGGCTATGTCCCCCTCCCCCCCTGCCCCCGACCACTTTTTAACACCCTCTCCTTCAATCCTTCACTTTCTTTCCAGATTTTAAAATCCAGATTTCTTTAAAGAATAGAGAATTATTCTTCATAATAGGGAAGCTTTCAATGCACAACTATAAGTCTTGAATTTCATACTGTCCAAATGAAATTAATACAACTTCAGACAAATTTGGGGAGTAAAAATACAGGTAACTGAAGAGAAAATAATATGAGAATCTCACAATATTACTGGTATTTTTCCTTATCTTGTCTATCTTAGTGATTTATAAACAGATACACTCAACCAGTCTACCTTAATCTAAATCATATAAATATGCTACTGAAAGATGTAAAATACCCTGGGCTTTTTTACATGGGCATCTGGGGGTGGTGGTGGAGAAGGTGATGGTGATGATGAGGGATGCTGAAATGATGAGGTGCTGTGGTGTGTGGGGCGGTGAGGACCAGACAGCCCCAAAACTCCCCAGGTGGTGATTCTTATGCAACTGAAAGTTTGAGAGCTACATTTTCCTTTCTTTTCAGTTATCTTTTCAGTTATATTTTAAATCAGTTGCATTTTTACTAGCTTATGACTGTGAAAGCCAACCAAGGAATGGATTTAATTCTCTGAATAGTATCAGGGAAAAATTTGCTAGGGTTCCCTGCTTCATTTTAACATTTTATCTCTCGCTGTAATCCCCAGGATGCTAGAAATCCCACACTCTTTTTTATGTCTTATATTGAAGATCACATCTTCAGGACAGTTGAAGAGAATGCCTCCACTTGGAGGTTGGTGATGAAGGAAGGAAGTGTTCATAATTTCCTGGACTTTCCTATGCACATGTGTTTGTCCAAGTGGATTTCATGATTTAGTTTCATGGCCAAGGGAACCCAGTTCACTTCAACACTCTAACACGGTATCACTGTACTTCTAGATTCATAAATATTGGGAGAATGAGAAAAATGTCAAAAATGGTTTCATTATTTTGAAATTACTACCATGTATGAAAATGGTATAAAGATGCTTCTGGAGATTCATATTCTACAAAATGTGCCTACAGCTGAGAAGAATAGGTCTGTGTTCTGTTCTCAACTTGCTTACAATCTAACTCTGGGGAAAAATACACACATACGCACACTCCACACACATAAAAGTTATATGCTATAGTAGATTTAAAAAAAAGTTAAATGTAGCTAAAGTAAAAGTGTTAAACCTAGCTTTGCACGTAGTAGGAACTCAACTATGTATTGATTAATTAGTAGCGACATGTAATAGTGTAGATATATAGGAAAATAAGTATTAATAAGTAGCATTGGCAATAAAAACTACTGGAAGCTTTAAAAAAGGAAGGGATTGCTTTGCATTAGCGTAATCAAGAATTACCCCAGGACTCAAATTAAGCTTGAAAGGAAAACCAATGGATATGCTGAATATGCAACATGAAGAGATAGGCCCTTCAAGAGTGAAGGTCATGATCAACAGCTGGCTGAGGGTAGGCAGACCGATTCGGCCAACGTCGAGTGTCAGTGCTGGAGCATGGGAGAGACCAAGTTGTGTCTCTGGTGTGAGGCTTTCAACACTAGATCTAGGAGTTTGGATTTTCTCCTGTAGTAAAAGAAACTCTAGAAGGCTGTGAAGAATTATTTAATTTTTCTTTTTCCAACATGGGAGATAAACTAAGGGAAGCTTGAAATGATCTTCCACCGTAATTCTTTATCTTCACCCAAATGTTTATATCATAGGCTAAATCAGTTATCTATTGATCTGTAAGAAATTGCCTTCCCAAACTTAGTGGCAGAGACTCCAGTTCCTATGGGTCTAAACTTTGGGAGTGGCTTAACTGTGCAGTTTTGGCTTAAGGTCTCTCATGAGATTGCAGAAAACTTTTGGCTGGAGTTGACCTCATGTGATAGCTGGCAGATCAATTCAAAGGTGGATTAGTCACATGGCTAGCAAGTTGGTTGGTACCAGTTGAGGTACCAAGCGGGTGGCTTCTCTCCACAGGTTGTTTTAGTGTTTTCATGACATGCCTGGGAGCTTCCCCAGACCAAGTAATCCAAGAGACAATAGGAGAAGCTCTCCTTTTTACGACCTAGCCTCAGAAGCCTCAGAGCAGCACTTTGACCACATTCTCTTCATTAGAAACAAGGCACCAAAAGTGCACCCATATTCAAGGGCAAGAGAATTAGGTTCTACGTTTAGAAGGAAAAAGTGTTAAACATTCTGTGGGCACATTTTAAAACCACCACACAGACTGATTGCACCACACAAGAGTCACTAGTACAGTAACGGTGTGCGCTGAATATGCTTGAAATGTTCAGTCCTACCACGGCAGAGCCCTTATCTGCTTGGGGCCATACTGCATTTCTAGCACCAGCACACTGTCTGCGCATGGAGGCATCGGTTAAATATTTTTTGAACTATTAGCATTTTAGAGATGAAGATATTTGTTTTCAGAGGTTTTAGCCACAGATCTCACTAAGTGAGTGTTGAAGCCAAGATTTAATTTGGTCTTACTACTCAAATCCTCTTTCTACTCTCCATGCTCTCTGTCAAACAGAATCATTCATCTCTGTTGGAAACACTCACCTTGCTGTTGGCATAGCTAACAGAACCACTCTCCGGAACATTGCCTGGCACTTAATAGTCACCCAACAAATATTTGTTGAACATGTGAACAGACTTCGTACAACAGTACGTGAAGACTGGAGCTATGAAGAAATCTGTTCAAATTTACTTACAAGTCAGGAGAAAACCATGAAAGACAGGCCAAAATGCTTGCCTCTTGTGCAGGTTTTTGTTTTGTCATATTCACTGAAAAGATACTGTGTTTAAAGTATAGAAGCTAGATATCAAAAATATAGAAAATGTGGAGTTTCTGTGTTATGAGCAGCTTACAATCCAATGACCACCTACCTGGATTCTGTGGCGAATGAACTTTATATCATTGCATCATTATTTTGAATATAGTCCCTTTGAGAGTGGGAGTGGAAAAGAGGAGCGATAACAGTGGCTCAGCTGGAATTTCTCTCATGTGAATAGCATTATGCCTTGACATTTAACCTGTAGACAAAAGGAAGCAAATGAATCCTTGACATCCCTAAGGTCTCACACACCTTTCTACACAACTACTAACATTATTTATTCCGGCAGAGTTTTGTACCAAAATTGAACCTAATCTGCTTTGAAAACTTCACTCACCTCCACTGAGTCCTGTTAGCTTTAATTAGCTGTTTTTAAGATTGCATGCTAAGCAGAGCTCTGAAAAGTAGAAAAAAACAAAAACAAAGCGACAGAACTCTGTTACATAGAGCACATTTCTTTCGGAGGCATGCCAAGAGCCAAGATTTAAGGTCTTTATTTTGTTGATTTATCTTTAGCTTTTTGTGGAAATTTGGCATTAAATATATAATCCGGAAGGCAAATGACAGGGAGGAGTGAATCTCATAGGCGGGTTCGGTTTTGGGTTATTATGAATCCTGTGTTAACATTTGGTAATGTAGCCAAACCTCCAGAACAATAAGCAGTTTTTCTCCAGTGTTAATGCAAAGAGAGTATCAAAATTTAGCTCAAATAAAACCTAAAGCAAATGAACAAGAGTGGGATTAGGTTAATCTTAAGCATTAGGAAGGTTGCTTAAGATATTAGAGCCGTGTTTCTGATCCCTACTTTTGTTGCATAGATTTCTAGACACCTAGATGCGCACACCCACTGAACACTCGACTATCCATTAAACAGACACTCATTTATCATAGCATTATGTGGAATCTAAAGGTGAAGCACCCAGACGTTTTAGATAAAAACATCAATAATCAAGTTGTGAGGGCACGCTATACCATACCTGACCCTAAAACCCATAATCTATTAGTCAACTTTGATAAGGAAGAAAGAACTGCAGATGCACTGATTTTCTTTTTGAATACAATCCTTGGTGGCTAGAGAAGTTAGCAAAACTTAATATTGTGAGAGGACTTAAACTGCATCCCGAGGAAAACTAACAGGATGTTTGGATTTGCATGGAGAAGAATGGGACATTTTTCAAGGGAAGGAAGGGAATGAACCACGTTCACAGTGTTGGGGATATAAGGTGAATTGTCTTATTTTGCCTCAGGCAATTTTCCCTGAACCTCTGTACTCGTTTAGTTTGCACCCCCACCCACCCCTTCTTTATATAATTGTAATTTACTATGCATGTATTTACTGGATGTTTGTTATGTGCAAGGCAATGCTGACATTTGGTGGAAAAGAGTAGCTTAGGCACAGGCCTCATGAAGTAAAGACCAGAGACACAAACATCAAGTAAACAAGTTTTTCCTTCCAATTCCATTAGATGCTACTGAGAAATGGGTTTGAATGGATAATATAGGACCAAGAGACCCAGCGTCTCAAATACCAGGGGGATGCTATTGGGATGTCTTCGCCTGATAAGCAATAAAGAATGACACATGATAATAGGAATATTGTATTTTTGTATATTAATGAGGTAGTATGAGAAGGTTATATCAGGGTAAGGAAGCCTGGAGCAAGAAAAAAGAGTTACACAGTTATTGAAATTACAAAAAGTGGTGGGCACTGTCACTAACACAAGTAAACAAATGGGAAGGAATGAATATTGGGAAGTCAGTATAGTGGAGATTGTGTTCAGAGAACAAAGGAATAGTTGCAAATAAAAGAGCTCTCCTGGTTTTTAATCTGGGATTATGAGAAAGTAGGACAGCAAAAACTATAACAATAATAATGACCCCTTTATGCAATATTGTGTTTTAATTATTGTAGAAGTCTTGAGAGATTCTTTATTGTGATTTCCATTTCACACATGAGAAACTCACGACTCTTTTAGGCAAAATGAGTCTAATGATCAAATCTGTGGGCCTTTGGCCTGGGTGTTCGGTTCAAGTCCCAGTTCAAGCTTTATGACCTTGAGAAGTCACTCAACTTCCCTGAGTCTCGGTTTCCTCATCTGGAAAAGGAGGATAATCAAGCTACCTGTCTCACAGAATTTTGAGGGGAGTTAAATAAGATAGCATGTAGTAAGTTAATTTGTGATATCAAAGAGAAGCATATGTATTGTCTAGAGAAATATACGGTAAATGCTCGCTACAGGATTTCGATTAGGTGACTTGTCCAAGATTAAACAGTGAGTAAGTGGAAGAGCTTGTGACTTGAACCCAGGTCTTTGGATGTATTTGTTATACATAGCTGTTGTTGTTAGAAGGGAAAAAAATGAGGCGCAGGGACAGAGTAGCGAAAAGATTAGTTGCTTACATTAGCCAAAGGGCAATACTTGTTTACTGCAGTCCATGCCTTAAGAAGCACTGATCGGGTGCTTAAAGAAAAAACAAAACCAATGGTTCTCATCTTAGTTCTGCCAATCTAAATTATCCTAAAATTGGGGAAGGGTTGTAAATTGCTCTTTGGTTTCTATCCTTATGTGCTAGATCGTACATGTGAAATTGTGCCAAGAGAGACACACTGGATAAAAATCCTCTTAACGCTAAATTAGTCCTATAATCTTCAGCAACAACCACTGTTAATGGAACTTGTTTCTCATTGTGTGTCTGCACTTTAAAACTGAAGGCAATAAAGATGTTACATCAACTGTTTATAGTTGAGAAGCCAAGTACATTTTAATAGAACCAACATTTGATAGAATTCTGCTCCCTCCAGTAGGCCCCAGACAGTAATCACACAGGAAAGGGAAATTGATGAGAAAATGTTTTCTGAGAGCGGAAATATTCAGAGACTTTCTGGCCTGCACATTCACTTGTAAAAGATAGCCTTTGTTTTACTATCATATCCTTGCTAGTATTGGTCTTGATTTCCTTGCATAAGGGGGATTCTTAGTAGTTCTGGAGTAGCAATAGTCACTCTTTTCATTTTGACATGTTCTTGTTCCATTCTTAGAAGGCACATGGAAAACATGAAACAATGAGCAAGAAAAGATTGTCCAGTTTATAAGGAATCTATTTGAGCATAAGTAAGGCTTGGAACTAAAGAAAAAAAACAACTTGAGCTCTAGCTAAAAAGAATCCAACCAAACCAGAGTATGTATTCATTCACTTTAGTTATTCCTATCAGGTCTCTGAGCCCTTATTTACACAGAGAAGGTCTGAAGTACCAAAAGCTTCTTTGAATGTTCTGACCAAGATTTGATTTTTTTTTTTTTCTTTTTAAATTTGTTGAAACTCTCTCAGCTCTTTCAGTGTGCTTGGACCTTAGCAGATATTCTATAAGTATTACTAGATGGATGAATATATGAATGCTTTATGGAATGACTAAATCAATGCATCACTAAGTTTTCCCTCAAAATACAAACTCCCTGTTTGCTACTAAAACTCATTTGAGGAGCCGCTGTGTTACATCACCAACATCATTCAGCATCGCTAATAACAAATACATGATCATAACTAGGAATTAACGAGCTTTTTTCCAAGAATACGTGTCTCCATTCTCATTACCCTCTCTTAAATTCACCTCCTCCCATTTATTAAAATCCTAGTTAGGGCTGATGACAAATAAGTCCAAACTAAGCCTCTGACAGCTTCGCTTCTAAATCTCCTAGTCAACTCATGATAAATGTATCTAATCCAGCTCAGCTCAAGCCATTGAAATCTAATGACTTTTCCTTATGGTAGACTAGTTCAATTGCAATTCCTAAAGAAAAATAATTAAGGAAATGTGCATTTGTTATAAGTGTTCAACAAATCTATTACTAACCTCCTTTTCTTCCTGTTCTCCCAAACTAGTGATTTCATAATGTAGGGAATGAATCCCCCATTCTCTGAGTCATCCAAAGCAACAAAATGCTATCATCCTTTCCCTTCACTTTCAAATCCTTCAGTCACTAAGTCTGATCAATTCTTCCTTCCAAATGTCTCTTGAAACTCTTCTGTCTCCATCTCCACTGCCACTGCCCTAGTTTACATCTTCCTCCTGTCTCTTTGCTATGACTACAGCACCTTTTTTATCTGGTTTCCATGCCTCTGATACAGCTCCCTTCAGTCTATCATTTATACTGATGCCAGTTATTTTTCTTTTTCTTTGTTTTTAAGTTTATTTACTTATTTTGAGAGAGACAGAGAAAGAGAGAGAGAGGAGAGAAAAGAGGAGAGTCAGAGAGAGAGAGAGAGAGAGAGAGAGAGAGAGAAAGACAGAATCCCGAGCAAGCTCCATGCTGCCAGCAGAGAGCCCAACATGGGGCTCAAACTCACTAACTGTGAGATCATGACCTAAGCCAAGATCAAGGGTCAGATGCTTAACCAACTGAGTCAGCTGGGCTCCCCTTTCTTTTTTCTTTTAAGATTTTTAGAAATATTTTAAAAAAATGTTTAAGTAATCTCTATACCCAATGTGGAGCTTGAATTTACAATCCTGAGATCAAGAATTGCAGGCTCAACTGACTGAGCCAAATAGGCACCCTTAATGCCAGTTATTTTTCTAAACACAAATATTTCCATGCCATTTTCATGCCTAATATCCTTCTGACTCACCATTACTTTGGGGATAAAATCCAGACTCTATTGCTTGATACTTAAAACCTTTCATGTTCATGCCTAACTCTTCAGCACCTTCTCTGGCCATAATCCCCTCCCCATCACTCACAGCCATGTACTTCACGCTCCAGCCATTTTCAAAAAACTATAGGAAATGCTGTCCTTATATTGTAAATGGGGTCCAGAACATCCAGTCATGTAAAATGCAGGAGCCTGCTTTGCAAGGATAATGAAATGACCTGGTGAGCCAATTGCTTCATATCTGAATTCAAGTTATTGCATTATCGTGGAGTCTTATTGTACTTCAGCCTTCTCAAGGGCTTTCTTACATCTATGCCTTCGCATAAATTATTTTCTCCCTTCCCTGTTATTCTCCCTGCTAGCTCCGGATTGTCCTTCGAAACTCACGGCAGATACCACCTTCTCTACCTCCCACCTTCCCATTTTACCCTTCTGCCACAAATTGAATTAGGAGTCCAAATTTCATACTTTAGTAGCATATACAGTGCATGACCCTATCATCATAGCAAGTATGATGCCAGTGATAATTGTTCAGACACATGCTTGTCTCTTTTCTTTTATCTTCCTGAACCCCTCATCTCACACACACACACACACACACACACACACACACACACACCATGCATGCACATACACAGAGCTTGTATGCCCATTTAGGGTAAGAATTTTATTTTTTATATCTATATTTGCTCTTAATACACAGCACAGTGGCAAGCACAAAGAATAAATTCATGATCTAAATGGAAGATAAATATCTGTATTTGCAGTAAACCATTTGAATAAATATTTGCGGCTTCTTGCTTCCCAATCTGTTAAGAATATCCTAAGCCATTTTGGCCATTCATGATCATTAGGTTCTTCTTGGTAGATACTACTAATTGTCTGATAACTTGAGATAAGTGAGATAAGGGTTTCCTCCTCGAAATCGTGTTGGCAGCATAACAGGTCTCACAGTCTGCCATCTATAAAAAAATTTATTGGCAAGCATGCACAAAAGAGGTCACATGAATCTGTTCACGAAGTTCTGTGGAGACCTGATTCTATGTTCGTTCAGGCACTCTAACAGGGGTCTTGCTGGAAAGGTACAGTGGAGACACATGCAGCCATATGTTTAGCAAGAATGGGCTTTAGCCTGGAATCATCTTGTTAGTGCAAAAGCACAGGGCTGAATGGAATTGCTAGACCACATGTACACTCCAGAGGTATTAAGACCCTGGGTTTGCTGATCCTAACATCTTGTTCATGCAAATGTGGAGGTACATTGGTAATATTTTCTAGCCAAGCCACATTAACTTGAACACCATTCATTTCACTGATGAAGACTTACTTCTAACACTTCTTATGCTACCTAACACGTTCCAGGGCTACATGAAATAAAGGCAGGAGAAGCATTGCCTTTGCAAAATGCCATCCTAGCTCGGGTCTTCTTAGAGTTTCTAATTTAGATTTAACTATTCCTGGACTGCATATCTCTATTTGGGAATTTCAAAAGTTAATTAATAGCCTCTGGATTTTAGGTTAGAATTAACTTCAAAATTAATGCAGAGTTGCTAAGTTAAAATTAAGGAACACACTTAACCCATTGTATCCTAATGTATTTAAAAATAAATGTATCAATTGCTTATCAATTAACTCTTGGATCTTTTGGACAGTCACACAGGTTCTTACCAGCCCCCTCCTAAAGATGGTGCACAATAAATGCTACTGACAGCAATGAATTTTGGCCAGAAGGGTTGGTTAACTGAGCAAATACCCTCCTGTCACAGCTTAAAACATTTCCCATTACTTACTCCTTCCTGTTGTTCACCTTCAGTTGTGATTGCTCTCTCATTGTCAATCTTCAACCCAAGGGTCCTGACTTCTACCACCATTATTACTTTTTATGTTTTTTTTTAAATATTTTAAAAGTTTATGTATTTATTTTTGAGAGAGATAGAGACAGAGAGCAAGTGAGGGAGGGATAGAGAGAGAAGGAGACAGAGAATCCCAAGCAGGCTCTGCACTGTCAGCACAGAGCCCAATTTGGGGCTTGAACCCAAGAGCCATGAGATCATGACCTGAGCCGAAATCAAGAGTAGGCTGCCTAACCGACTGAGCCACCCAGGTGCCCCTACTTTTTATGTATTGTATTAAAATTATATAATGGTCTTTTCACTTATATTTGGGGGTCTCTCAATTACATAGTATTGTTTGATTCTCCCAGTGTCTATATGCTTACTTTTCTTGTGGAAGCAGATTGATGCTTTGTCGAACATTTCAGACTTTTCCCTCCCTTTTGCTTTCCATTCCCTGTGGCAGTAACTCTATGCCTAGCACTTTTACTTACTCATATAAAGTGTTAGAATGTCCATAGAATGGATGAGCGACATTCCAAGTTACGGAAGGGAGAAACTTATCCTTATATATATAATGATAAAATGAAAGAGATACAGTTCCTGCATACAGAAGCAAATTAATTCAGGCCAATTAATTCAGGCCAGTTCTTGTTGAAGTAAATCCCATTATAAAAAATATTTATGCATGAGGAATTAACATTTATTGTACCCAGGACTATGGTAAATCTTTTACATATAACTTCTCATTTGATTTTTACAATATCACTTGAAGATAGATGTTGGTATCTCCTTTGTGTTCTGAAGAAAAGAGGACGTGAAATCAATTGGCTCAAGTCATACAGTGGTGAAGCTGGAGCCAGGCTTTGAGCCCAGGCCTGGGCTAACACCATAAAAATTCCCTTTATAACCTATTCCCAAAAATATTTTGAAATCTTGATCTGGTTCACTCAATTTCAATTAATATTTACAACAGTGAAAGTCTAATACATCAGGTACAGGGAGCTCATTGTAATTGAGATTCAGGCATTATAGCATTAGCCTCTTGCATAAGCATCATTCACTCATTTGTTCATTCAACAGTATTTCTGAGCTCCCACTCTAAGCATATTTTGACACATCTATATACGGCATAATATACATTTTAAGCCCTTGCCAGGAAGGCAAATTGACCTTCATGGAGAATTGTAACTTAATAGGTTCCTGAGTTCAAATAGCACATTGATCTTTATGTAGTTGGGATAATAGTTAGGAGAAGCTTCTGGTGAAACTCCCTCTTTGGAAGGTTAAGGATTTTAATTCAGCCTTGGTCACTGCATCTTTAAGCTTTAATCTTAGAGCCATTTCAGGCCAGTAGAAGACTGTTGTTGATCTTAGCATTTGTATTTCCTTCTCCAAGTTTAAATCGTGAGTTTTAAAGAACTACAGAAAGACAAATGCAACCATTCTGTTTGAGTAATACGACACAATCAACTGTTGTTATTCAGATTGGCGTTTGATAAGCAAAAGGTCACTGTACTTTCTTGTTCTTGGAATAAAGCTATCTGTAAGCATAAGTTGTGATTCACATGTGAATTATATATTGATAGGTTGGGTGCTGATTGAAAATATTCTTTATAAGACGAAAGGTGAAAAGAGAAACCCCATAGTGATAAACATGAAAATAAAGACCAAGTCATACCAAAAATACTTCCATTTTGAAATGATGGCTTTAAGGGGAAAATATGCACAGCAGTTAAAGCTAAGTCACTGGGCATGGCATACCACATACCTTTGTCATTGGATTGAACACCCATTATAAGCCACTTGACATGCCATGTGAGCTACTCTGCCTCAGCATATCCACCTGAACTATGGGTTTCAACATCATTGTCCCCAAGAGAGCTCCATGATGGTAGTGTTAGCAAAACTAGAAATGCTAACTTCTAGTTAGCAAAATCTAGAAATGCAGTGAGAAGTACTATTTTGTTTATACAAAAGACAACTGAATGTGGTTCATTTTTCCCTTCTTCTTATAAATTCTTTCTGTTTTTTTCAGTATAAAGGGAATTTTCCAGATAATCTCTTATGATGCCCAAAGGCACGGAGTGTTTTTAGATCAAAGGATACTCTTAGCCTTTCTCTTTGGTTCCCATGATGCATCCATCCTCTCTGATACTTTTGTACTGAATGCAGATGACTAGATCCCCCCCTCATCATTATTTTTCTTTTTTAGAAAGAGAGAGCATGATCTGGGGAGAGGGGTAGAGGGAAAGAGAGAGAGAATCTCAAACAGGCTCCATGCCCAGCACAGAGCTTGACACAGGGCTGTATCCCACAGCCCTGGGATCATGACCTGAGCCAAAATCGAGTCGGAATCTCAACTGAGCCAGCCAAGCACCCTTAGATTTCTCATTCTGATGCCCTACTCAGGGACAGTTTCATGCTCAGGACAATTTCCAGCCCTTCCTTTTCTATCGAACTTTCACATTCCACTATTCATCGCCCCAGACACTTATTCTTTGCTAGGTGACTCTACATGTTAAGGACAATTATAAGCACTAATCCCTATAGAGAAATCAGTTATCCAATGTTTTATACATTTCAAGTAACATAATCTATTAATCTGGTTTAAAAGCACACATATCTAGGGGTGCTTGGCTAGCTCAGTTGGTGGAGCATGTGACTCTTGATCTCAGGGTTGTGACTTTTGAGCCCCATGTTGGGTGCAGCGATTACTTAAAAATAAAATCTTTAAAAAATAAAAATAATAGTAAATAAAAGCACATACATCCAGAGAGTCATTACTATATGGACATGCCTATCATACTGCAAAATTAGGAAAGAATATTTAGAGGCAGGGGGAACTCCTGGACATCCATCAGCTTTCAGAATACACGATATAAACAGATTGATATGGAGGAAAACATACAGGATTTGAAACCACAACTCCTAGTTTAAAGTTCCAATTTTGTTTACCTACAAATGTCACTGAGCTTTTATTACCTAATCCATAAAAGAGGAAATCATGCTTACCTCTCATGGTTTTGTGATGCTCAAATGTGATGTTATTTGTGAAAGTACTTTTAAGGCTGAAAAACATTAAAACACATTAGAGTTACATGTAGTTACATATGTTATTATTGTTGAAATTGAAAAAATCACTCCCTTGAGCCAACTCTTCAAGGAGATCAAGCAAGTTATATGTATTCCAAGAGCTACAAGAGGACTAGCAGTTAGCAAGGGGCTTGTGTTTGGAATAGTGGGTCACATGCTCAAGTGTTCGTTGATTCTTCAGGGGCCTTTGATCCTTCTTTCCCCTCAGCTCAGCCTGCATACCATCAGGCTGGAAGCAGTGAAGTGAAAGAAGGCAAGTGCTTGAATAAGGAAGATCGACTGCCCCAGGCCTATTTTCCTGTGAACTCTGTGGCACAATTATAAAAGCCTTATTGCAAAATATAAACAAAATGATTCATTTTAGTGGGTTGGAGAGACATCCTGTTGTTGGAAGTGAGAAGAGGGTGGGGGCTGGTAGGAGTCCTACGCAATGCTAGGATTTGGACTTTAACCTGGAGGTGGGAAGGCTGCTCAGGAAAGAGGGCATTAAGATGCTACTTTGGCATACCACGTATCTGCAGGTGTACTTACATCCTTTTGTCTGAGACCTACTCAACTGTGTAACACTCTTAAGGACAATTCCAATAGCCTAGAAACAAAAAAAATATCTAGCACCTTTTAAATATAGGTTTTGTGCTAGGAATTTCAAGATCCTCTATTTATTTCACAGTGGAACAAAACTCCATTCTGCATCTTTTATTCCTGAATACCCCTTTTCCCCTGTCTCAGTTTCCTCCTCTTGCATTCTCTTGGGCTCTCCTAAAGACATGTGTAGTGTGTGTGTGTGTGTGTGTGCGCGCGTGCACGTGTGTATAAGTACGCATATATAAAACATAAAACATGTACTGTGTAATAAATATATATAATATACTTAAATGTATAATTTTAAATATTCTCTGTGATACATTCTAAAGTAAGTAGTGTATATCAGAGTATCCTAGTGTTTAAAAGTAATTCACCATGCTTTTGGGGGAAACAAAATGTAAATCCTCCCTTTTGTCAAAGAGAGACAATCAAGGTTAATTTTAACTGGAGCTTTTGAATACAGATATGCACAACATAAAATTTAACAGGGTAATTGATATCTTTGTTTTCTTGGCCAGAAATTGGCACCATAAAACAAATTGATGATAAACCAAATGATTCTCAACTTTGATCAACTAATTCTTAATTCTCAATCAACTAAAAGGGGAAAAGATTAAAAATAATATAGTTCTGGGGGCATCTGGGTGGTTCAGTGGTTCAGCGTCCAACTCTTGATTTAGACTCAGGTCATGATCTCACGGTCATGAGATAGAGCCCCACATTGGGCTCCACACTCAGCATGGAGCCTACTTGGGATTCTCTCTCTCCCTCTGCCCCTCCCTTAAATAAAATAAAATAAAATAAAATAAAATAAAATAAAATAAAATAAAATAAATAAAATAAAATAAAATAAAAATTAAAAACTAATATAGTTCTGAAGGGAAAGGAAAAAGAGGCTTAACTTATACCTTCTTCAGAGGGTTACTTTGTACCTCTAGTAATGTCTGTGTGAAATCCTGGTTACTGCAGCAAGCAGGAAAATGGGGTATTGAGTGGAATATGGCACTTAAGATACAATCTTGACTTCCCAACAGAGAATCTCATTGGTCACAGGAAGGAATGAATGTTACTTATGGCCACTGACTAAGCTGCCATCAGTATATCATTCACTCCTGCCGTGTCTTTCTTTTCTAATCTATCAAGTATAAATAAGTAATTTTTCCATTTTAAATCTAGGGCAGTTGTTTCTTAGGTTGATAAATATCTATTTTTAAAGCATTTTGAAATTTAATTAGGAATATGTTTTAGTTCTATGATAAAATCATTGTAAATTTCTGACTCTTTTAGCTGCATCTTAAGGAGAGAGTATCCACTTTATATTTTAAAAGGAATTTTAAGAAACTGCACTTGAAGTTGTTAATAATAGACCTCATTTTCTTATATACAAGCAAGAAAAATGACATGGGACTGAAGACACAAAATAGGCCTTCCAAATACAGGTAGGGTACTGTGAATTACTAGACGTAACAGGAAAAAAATCAACTTGCGGGGTTGCTGTGAGAATTACAAATGGTGTATGTCACATAAAGGAATACATATTAGGAATACAATCAATTACAGTTGTCCATTTATCCATTTATCCTTTGGGACATCCAGCCCCAACCTGTATTTTGATATTAATCCTCTTGGTATGTCTAACTCTAATTTTTTTCCCCAACTGCCCATATTGTACCTGATTTCATCAGCCTTTTAAAATGTTGAAAGCCACTGGCCTGGGATTTAAATTTTCTAAACATTTTATTAAGTAACACAGTATAGAGCTTTTCAGTGTTGCCACAAGGAATAATTAAAGAGTCTGGTGCTTGGGGGGAAATTGGTTCATGTCTAGTAGCAATCAAGTAAAAGCTGGCAACTCATTTTGTCGACTTGAATGATATAAAACAGAGGGACAATAATCAGGAAAAGATAAAATCGTATTGGAAGATTAATGGAATTTACCTTGACTTGTTCCTTTAAGTATAGTAAGAAATCAGTGACATTACATCAATTTTGATATTTGGAAATTGGAGACTAGCTTCAGTTGATATCTTCCATGTTTCATTTCTGTTATTTACCTATATTGTCCAGGACTGGCCCTGATGATTTGATGTTGAATAGCTGGTGAGACCCCCTCATTTACACTTTGTCTCAGAGCCAGGAAGAAAGTGTTGTGACTTTCAAGCTCTAATCCTTTAGGTCATGCAGTTGCTGGTCTTTTTCTGAAAAGAAGCCCACAGTGTCTACAGAAGGATTTTCTCGTGTGTTACAGCACAGATTTCTACTTGTTTCACCATTTCCAGATATTGTGCTGGGACGAGGGGATGGTGTGAGGAATACAGTTTCAGTGTCTATTATCTATGAAGATGAAGCACTTAGAGACTTTTTGCATCCTTCTGCTTTTCTCCACATCATTAAGCTAAGAGAGTAAAAGCATCTGCCTGCCTCAGACACAAAAGAGACTGCTACGAAGTCTACTAAATATGCATAAAAAGAGACAAGAAGGAAGAAAAAAAAAAATATGTACTAAGCTACTCACCCACTTCATGTGCTGATTCTTATCCCAGTTTATTTTAATTATTGGATTTATGGGAAGGATTTCATTTCATTGTTACCTCAGAGAAGTCTGTCTAATCGTGGAAGGACAATTCCAAAGCAGGAAATGGGTGGTGGTGATGGGGGCTGTCTGGAAGTTACTGTGTCAGTTAGATATAATTCTCAGGTATTAATGGCCCCAAAATAAAGATGGGGTGACCAGGGTTTGTTTTACTAACATGGTTAACTCACCTGTTTTCTCCCTCATTAGTCTAAGAGTGAGGATAGTTAGTGTTCTCTTGTCCACTAACGACATTTCCATGTTATGTCCATAAAGGTGTTCAGTGGCCATTAGTGGATTGATCGATGAGTAATGATGCTGCATCGCTAATGCAGATACACACGATGGAATAATATCTACCCAAGAAAGGGTAACAAAGAGCAAATTTATCAGCAGGACTACATAAAGTAAGACTTTTCAAATAAAGAGTTTATCTGAAGGCAGCATTACTCACAACTCAAAATTTGAGTAACAAGAATTTTCTGATAGCATGCATGTGGTAAAATCAGAATTGTCTATTAGATCAGATTCTCTCAGAATCTTGCTCCATGATCTTGTGTTACTCTCCTCTACACAATGATGGAGCCCACTGACCCAAGTTTGGCCCTGAAAAGTGTGGCAGTCTGGGGGAATGAAGTGGCCCTACTTCCCTTGGTTATCATTTTAAAAAATCTGAAGAAACTACAGAGTGAAACTGACCCACTAGAAAAGCTGTATCATTTACCATTAATTGTGAGAATATCTTTAAAGAGCTGCCAGCTGGCTAATGGCTAACCTGTTTTTAAAATGTGAGAAGAGAGATCCTGGGAATTCACATTAGTTGTGAGCAAATTTTTCCTTTAGCAGGAAAAAAAAAAAAACAAAAAAACAAAAAACCTGCCCAGGCAGTTCATTCTTATGTCTTTTTAACCTGCTGAAACTCCTTGAAATAATTAACTGAGTATTTGTAGTTAGATAAGCCAGTGATTGGCACTTTGTTGTGATCTTCCCACAAGGCTCTGAATGAAGGTTCCTTTAAATAAGTTGAGGCATAACTTACTGGTGGATAAAAGGTTAGATCCTGGATAGTTCCAAAAACAAGTTGGAATAAGCAAATATTTAAAGTGAGAGCGTGACAATCAGTTAGAACTGTGTGATGACTTTTAGAAGCCCAGAAACAATTTTAAAACGTATTTATTAACAATTCAGAAGCAGTGCAAATAAGTGGTACATATTTGCCAACAACAAGTTTGGAAGATTACGAGAAACTCTTGAAGGACTTAATTAAGCTCAGTAATGGGGTAAACACAATAGCAGATGATGCTCAATGGAGAGGAGATGGAGGTAATGTATAATGAATAGTTTGGAGTCGTGCATTTAATGAGTTCTGAATTAGCCCTGCCTCTCAGGAAGAGAGACTCTCAGCTAGGATCTTAATAAATGGGCAAGGAGGACAATGGATTTTTAAAAAATAGATTAATGAGTTACAACATTTACAAAAACTGAATGAATGGTGAGGCACCTGAGTGGCTCAGTTGGTTAGGTGTCCGACTCTCAATTTTGACTAAGGTCATGATCCCAGGGTCAGGGGATCAAGCCCCGTGTCAGGCTCCATGATGGAGCCTGCTTAGGATTCTCGCTCTCTCCCTCTGCCCCTCTCCCCCCTTGTGCTTTCTCTCTCTCTCTCTAATAAAAAAAAATTTTTTTTAAGTGAATGGAATTTATCGATCCAGAGAGTATTGTTATAAAGCTATTCTTGGACTGGCTTGTAGGTTAGATTACATTATAATGAACTTTCTCTGATATTTCAGTAACTAAAACTTCCTAAAGTTTAATGTAATTCCAGTATAAAGACAGTTCTCAACTTATGAAGATTTGACTTACGATTTTTCACCTTTACGATGGTGTGAAAGCAATATGCATTCAGTAGAAACCATACTTCGAATTTTAAATTTTGACCTTTTTCCCAGGCTAGCAATATGCCATAGGATCCTGTCTCATGGTGCTGGGCACCAGCAGCCTGCCACAGCTCCCTGTAAGCCGCGCATCACGAGGATAAACAACCAATACACTTAACCATTCTGTATCCATACAACCATTCTGGTTTTCACTTTCAGTACAGTATTCAATAAATTGCATGACATACTCGACAATTTATTACAAAATAGGCCAAGCAATGATGTTTGCTGGCTAGCTGTATTCAATGCATTGTTGACTTATTATATTTTCAACTTAGGATGGGCTTGTAGGGATGTAGCCCCATCATAAGTAGAGGAAGATCTGTATTATCTTTAAAAAGAACAGTGTGTGCTATTTCAAACACATTGACAATCATAAAAACAGCACAAACATTCATGTATCCACTACCTAACTTTATCAAACCCTAACATTTTTTAGCCATATTTCTTTCAGAATTGTTTTGTTTGTATAAAACAAATCAAACATTAAAGTAGCAGTGAGGCCCCTGTGTAAACCACTCAGATTGATTTCTCTCCTGCCCGCCTGCATCCATCCTTCCCTTCCTGAAGGACATCATTATCATTTATTTGGTGTATAACATTCCCATGCTTGTTTTTTTAATTTTTACTATATATTTATCTACCTAACTACATTACATAATATTATACTGCTGGTTTTAAAAAAAATTCTGTGATTTCAAAATTTGCTTAATGTTAATTTATTTACTTTTGAGAGAGAGAGAGAGAGTGAGCAGAGGAGGGACAGAGAGAGAGAGGGAGACACAGAATCCCAAGCAGGGATGACAGCACAGAGCCTGATGCGGGGCTTGAACTCATGAACCCTTAGATCATGACCTGAGCAGAAATGAAGAGTCAGACGCTTAAATGACTGAGCCACCCAGATGCCCCTTGGATTTTATTCAGTTTTGTTTCTGGTGTTAAATAAGTTGTGTTTATTACTCCGTGCAGCTAGGGAGAGTGCTCCCTGTGATTAACTGTGGAGTATCTCTGTAAGAGGGTGTTAGAAGGAGCCTATTATAGGAGTTGAACTCTGGGTAATAACTTGAGGTGGGACCTAGGAAATAGAGGTTTGTTCTGAAATGGGTGCTGTGAGGAAATCAGGGACAATTCTATGATTTTTTGCAGAACCATGATTTTGATAATTTCATTGCTATGTAGTTTATCAAGTGGTTCTTTATCTTCTTCTTTTACCTTTTATGTCTTCTAGTATAACT
This sequence comes from Panthera uncia, assembly GCF_023721935.1. Classification (NCBI taxonomy): domain Eukaryota; kingdom Metazoa; phylum Chordata; class Mammalia; order Carnivora; family Felidae; genus Panthera; species Panthera uncia. Next base: position 21,918,696 of record NW_026057584.1, read on the forward strand.
GACTTTTTTCCAGTTTTATTGAGATATAATTGACATATAACATGTTTCAGATATACAACATAATGATTTGATATGTGTATATATTGTGAAACATCCCAGTAAGTTCAGCTAATATCCATTACTTAATATGGTTACCAATTTTTTTTCTCATGATGAGAACTTTTAAGATCCATTCACTTTGCACTTTTCAAATATAAAATACAGTATTGTTAACCATAGTCACCATGCTATATATTAAGTGCCCAGGACTTACTTATCTTATAGCTGGAAATTTGCACCTTTGACCACAGGTTTTTAAACTTTATAGAAATAGTACCCCAACCTGGCATCCTTTTGCATCATGTTTTTTAGACTGACTACTATATTATTGTTCAGCATGGCATTTTGTCAGTTTATCTCCATTGATTTATGCAACTTCAGTGAGTTCATGGAGTATACATACTGTATGCATAGGTATATCACAATCTATTTATCCATGGTCTTTGGATGAGCACCTAGGTTATTTTTCAGTTATTTCCAATAGTACTGTGGTGATTGTTTTAAATATGTCTCTTTGTGCATGTGTGCACATGTCTTTGGGGCATATACCTATAGCTATTCACATTTTAAACTTTGTTGAATATGGTCAAATACATTCCACAGTGACTTTACTAACTTATCTTTTCCCCGCTATGGGATGGCAATCCCCACTGCTGCATATCCTTTCCAACACTTGTTATTGTCAGACTTTTTAAACTTTTGCCAATCCAATAGGCAAATGGAATCTGGAGTTTTCTATTTGTATTTTTTTGAGATATTTCCCTTTTAGAAAGAAAAGAACATTTTTTTTCTTAGAAAAAAAGAACAGAAAATACTAATGCTATATTTTCATTTTTTTTTCTCTACAATTGAGGAAAATGCCCCTCAGGGATTTTTCTCTATTTTCTTTCCTTCTTTTGTTCTTTCTTTCTGTTTTCCTAATGAGTAGCTTTGATGAAAAGTGGTTCTATGTAGAGGGAGAGAGAAGGCCAGTAATATGTTCTGGTTACAGAGCAAGCCACAGGTCACTTAAATTGTCTCTTCGTGATTGGCAGAGGTCTTGGTAAGAAAATGTTTGGTTTAGGAGAAAGTCAAGTCTGACAAGAAGATGAGGTTGCTACCCGTCAACAGCGCTACTTGAAAGAAAAGGTTGTGACATACATTTTCCACTGGCAGGTTGTCACACGTATCATTTGTAAATAGACAGAATATGAATACCAAGACGTAAATACTATATGAGCTGTTGAGAAGTGATAGGATCCGAAACTAGACCCTTTTCTTCCCAAGCGAATAGACCATCTGTTGAATTAAAGACATTTATAAGCCCCTGTGTTTATAGGACTTTCTTTTTTTTTTCTACACAATGATCCCAGCAATGTATTTCACTGGCTTTTATTTTTACTCTACAACACATATAATTCTCTGTGATAACTGAGTCAGATTTCCAAATGAAAAAAATAGTTGTTAGTAACATACCTTTATAGGGGTAATTACTGAAATTCTTTTCTCCATATCATTACTCTTAATGGGTTACTGAGATCACATTTTAATTTCCAAACATAATTTTCATCTTATGATAAGTGCTTAATACTTCAACCCAGCTAAATCTCCTTTTACAGGAGAGTCTTCTACTTGTAATAGTTGTGATGGATGGGCAGTCCAGATTTATGTTTCCTGCATAAGTGAGGAAATGACTCAAGGTAGAGGGTCGTGGTTGCATAATAAATCATTTGCAAAGCTAGGATTAGAAGGATGCTTTTTAACTCTTGCTCCTGCTGTCTGGTGCTTCACTCACTAGAGTAATTCCTATAATTTCTGCCAATATGTAGCTCCTAGAAACAACTCATAACTTAGCCCAGTTACCAAAAAGGCAAATATTTGGGAGACAAATTAAAGAGGATGTTTTTCTGGCTAACTCCCAAACAACTTTGTAGAACACTGTATTACTCAATACTTTGTATACCATCCCATGATCATGGTGCCCTGACTTGGCAGTGGACCCTTTACAAGTGGGAAAGGGAGAACAACAACTCAGTTTCTCTCTACTCTTGCCTCCTAGGGAAAATACCTTCAGGACAGGTCACACACTTCCCATTCAAGATGGGTCACTGGGATGGTGATCACTTTTATTGGTGCTCCTTTTCTGGGTGGGAGCAAATACACTAAGACCCACTGAAGCTCTTGGGGCCTGACAACCATTATTTTTCTCTATATAGGAAAAGCTATGTTTCTCCCAATACATATATTTAGTTTTACTTTATTTTTGGACACTCTAAATGATTGTTTCTGTAGTTCCTTAGGACACTCAGATTCAAATTTGCATCCAGCCTCTAATAACACACATACCTTTGGCACTTATTATTGTGCTGGCTTTATTCTTTCCTATACTTGTTTGCTCTCATTCTGATTTCTTCATTACCTTATGTTTCCCCATTATAGAGTGTGTACTTTTATAAGCTTCCCCAAATCCTTGTGGAATGAAATTCCCTTCCCCAAGCAATGTCTTAGACAAGTTTTGCTGAACGACTCCCACAAATAGCGTTGCACAATTGTAATGGACTTTCACAAATAAACACTAAGGTGCTTGCTGAATTACTATATTTAAGCCAAGTTAGTGAGGTGGGAGTTTACAAGTAAGTCCTAGAACATCAAGACTCAAAGCCAAGCTATTTCCTTATGTAAAAAGTTCCCTCCTGAGGAAAAAATAAATAAGTAAATTTCCAGTTCAAGATTCCTTTTCAGTTGGGAATTTGTGAGAGCATGGGTGAAGGCACTGTTTCCCAAAGTGTGCCCTATGGAATGTTCATTCCCAGGAATCTTAAAAACAGGAAGAAAAAGAATGAAAAGTATTCTGTACTCACATTTGTGGAAATGTAGAATCAACCAAAGTTATTCAGGTTTCTTACTGCAAAACCTCTCAGACTCTTTAGTATGCAAATATATTCTGGATTTCCCAGAATAGGAGATAGAGCTTAGTTTCCTAAACTCATTTGGCCCCAGACCTGGTTTGTAGAAATGCTGATGCTCTCCCACCTCCTACACTCCCCCCCAACCCCAGCATCATGTCAGAGACCATCATGATGGGAGAAGAATCAGTTCTTCAGTTCATCCCCAAGAGCAGGTTTTGTGAGTTAACTACCTAGATGTCTGAGTGATATCACTGTGGGTAATAATTAGTGAAACACTTCCCTGACAAATCAGAACAGATGTGGTGACACTGGAGGAAATGCCCCCACCCTTTACCAGGTGTTCACTGATATTGCTGGATCTGTGGAAGAGGGCAGTGTCTCAAGGGAGTCTGTGACCTGTGGGGTGCAGGACAGTGGCTCTCACCCCACTGGCATCAAGTCTTCTTGATGTTACCAATCAACCCAGCCATATCTATGTGGACTCAGCTTCATATCAGCCCTGCCCACAGACTGTAGGGTACTTTCCTGGTTGGCCATATCTAAGAAGTATTAGGAGACTGGGTTTTATAGGAAGACTGTTCTACAATGGAGCAAGGATCTAGGGTTCATCTTTCTTTTAACTTTAGATTTAGAAGGAAATAAAACAGTTGCCAAGATTCTGTTTGCAAGTGGCCATGGCAAGGAAGATTTTTAAAAATGCAGTTGTGAATCTTTGTTACTGAAAGACAAGTCTCAATTGGTTACTGTTAGTTCTGTTTAATAAGACAAATGGATCCAGCTCACTCAAGAAGAGCCATTGAACTCAACATTCCTTGCCATGTGAGAATATTTTTAATAATATTAGTATTTTTGAACTCTGATTCAACCCATGTGGGAATTTATTATCTGGCATGTATGTGTTACAGTTATGTTTCCTAGCCTTGAGTGGAATCATTTTGTTTACTGTTTAAATAAATCAAACCATGATCTTTGGAACCCATCACCCAACAGGGTCTCCTTAACCTTCAGAAAGGAAGGAGGCATGTTCTCTTCTAGAAACTAAGGATGTGGGCTATGGAGCCCTTTGTTCTGGCCATCAGTTCAACTGTGTATGTTAGAATCAAATTGGTAACATCCAAAGAGATAGCAAGGTTCCAAGTCCAAAGTGCCACATCTCTTTTTCTTAAAAAATAGTGATAGTAATATGCCAAATATATAAAAACGGCAAGAATCTTTCTCACCTCCTATGGCACCTGCAATGTCATAGCCCAGAGTCCCCAAATTATCTTCCTTGGAACACTTTTTGTACATTTCAAAACCTGTTGACTGTGGTAGTTAGAGACAACTCTGAGGAATGTGGGAAAGATCCCAGCATGTGGGACACCATCTCAAATGACCCACAGTTTGTTCTTGTTCTCTGTGGCAACCTTTTGAGTGTAAGAACTTCTTACCCACTGCTTTTAAGGATTAAGGATCTTCCCTCAGCTCTCACTGCCAGAAACAGTCTACCTTTTTGCCAGTGGATTTGAACTTGGAAAAACACTTGTATGTTGAAGCAAGACTTGCCTGGGGAGAATTAGGAAGAATGTATCATGGCACCACACCCAGTGAGCAGGCAGTAATTGAAGCACTGCTCCAGTCGATACAGGTACATATTATGAATTACTAGGGAGAGAAACACATTATGCAATACCCCTAACCATTCATTGGTTCAAGACACAGAGATGAGAGACCTGGTCACTGCAGAGTAAATTAGACAAATGTCGCAACAGCAATCTGATGAGCAATAGTAACTCAGGATTCCATGCGGCCTTCCCTCTTCAGTGTGTTCCTATTGCCTTACACAAGCTTTATCTAATTAATCTTCCTTGTGCCCTGTGCGGTGGCAAGGCCCATTATCCTCCATTTGGTAGATGTGGAAATAGAGACATGGAGAGGTTAATTTACACCTGGTGATTTAATGAATCAACATCAAAACCAGAAGTGGTACCTGTTTTTCAAATTCTCAATCTGCTCCCTCCAACATATACTGAAACTTAACTGAACAGAATGTTGCTTTCATTATCATCATATATCACGCAGTTTTGGGTCCATCTCTGCTACTTAGCTTTTCATGTGACCATAAGCAAATTGCTTGATCTCTCTGAGATTATCTGCAAAATGGGTATAACGCTTGCCCTGCTTATCCTCTGGGATTGCCATGGGGCTTATATAAAATGATTGTTTAATTTTTCCAAAAAACATGAAGTTATTTTTCTTACCAATGTTTTACTATTTATTTTCAAATATATGCTATTTTTATACATAATATTTCTGGCAATTTAGGAAAACAAATGACTCCTATAGGCATTTTTACATAATAAAAGTGTGATGACCTTTGAAAACAGATACTCTCTCTGTTTCTTTCTGTCTCTCTTTCTCTCTCTTCCCTCTCTCTCTCTGTCTCTCTCTCTCGCACACACACACACACACACACACAACCTGGAGGTATATATTTTTTTAATTATTTTTTTTAAGTTTATTTATTTATTTTTGAGAAGGGACAGAGAGAGTGAGCAGGGCGGGGTGCAGAGAGAGAATCCCAAGCAGGCACTGCACTGTCAGCACAGAGCCTACCCAATGTGGGGCTTGAACCCACAGACTCTGAGATCATGACCTGAGGTGAAACCAAGAGTTGGACACTTAACTGACTGAGCCACCCAGGTGCCCCTGGAGATATACTTTTAAAACATTTAAGTAATATCTCTTATTTAAAAAGATAGAAGAATGAACTATACTTAGCACCTTACTCAGGGCCAGATACACAGTGTCTGTTCAGTAAATTTACACTGAATAAATGATGGATGGATTCTTTTTATGAATAATAATTTCAGTGGTTGATATTATAGATGCCAATGTGTAATAGCTAGATTTTCAAAGAAACTGAGATCTGAAGAGCTTATAACAATAAGTGCTACTGGTTTTATCAATATTTATCCATTTTATAAGGGATATAATGCAATATTATCCATTGTACTTACTATTAATTGAACTTAGTGTATCCATTGTTTATCCATTGAATTCATAATATGGGATAAAATTTGAAATTTTGCCCTTAAATAATAAAGATAAATGTATATTATGTTAAAGTCCTCAATCATGCAGTTTTCCTGTGACCTTCAGGAATTCACTCATTCTTTCATTTATTCATTCATTCATATAGTTAATAATTGCTTGCACCGTGTCAAGCTTTGTGCTATAACTATGTAAGGATTTTTCTTTCTTTCAAGTAGCTTATTCTTTATCTAGTCTCTCAAAAAGTGCAATTTTATTGAGCTAGTGACTCTACCTGAAGATTCAAAGTCATATAAGTATTTAATCCTAGGCTAAGATCTCTCTGGGCCACAAAGGTTTAAAAAAAAAAAAAATCCCTATTCAGAGAGACTAGAATCAGGAAGAGGCAGTGTATTTGAGTTTACCTGATGATGGTTGAGGGAACAAGACATCTCCCCTCAGGGAACAGCTCTTGCCCCAAATGGAAAATGCATAAAGTACAAGGACAGTGCTATGCATTCTTGACTTAATGTCATAAAATAATTTAAAAAGCCAGGTTTATGTCATTTATAATTTTAATTACATCTTTTAAAATGCTACTGAGAACAAATTTGCTGAAAAACTACAGGAAGAATAAAAAGGTTTACTTTAATTATTACAAACATACTTATGAGATTCCTTTCCTTTCCCATGTTTTCTTTATTCTTACCTGGTTATTTGATTGTTTATAGGTGTTGTATCTAGATACACTTGTCTCATTTGGTATTCTTATCATGATGAGAATTTCTTGTTGTGGTGTTTCTTGAGGAGACTTATCATTTAATTGGTCAAAAAGCCTAATAAGTATTCTGCTAATGTGACCCTGTATGTAAAAAGTTAAGAAAAATAGAACACCCCAAATGAATAACTTCATATTTTAAAAAGTCAGAATTTCCTTCCAAGATTCATCATTCATCTCTTTACGGGGGGTTAAGACCAAATTCCTTTCACCTGGAAACACAAAATACCATCTAGGTTGGGTTCTGACCTGCTTGAGGAAAACACAAAGAAGCACAGTGGAAGTTCTCCAATATCTACCATTATTATAATATTTACAAATGTCACCAAGGTAGCCTACAGAATGCTTCCTAAGCCTAATGATGTCAAATGGAAGTAGCTTCATTATTGAAAAGACTGTGACATTTCTTTCTTAACTTATACAATAAATAGAAAACAGCACTTCTGTGGATAGAGCCAACAAGCAGTGTGGTCCTGAATTTATAATGGAAGTGGGTGAAAACCCTTCTGTGGAGGTAAAAAAAAAAGGGGGGGGGAAGAAGTAAGGGAAGATATTGAGGGAAATGGGCATTCTTGGCTGTACCAGTCAGTAAAGAGATACAGCAGTAGGTGAAGGGAGTAGCTGGAGAAAAAGAGAGAAGAGTTGGAAATTGAGTCCAAAGAGGGGGTGGTCAGTGGGAAGGAAAGAACAAAAGATTAAGAAATGGAGGAAAGGGGATATTGAGGGATATTAAGTAAATTAGATGAGATGAAGGAAGAGAAAAAGAAGGATGGGGAAGATGTGAAAATAAGAAGTGAGCAAGGCAGGAGAGGGAGAAGGACAAGTGTAAGCTGTCATCCCCCAGGGGTCAGCAAACTAGAGCCTGTGGGCCAAATCCAGTCTGTTGCCTCTTTTTTTTTTTAAAGTAAAACTTTATTGGAATACAATCAGGCTCATTAATGTACACACTGTCTATGGCTGCTTCTAGTCTACAATGACAAGAGTTTAGTAATTGTGATGGAGACAGTTATGTCTTACAGCTAAAAATATTCACTATCTGACCCTTCTGGAAAAGTTTGTAGTCTATACTGTTGGCACACTGTAGTGTTGTGCATCAGAATTACCTAGAGGGCGTGTTAAAAGAAGGGTCGCTGAACCTTATCCCCAGAGTTTCTGATTAAGTAGATCTAAGGTGAGATCTCAAGTTTTTATTTCTAGTAAGTTTCCAGGTGATGCTGATGTTGGTCCAGGAACTGCACTTTGAGAACCACTGCTTGAATCGTTACCTTATATCACACTAATGTTGTTCTGAATAAGGAATTTTGTGAAGAAAGGAAGGGAAAACCAAACTTGATCCCCTTTTTAGAAAACATAGATGTATGGGTTGATATCACAATTTTTAAAAATTCTTTTAGTTTTTATTTTTTATTAAAAAAATTTTTAATGTTTATTTATTTTTAAGAGAGAGAGGGAGAGTGAGCAGGGGAGGGGCAGAGAGAGAGGGAGATTCCGAAGCAGGCTCTAGACTCTGAGCTGTCAGCACACTCAAACTGGTGAACTGCAAGATCATGACCTGAGCCAAAGTCGGATGCTTAATTGACTGAGCCACCCAGGAGCCCCTCTTTTTTTTTTTTTTTCTTAAGTGGATCTTGAACTGGATCTTTTTAAAATGCCAGTTTTATTCTTAAAACAACAAAAACTGAATCTGATTTAGTTAAAACTTAGCTATTTGGTGGTTTGTTCCTAAAAATGTTTTGTAGTTTGGTCTGATTCAACTCCCTGAAATAACATTGGGATCTGTCAATATTATTATTGGACTGTGTTGATAATGTTGACTGCATCCATTTTATGAGAATAACCTCTCCCCACCTCACTGCCTCTGCATGGAGCCCCTGAGAAACGAAACTATAAGTGAATTGAGATCTTGTTGACCACTCACCAACCTCACTCCCAGACTATGCCGGAGTCTTCTGGCTCCAATTTCTCCATGGAATTGCAAGTTCATTGATAGGTTTTCTCCTGGAGATAGTCATAAATGTTGTCCTAAGTGTGAGACCTTTGGGGCTCATGATACCAAGGAATTTATCCTGCCTAAGCCCTCCATCCCCAAACCCTTAGATCTGTTTTACTTACTTACTTACTTACTTACTTACTTACTTATTTATTTATTGACTTACAAGTGGTGCTGTGGTTTGCATAGTTATAACCTTCCTCTACTTGTGTCCTTAAATCTATACGCTGGCTGTGAATGTGAGTAGCCAGTTATTAGCCCTAATTTTTCATGCTCCGTGTTTGCTGCACAAAAGTTCTGTGAGGGATAGAGAAATGTTTCTCTTTTTCCTGCATCCTGGCATTTACAGATATAAAGAGAAACATAATTTTGGAACCTGAAAGTGCCAGAGACACCTTCAGAATAGAATTGAGTTCAATTTAGAATTAGCAGCTCTTTAAAACGTGTGCTGGTTCATTCCACCTTTGCCCTGCATGGTTACCTCCTTGCACACACGTAACCGAAATGGTCAGGAGACAGGAAAAAAATCCATTTTTACCCACAAGAAAAATATTCAATTTTAATTATATTTAATTCTGACTTGTTAGTTTTAGAGGATCTCCAGATTATGTGAGACGTTGATGTGTATGAGAAACTATATAATGGATGTCAAAGAAGGATAAATGACATAAATGTATGTCACATGCCTACCTTATTATGGTGAATAAGTGGATGCTTAAGTAAATCAGTTGTTGCAACAGACCCTTCCTTATCTTAATGAGGGTATGGTTCCGAGTTAAAAGGTAATGGCAAAATAAATAATACAGGCAGTCCATTCTGCGCATGGCACTGTGTTAACTAAAATGTGTATACACTTAAACCAATTCCTGATTTGCATGAACCCATTATAACAGGTTAAATATGTTATCAAAAAGTCTGTGTGAAGCATGATCAAACTGCACTTTGGACACGTGGGGGCCTTTAAAAAGTTTTTAAAGAACCTCTGGGATGAATTTTTCTATAAAGTATATCTATAGTAATCACAGTGAGGAATGTTGTGGGTTTAAATGCTTCCAAATTCCTCTAATATTTGAAGGTTATGATCAATGCCAGAGAAACTAAAACTGGATGTCATGTGCCACCTCTTTTCAGATCTTCTTCCCATGATATCCTTTCCTATTTTTTCCTTCTCTTCCTGTCGTGATCTGGCTTCTCACGAACTGTCGTTTCCAGCACTGTCCAGCTCAGCCACACCATCACCTTGATAAATGGCATACAGCGAAGCAGTCATCTGCTCCTGTTGCCCTGCCATCTGCTTTCCATTCAAAGGATCCACTGCACGTGTTTGAGATCAGATAGGAATAAAACCATTTGCAGACCCACACCCGGAGAGAGTGGCTGCCGTTGGGATCTGTGTAACAGGGTCGATCGCTGTTAATGGTGAAGTTTCACTGCAGCTTTTCCAAGGTCTTGCTCTACGTGTCCACTGTGGTAGAATTTTGATGTAGAGGGGTGATGTGAAAAGTTAACAGGCAGTTTGACTGCTACTCTCTAGCTCATTCGGGGAATTGTGCTACAATGAAAGCATTGAAGGTTCACTCCAGATTCACTTGGGTTTAATGTTAGGAGAGACACAGGTCTTTCCGGTGTCAGAAAGAGATGCTGCTTAGAAGGTAGTGGTGAATACTCTGGTGGATTTAAGTTCTCTCCAATTTCTTCTGAATTTCCAAAACTTTAATTCATACCAGTGTTATTTCATGGATTAGTTTCCTACGGCTGCTGTAAAGAATCACCACAAACTTAATGGCTTAAACACACCACCAACTTATTTGAGGTGGGGTTGGGAGATGGGCAAAATAGGAGAAGGGGATTAAGAGGTGCTAACTTCCAGTTATAAAATATATAAGTCATGGGGATGTAAAGTGCAGTATAGGGAATATAGTCAATGATACAACAACTTTGTGTGGTGACAGATGCTAACTAGACTTACCATGGTGATCATTTCATAGTGTATATAAATGTTTAATCACCATGTTGTATACCTGAACCTAATGTAATATTGTATGTCAACTATACTTCAGTTTTAAAAAACCTCCACCAACTTATTATTTTATTGTTCTGGAGATCAGAAGTCTAAAATTTAGTCTTAGTGGGTTAAAAATTAAGGTCTTGGCAGGGCTTCATTCCTTCTGGGGGCTCTAGGAGACTTTGTGTCTTTGCCTTATCTAGCATCTAGACGTCACCTGCTTTCCCTGGCTTTTGGTTTCTTCTTCATCTTCAAAGTCAACAGAGCAACATCTTCCAGTCTCTCTTCTTTTTTTTCCCTCTTTACTTCTGGCCAACTTTCGTATGACCTATTCCCTTTTATTTCCAATTTTCTGTATGTAGAGCTGTATTAAGTTACTTAGATCAAATTTCTATTTATTATTCTCTCTGCTAATATATTGATGCATACTTAGCCCAGTTGCTCATACTGTTTTTTGTAGCCTTTCCTCTTTCTTTTTATGTTTAATGAAAACATACTTGTACTGACACCGTTTTTGATGGATTCATGAGGAAGTTAAGGTTTTGCTTTTTAGTCTTCAGTTTGTAATTACTCTTATAGTTTTGAAACCTGCTTTTTTTGGTAATTCATTGCCTCCATATTCCCCCCAAAAGAGCAACCTAGTGTTTTGATATTAGACCTAATTGCAGAAAGGTTTGTGGTTTGCAGTTTGCCTATTTCTTGACATGTGTATGCTATCATCATATTTTATAAAGCAAATGTTAAAGGTTACAAAAACCCTTTACTCTTACAGTTCTTGTTTTCTGTTACCTTAATATTAGGGATATTTATTTATTCCATTATTATTGGATTTTTAAATAGGAAAAAATGTTGTGTGTATAGGATAATTAAATTAGCTGTTATGCTAAACCAAAAATACTTGCTATTGTCTGGAAGATTGGCTGCATTTATAATGACTTTGATCACAAAAGAAGATATGTACACTGTGAGAAAAAATAGTTACTATATAGTTAAAAGAAGATAAATAAAAATCATGTGAAATATACCACCCGGGAAATCCCTCCATATTTTTAAGAATACATATAATTATATATTTTTTCGAGGTTACAACTATTCTGGCCATGTTATTTTCTGATCTACTCATTTTAATTGGCAAGATACAAACATTTTCTGTATTATTTGACAAACTTTTTATTAGCTGCATTGTGTTTTATCATATGGATATACTGTGATCTATTTTTAAAATACTCTAGCAGACATTCTTCCAGCTATTTCCTTAGAATAAGTCCCAGTAAAATAAATTTGTAAGGCAACATGTATTTTTACACTTTTGGATACATAGTAGACCCAGACAGTCATAATCCAGAAGGTAATTTCACAAAACAGAGTTACTACACTTCTTTCCCTTCCCAGGCAAATGCCATAGTGATGTAATTATTGTTTTTTGCTTTGTTTTATTTTTTTAATTTCAGGTTACCTTGCACCTCGAAACCTTCCTAGTACTGGCTTCTTCCCGTTCCTGCAAACCCTACTCTGTGACACAGACTCTAAATGCAAAGACACACCATATGGGCCACAAGATCTGCTTCGTAGGAAAGGAATTAATGATGCACTATTTAAAGACAGGTAGGGGCACTTCCCAAGTGTGTTCAGTTGTTTTGAAAGATCAGATCTTATCTCCTTATGAAATATCCAGGACAACCAGGGTTATATATATGACTTTATTTTCTATATCTGCAAATGTGGTGATCTAAATATGAACAAACAAGTTGAGTACACACTTGTATTACCCTGTTTATGTGGGAGTAAGCATAATCTACTTTGGATGAGTTACCCAAACTTTGCTTTCTAAGATGGGTGGCCAAGGCCCTCCTTCTAAGATGGGTGGCCAAGGCCCTCCTTAACTTCCCTCAAAGTTTTGTCAGTGACAATTTGTCAGTGACACATTGCCCTAAGATTTGATCACAAGCTTCATATATAGGGCAATTTAGGGGCATTATCTCCTGGAAGAATGACATATTTATACTACTCCATATGGTACTTCTAGATGCAACAGAAACCAGGAGATGCAAATGCAGGAAATTAAAAGTCTAGAAATCAAAGTAATAGAGTTGAAAGCATCCTTAATTCAATAAAACCCTTTAATTGAGGCTCATGTGTGTCCTGTTTTATGGTGTGAGAGGCAGCTGAAGAATAAAGGTAAGAAATCTAGACCATTTACAACATGACTATTTATAATCCCAGTATTCTCTCTTGGGATTCTAAACCTAAAGAGACTCCAGGAGCCCACCTGTCTGTAGAACTGAAAACAAAGTTGTAATCTGGGTCAACCATGAGATAATTCTGGTACAAATTATTTTGAAGTGTTTTTCAAAGAAAGATTATATTTATCCCTACTCAGAGATATTTGGTTCTGAAATTTTAATTTAAATTCCTTGGTATCTAACATCATATCTGTATGAACATTATCATCATGATTTTGGTCATCAGATAATATGGGTGATACTTTAAGAGAGAGCAACTGCAAGCTGTTTAGCATAAAATATATCAAGAATTGCCATAGGAAATGACTCAGAACACACAATTGTTGAGTTGCTAATTCACATTGGTTTTGTTATTTCAATAATTTAATGAGTCTTGATGCTTAAAATATTATGATGTTCATTCATTTATTAATTTATTCAAGAAATAATGACTGAGAAATTTCTGTGTGCTAGACATCATTCTAGGCACTGTGATACAGAATGAATCAGACAAATCTTGTATGTTAGTTGCATCCTAATGGAAAAGCAAGCAAAAAAATGAGCAATCAAATAAATAAATAAATAGCATAATTAATGATAATAACAATTGTGCTAGCAAGAAAAGAAAGCAGGTTATAAGCTAGAAGTTGAAAGGTGGGAAGTGAATAGGGTGGCAAGAGAAGGCCTCTGCTAACAGGTGGCATTTGGGTAGAGACCAGCAAAGACAGGAAGAGACCAGCAACAGCATATGAAGAGAGTATTCCAGGCAGAGAAACAGCAAAGAATCCTCAGGTGGAGATAAGCCTGACCATTTAGAGGAACAGAAAGTTGGCTAATATTTGTAAAACATAGTGAGAGATGATACAAGGGGTTGGGGATATGTCGAAAAGAAATGCAGAAAACATGTACATGCAGAATCGAACATGTAGAAAAAGGGAAGGGATTTGCATCTTTTTTTAGTATAATGAGAAGCCATTGGAAAGTGGTAAGCAGGGAGATGACATGACATATTGTGTATGAAGCCAGTGTGTTCCAAGTGCATACCTCAACACTAGTTGCCTTATCTCTGTGAGGAGACCAAAAGCTAACTAGAGCCTATGCCCTCTTAGTAAACAGAGTAGAGGAAGGATGGAAGCATGGCATCTTGGTTGTTCACCTAGTTCACAGATGGTCTGTGTGTCCCCATGTGAGTGGTTAATGAAGCATGATCCATGCCCATGTTCTAATAGGGGAAGGAATATATTAAACCCATCATTATAATGGGAGAGAGTGCAATGAAAAGTACCAGAAAGATGTTGAAGGAAGACACTCCATATTTAAAGTAGAGACAGCTTTCAGGTGGGATAATCAGGTTGATCTTCATGAAGGAGTTGTACCTGTGATAGACATTTCACGAAGCAAGGGTTAGAGAGGACATGGGAAAAATTAATGTCCCTTATTTACAAAATGAATTGCAGCTCTCCTGGGGCTATCAACTTTATACCTTTTTTTTTTTCATGAAGAAGTAAGTGACAATGAGAGAAATTGTGAACAATATCTAAGACTATATAAATATACCTTCCTAAAAAAGAGTATTTTTCTGTGTGATGTCATATAGAGCCACACTCATAGAGTTGCCTGAGATGAGCCACTGAGTTGGTTTTAGAACTAGGATTAAAGTCCAGCTTTATTTTATCCTTTGTTGATGATTCTCTAGGCAGATGGACATATCTGCTTTTTTTGTTTTATTCTAGCCCCCAGGTACTTTGTCTGGCTCAAACTATATTGCTGTATATTCAGTATTTTCTCTAAACTACCACATAATTGGAACTTAATTTAGAAAATTATGTGCAATAATAAAATTGCATTAATGATATTTCCCACCATGCTATTAACTTTTATGGTTTATACAGCCATGCAGTGAAACGGGGGCATGGCTACTGGGCTAGCGGTTCCACTAAATTGCTTCCCTTTGGTAAAGGAAGATTCACCAGCATAGCATCATTAAGGGAACAAAATAGTCTTTTTCTGTTTTGTAAGTGAAGGGAAGAAAATGCCATCTTTGGCCTCATCAGAAGACACCCGCCATGTTTATTTGAATAGAATGCTCTTCTGAAAGTAGTGATCACACTGCAGTCACTGCTTGCTGGCCAGTCGCCAGGTAGTTTGAGGTTTTTGCACTGGCACCAGCCCTCTGTTATTAAATTCATACTTTTTTAGGCATTATCTTTAGGATGATGTGCTTTAAAATAAAAATCCAATACTATACTCAGCATCAACTCTAAGTAGCTGTCTGGAAAAAGAAACATTACATTTATGGTTCCCCTGCTCATTTGTATAACAGATGATCCAACATCATGGGACTTACCCTTGTGGTCCTTCCTCCCTCTGCACTGCCTCTAAGAATATATCAGAACAGTGGGGGCCCCTGTCTGTGCCATTGCTCACACAGCTGGTGAATGTGAAGATCATCCTCCAGGGCTCACAGGGTCATTATCTGGAGAAGTGATTCAGCATTCCTAAAAATCATGTGGGAGAATTGCTTCTCTGGATTTGCTCCCTATCTCTGTCATGCCAACACGCTTCTATGACTTGTGGTTTCCAACTCATACCTCTGCTCCTATTGAATGGCTTTTACAGAACTTTTAACATAGTTAATCGTATCTTATTCAGGGATAATTTTAAAGTGCCAAGGCTTTTGTTTAGTACCAAAAAATATGGTTGTGTTTAGAAATTGACCTAAAGATATCATTGGGAATATAAGGTAAGTGGAAGTAGAACAGATATGTGTCCTCATTTGACTGTACAGATGATGTGAGATGTATGGGTTTCACATTGTATTAATTTCAGAGCAATTTATAGCTATGTTTTAATCATTTTAGAATCATTTGTTCATGTTAAAATAAAGGGTTAAAATTTTATTTCTCAAAAAGCAAAGTGGGAGGATATCTTAGCTGCCATGCAGGCAAAATTATTAATTTATTGAGTAAGAATGTGTTGAATACGTACCACATGCTGGAGATGATGCAATTCACTGCAGATATGAACGTGAATAAGGCACATCCTATGCTCTACACAAACTTACAATCAAGTGAGAGAAAGAGCGAGACAGACAAATAGGTAAATTACCATATAACATGGTAAATGTGATGAGCGTTTGTTTGGGTCTCACTGGGCCCAGAACATGAGACAACAAAAGGGGAATAGTTACAACAGGTACTTGAAGACATTGTTTTTGCCTGAGGAATATGGATCTAGGAAGATATATTGGAATATATCTTGGAGATATATATATGATTGTAATAGAGAGAGGTTTGGGTAGGGCGATGTCAGGAGGGTTCTCCGGAGGCCTTAAGGGTGTGATCATTAAGGGCAGATAGAGTGGTGGATACCAGACTGGAGGAAGCTGTGTTTGAGTTAGGCCATAGAGAAAGAATCCCAGAATTTAATGAAAGAGAGAAATAAATAGAGGCCCTTCCATAGCTTAGAAGAATAGGCAAATAGTGATGGAAAAATTTGTAACTTCCCTTGTAGTGCTGCTAAATTAATCAACTTGTTTCAGGACTAGGAGCAGGTAGAACATAATCTGTGTAGTGTCACCTGGAAGATACTGTGCTGTTATCTCCCTCATATTCTATATGTTTCTTATACACATCTACTCACTAAGACATTTCCTCATCTGCCTGTCGTAGTGCCTTTAACAGCTTCTGGATAGGTACTAGTTCAGATATATATTGTATCTCCAAAGTCCCTCCTAAGCATATAAAAATATCCTAGGGCAGAGGAACATATTAAGACATTTAAAAATTTTAACGTCTTAACTGGTATAGATTGTTGGATTGGTTAGTGGTCCGCCTAGAAAAGATGTCCATTTTAAACATGGGCAGGTAGGGATTGTATCTGCAGCACGGACAGCCCTGAAAGAATGAACATTAGAATGAAATTGAAGAAAACAGTGAAAAAAATTAAGATTTTCCTGTGAATGACATCAGCTTGGGGGTAGCCAGGAAGGAAAGCTGTGTCAAGTCACTGCGGGGGGCCTCACTGCCATACAGTGTCCTTATTTATAATTAAAAGTCAATAATGAATGTCTTCTGAAGCTGGGATCAGAATTGGCCTAGAGCACATCTCACATCTTCTTTCCAGGTGTCACTATATACCTGTGTGATCATTCTGGGGACAAAAGGGAAAGAATATAAAAAGTTTAACTAACCCTTGGAAGCAAAAAAGAATGTCAGAATTTTCTTTCTAGGACTTGCCATATGTGGCTTCCCTGAAAGCAGTTCTTTTTATAGACAAAATTTACCATGGTGCACATGGATACCACCTACACAGGTAATCTTCCCCACTCACAGGAAATAGACATCAAGTATGAGTGCATAAATTCTACCATTATGATGATATCTATAAATGTGGCATTTCACAAATGTAACTGTTGGTAGACATGTCTGAGAAGACGTAAAATCTACTCTGGGCCTAGTTTCCCTTCCAGTATCTTAAATTTAACATTTTGAGTCTGAGATATTTCTTTTATTGAATTCCATTCCAAAACAGGGGCCTATAAATGCCACTGAGGTAGAATCTACT
This sequence comes from Panthera uncia, assembly GCF_023721935.1. Taxonomy (NCBI): domain Eukaryota; kingdom Metazoa; phylum Chordata; class Mammalia; order Carnivora; family Felidae; genus Panthera; species Panthera uncia. Next base: position 21,936,196 of record NW_026057584.1, read on the forward strand.
TCATCAGCATCATGGAGGAGAATCCCTTAGCCATCTCCATGGTACTGTACAAATGTCTGGGTCCCAGAAAAGGTGGTTAACTGATACCATGAGCCACTTGCAAATTTAATTCAGGCTTTCTTGCCCCACTTAGAGAGTTGGATTTTCTGGACTCAGGTGAGCCTGTGTGCTGGATTCAAGGGGCTTCTAAGTTTTGCGTTTGCTTTAATATTCTTCCCAGAGATACCCAGTATGAGATAGATTCTCTGAGGCTTCTCAGAGCTTTTGGAGTTCTTGAATAGGATTTTTAAGTCTCCTGAGTTCGTCGTAGAGGGTAGGAATGGGGATGAGTCATCACAGAATAAATTCACTTATCTGTAATAGCCTGTTGGAGGGTTTTTCAATGTCAGAACTATTCCTACTTGGGGCCAGATAATTCTTTGTTGTGCTATCATTATAGGATGGTCAGCAGCATCCCTACCCTTTACGCACTAGATGACCATAGCACCACGCCCTCTAGTTGTGACAACCAAAAACTATGTCTTTAATCATTGCCAAATATCTGCTGGGAGAGGGGCCAAAATGGCCCCAGTTGAGAACCACTGGTCTAGTGGAAAGGTGAAGGATAAATTTTAAGGTAGCAAGGTATTTATATTAAGGTTGTGATTCAAGGATCTTGCTCTATAAGAAACACAAATTATATCTCTCATTTTAACAGCCCCTATCATGTGTTACTGTCCCCTGTACATGTCCTTACCTAGCTAATATTATTAGTGTATTATAATCCCAGGTCTTTATTTGACTATTCCATTATGTTAGTGGGAGTTTAATAAATATTGGTGAATTAATCAATGAATATGGTAGGTACAGTGCATGATTATACATTGTTGTCTGCCATGCCATTCCTGAGTGTTTTCTCTTTTTTCTTTTTTTTTTTGTCCTTTTTAAAATTATTATTATTTTTTAATTTACATCCAAATTAGTTGGCATATAGTGCAACAATTATTTCAGGAGTAGATTCCTTAGTGCCCCTTACCCATTTAGCCCATCCCCCATCCCACAACCACTCCAGTAACCCTCAGTTTATTCTCCATACTTCTGTTTTGTCCCCCTCCCTGTTTTTATATTATTTTTGTTTCCCTTCCCTTATGTTCATCTGTTTTGCCTCTTAAAGTCCTCATATGAGTGAAGTCATATGATTTTTTTACTTTCTCTGACTAATTTCACTTAGCGTAATACCCTCCAGTTCCATCCATAGTTGCAAATGGCAAGATTTCATTCTTTTTGATTGCCAAGTAATACTCCATCATGTATGTATGTATGTATGTGTGTGTGTATATATATATATATATATA